>NW_020837950.1:21679950-22007746 GCF_003676395.1 Aethalodelphis obliquidens | reverse complement strand
AAAAAAAAAAAAAAAAAAAAAAAAAGATAAAAACAGAAAAACTGACATTACATATATTGAAGGTAGATAAATATTAAAAGAAGCCATGCATAATTTAGTCATTTTTTGAACTATATTTCAGAAATGATTTTAAAAATTACAAGGAAGCAAACAATATTTTAAAATTCTTTTAGGAGATCTTAAAGGAAAATTTAAAGATGATTAGATCCATTATTTGGAGTATTGCCAATCAGCAGTTTCAGCTATTTTGAATAAGAAACAAAAACATATGAGATTAAAAAAACAATCTTTATGCAGTCAAATTAGATGACACAAGTTAGAAATTTTAGTACCCAAGTTTCGTTGTAAGAATTCTTTGTATAGCTTATCCACAGGAAATTAGAAAATGTCCTTACTCTAAATTTACTTATTCTTAGATTATACAAAATACATACCAGTTTATATAATGTCTCTCTGAGCTTGAAAATTATTGTCAGAGTTCATTCAGTTGAATATTTTAAATTTAAAAGTCTGGTTTAGAGATGGATTAGAAATAACTATTTTTTGAGGGTCAGATTCTCCAGTTTGTATTTTAAATGTTGAAGGTATATGCTATTGTTTTCTAGTATGCTCAACATAAATTTATAGCTATTTTCAAAGTGTTGCAAAACTTAAATGAGCTATTATTTCCAGACTTCCCAAGGAGAAGATGTTATTACTTAAAAAAAAAAAGATATTATTACTTAAACTTGATTTTGAATCTCTTTGTTACATTTCAAAAAATGTTTCCTTCTTAAGCAAAATCTTTAATAAGTAGGCTTACATTTTATTTTTGGATCTTCTGAGAAATTGTGTTGAATGACTTTTGGACAACTATGATTATCATTTAGTTAACTGTGATGCAAAGGAGACAAGTAGGGTAAGATCTGATGGTTTGGCATGACTATCAGAATTCAGAATTTATAAAGTTTCTGTATCAGTTTTAAAATTTAACTTTTCCTTTGCGTATGAGACTTTTTTCCAAAACATATGGTGCCATTATTCTCTGAAACTGGTTAAAGGAAAGGATTTTTTTTTTTTTTTTTTTTGGTAATTCATACGAAGGCATGCATTAGGCTGGTCTTGTGGCTGTCAATTTTGCATTCATCAAATATGAATTCTTGGTTTGAATATGTTTCTGAAAATAAAGAGTACTGCGTTGAAAACAATATCAATAGAGGTCATCTCCACATACAGGTCATTCATTCTCTAAAGAAAGAATACGTGCTCCTAAAAATAAATTCAGTTATTAACAGTTATGGGCTAACATACTTTGAAGCACTGAATGCAAAAAACAATTTCATTGCTAATTTTATCACAAAAAGAATAACACGTTGTTGAGCTTTGAAATGGGGAGTTTTCCATCTTCATTGATGTGTAAGTTACCTACACCAAGAAATTTTGGTAATATGTTAAAAATGGGAATTCCCATTATTTTATCCCTTAGAATACCAGTTTCTGGTAATTAGGTAGAAAAGTTTATAGTAATTAAATGTAGTATTTTGGGGGGACTACATATTTAGAGTCCTAAAGAAATTTTAGTTTATTATAAATCATAATACTAAATTTACAATTTAAAATGGCAAGGAAAAATCCATGTGTGTGCATGTATATGTGTATTGGATCTTAAAAATTTCAAAAATATCATTGTTATGATAAACTTTTAGTAAATCATGCACTTTTCTTTCTCAACTAAAATGATTACCCTTTTGCAAACAGGCTTTGAGAGTTGTATTCCCTTTTGTTCTGTCATGAGGAAAGCTTTCTTCTTGCTTGGAGAAGAAAATAATATATTATAATTCCTGGAAGGAAATTGTATTTGGTAGAACTTGACTATTAATCATAATTTGAGGATTTTCTAGCAGCAGTAGCTGAATAATTTTGACTGCTAGCTCGCTGTGAATGAGAAGCATACATTTCTGAAAAATAAGGCTGTGTGAAATTCTGATGTCACTTACATGATGCTACCATCTATATTTTCCTTTGTGACACAAAGCATTGATCCTTTTGGGGTCTGCTAATGGCCCAGTTTGAGCTTTTGGTTCCTGTATAACTGTGAATATAATGATAAATCAGACCTGTGTTTGCTCTCATATGGAGCTTTCAGTCTGCTTAGTAAATCTGAAAGGACAACACTAGATCTTGGTTAAGGGTTGTAAGAATTATGACAAAATAGCTTTTAAAAAATCACAGAAATAAAAAATTACTTTTAGCTTATAGGAAAGAAAAGAATTGGGCAGAAAAAATTATATCCAGTTTAAATTCCAGTTTAATTAATTCCAGTTTAATAGAATTCAGAATAGGCTGAATTTAAACTGGATATAGAGGTGAATGAGGTAGTTAATGAAAGACAGAAAAAAAAGGTAAGTTCTACACCAAGCAATAAAATGAACACCTAAATGGTAAGAAGAAATTACCATCATACACATCAAAGAAGAAATAGGTCAAGAAAAATGTTATTAAAGTATGTATGTATTAAAATTATAGTACTATAGGGGCAGAGTTATAATTGACCAAATTAATAATAGTGCATATTGCCTAATTGAGAACAACTTATTATCTACATATTCTTGTTTTCCATTTATTTTTTAAAAATTATATTTTTATTGATAATTTTTGGTTGAGCCATATGAGAAAGGATTATTTGATATTAGATTTAATTTGTGTGTGAATATATGGAAACATTTGTTTGGCATATATAATTTAACACACTGAAGAATAAAGCAGCTTACCATTACTACCTCAAATTGTCTTTTGTCCTCTAAGTGCCTCTTTTTTACTTGTTAGACTAAAGAACAGAAAATGAACAGGTAGTGGGATTATTAGGAATTTATCATTGTTTAGAATGTATCAGTTTTAATGAGTTTGTCCGAAGGATTTTTTCTTTTTTTTAATAACTTCATATAAAAATTTGTGTACAGTTATTCAGTCTTTCACTTGCTGTTTTAGCATATAGTTGCATGCCATGGTATTTCACATATAATACATTTTAATAAATTCTTAATAAAAAGGGTATTTCTGAATATGTGAGCTCAGGATGGAGGCTTGTTTTAATACCTGTTTATTGTTGAAAAAGGCACTAACTCTTATAATGCATTTCTTTAACACATGGTGGTAGATAGGACTTCTGTTTTATATTAGGTATGTAAGTAACTAGTAAGCTCTTTTTCTCATAATAGGTCCATATAGGAACCTGTCATTCCTGGGAAAAAGACAAAACACTAAGAAATCTTATATTATTTGTAAAGAGAGTTCTGAGAACTTGCTTTTTTTCCTTTGCTGTTATTACTGTTTACTAATTTGAGAGAATTTTTAGATTAACTGGTAAAAAAAACACACATAAATAATTCTGTTTTTATGACCTGATGTGTGTCCATTGAGGTGAGACAAACTCTTTATTATTACACCTATGTATGTACAAGATCATATATTTATATTTCCACACTGTGAGCAGATTTGAATACTTCAGAAAATCAAAGACGGAATAATAAACCCAAGATTAAAATATTGAAATCTAATAAAATGAATCTTTTCACAGTTTGTATACAGAGAGAAGATTTTGAATACTTAAAGTCTAAGTACATTAAGCTAACCAGGATGGATTTCCATATCAATTTATATTTTTGAATATTGATTGGGAATTCAGTGGCACTGTATTACTGAAATACAATATCATACATCCCACCTAAAAGAGATTGAGAATCACATGGCAATATATGCTTGCGATGGTTATGACCTCCATTACACGACATTGCTAGATGGCAAATGGCATATGTCTATAGTCTCATTTATTTTCTCGTTCAGGCTTTCAAATATACCAATACAGCCCAAATGTTCAGATTAATTTTTGTGTATCATTTTATTAAACTCTGGACTCTTGGAAGACATTGACCGTGATTTTCACCCTTATATCAAGACATTTGTCAGAATGCTGTGACATAGCAAATACTAAAAGTTGCTCTGGTAATTTATATCAAAGAGTAGACTGAAGAACAAAATGCAATATTATAATAAAACTACCTGTTTCGGGGGTGCCTTCAAGATGGCGGAGGAGTAAGACATGGAGATCACCATCCTCTCCACAAATACATCAAAACTACATCTACACGTGGAACAACTCCTACAGAACACCTACTGAATGCTAGCAGAAGACCTCAGACTTCCCAAAAGATGCCTGCAGGCGACCTATACGCAGAGGCAGGGCCAAATACAAATCTGAGCCCCAGGAGCTGTGCAAACAAAGAAGAGAAAGGGAAATTTCTTCCAGCAGCCTCAGGAGCAGTGGTTTAAATCTCCACAATCAACTTAATGTACCCTGCATCTCTGGAATACCTGAATAGACAACGAATCGTCCCAAAATTGAGGCGGTTGACTTTGGGAGCAACTATAGACTTGGGGTTTGCTTTCTGCATCTAATTTGTTTCTAGTTTTGTGTTTATCTTACTTTAGTATTTAGAGCTTATTATCATTGGTAGATTTCTTAATTGATTTGGTTGCTCTCTTCCTTTTTAAATTTTTTTACATATATATATTTTTTCCCTCTTTTTGTGAGTGTGTATGTGTATGCTTCTTTGTGTGATTTTGTCTGTGTAGCTTTGCTTTTACAATTTGTCATAGGGTTCTGTGCATTTTTTTTCTATTTTAGTATAGTTTTTAGCACTTGTTATCATTGGGGGATTTGTTTTTTGGATTGATTGCTCTCTTCTTTCTTTCTTTCTTTTTTTAATTACTTTTTAATTTTTAATAATTTTTTTCTACTTTGAAATATAAATAAATAAAATTATTTTATTTTATTTATTTCTCTTTCTTTTCTCTTTTTTCTCTTTTCTCTTATTTATTTATATTTCTCTTTTTCTTTTTTTTTCTCCCTTCTGAGATGTGCGGCTGACAGGGTCTTGCTGCTCTGGCCGGGTGTCAGGCCTGAGCCTCTGAGGTGGGAGAGCTGAGTTCAGGACATTGGTCCACTACAGACCTCCCAGCTGTGTGTAATATCAAATGGCAAAAGCTCTCGTAGAGATCTCCGTCTCAATGCTAAGACCCAGCTCCACTCAACAACCAGCAAGCAACAGTGCTGGACACCCTATGCTAAACAACTAGCAAGACAGGAACACAAACCCACCCATTAGCAGAGAGGCTGCCTAAAATCATAATAAGTTCACAGACATCCCACAACACACAACCAGACGTGGTCCTGCCCACCAGAAAGACAATATCCAGCCTCATCCAACAGAACACAGGCACCAGTCCACTCCACCAAGAAGCCTACACAACCCACTGAACCAAATTTACCCACTGGGAGCAGACAACAAAAACAATGGGAACTATGAACCTATAGCCTGCAAAATGGAGACCCCAAACACAGTAAGTTAAGCAAAATGAAAAGACAGAGAAATGCACAGAATGAAAGAGCAAGTTAAAAACCCACCAGACCAAACAAATGAAGAGGAAACAGGCAATATACCTGAAAAATAATTCAGAGTAATGATAGTAAAGATGATGCAAAATCTTGGAAATAGAATGGAGAAAATACAAGAAATATTTAACAAGGACCTAGCAGAACTAAAGAGCAAACAAACGATGAAGAACACAATAAAGGAAATTAAAAATTCTCTGGAGGGAATCAATAGCAGAATAACAGAGGAAGAAGAACTGATAAGTGACCTGGAAGATGAAATAGTGGAAATAAATACCGCACAGCAGAAAAAAGAATGAAAAGAATTGAGGACAATCTCAGAGACCTCTGGGACAACATTAAATGCACCAACATTCAAATCATAGGGGTCCCAGAAGAAGAAGAGAAAAAAAAGCACTGAGAAAATATTTTAAGGGACTATAGTTGAAAACTTCCCTAATTTGGGTAAGAAAATAGTCAAGTCCAGGAAGCACACAGAGTCCCGTACAGGAAAAATCCAAGGAGAAACACCCCAAGACACATATTAATCAAACTATCAAAAATTAAATACAAAGAAAATATATTAAAAGAAGCAAGGGAAAAGCAACAAATAACATACAAGGGAAACCCCATAAGGTTAACAGCTGATCTTTCAGCAGACACTCTGCAAGCCAGAAGGGAGTGGCAAGACATATTTAAAGTGATGAAAGGGAAAATCCTTCAACCAAGATTCCTCTACCCAGCAAGAATCTCATTCAGATTTGATGAGGAAATTAAAACCTTTATCGATAAGCAAAACCTGAGAGAATTCAGCACCACCAAACCAGCTCTGCAACAAATGCTAAAGGAACGCCCCTAGGCAGGGAACACAAGAGAAGGAAGAGACCTAGAATAACAAACCCGAAACAATTAAGAAAATGGTAATAGGAACATACATATCGATAACTACCTGAAATGTAAATGGATTAAATGCTCCAACCAAAAGACATAGACTGGCTGAATGGATACAAAAACAAGATGATACGTATGATGTCTACAAGAGACCAACCTCAGACCTAGGGACATAATACAGACTGAAAGTGAGGGGATGGAAAGACATATTCTGTGCAAGTGGAAATCAAAAGAAAGCTGGACTAGCAATTCTCATATCAGACACAATACACTTTGAAATAAAGACTATTAAAAGAGACAAAGAAGGACACTACATAATGATCAAGGGATCAATCCAAGAAGATATAACAATTGTAAATATTTATGCACCTAACATAGGAGCACCTCAATACATAAGGCAAATGCAAACAGCCATAAAAGGGGGAATTGACAGTAACACAATAATACTAGGGTACTTTAACACCTCACTTTCACTGATGACCAGATCATCCAAAATGAAAATAAATAAGGAAACACAAGCTTTAAATGATACATTAAACAAGATGGACTTAATTGAAATTTATAGGACATTCCATCCAAAAAGAGCAGTATACAGTTTCTTCTCAAGTGCTCATGGAACATTCTCCAGGATAGATCATATCTTGGGTCACAAATCAAGCCTTGGTAAATTTAAGAAAATTGAAATCATATCAAGTATCTTTTCTGACTACAACACTATGCGACTAGATATGAATTACAGGAAAAAAATCTGTAAAAACTACAAACACATGGAGGCTAAACAATACATTACTAAATAACCAAGAGAAAATTGAAGATATCAAAGAGGAAATCAAATACCTAGAAACAAATGACAATGAAAACACGACAACCCCAAAACTATGAGATGCAGCAGAAGCAGTGCTAAGAGGAAAGTTTATAGCAATACAATCCTAACTCAAGAAACAAGAAACACCTCAAATAAACAACCTAACCGTACACCTAAGGCAATTAGAGAAAGAAGAACAAAAAAACCCCCAAAGTTAGCAAAAGGAAAAAAATCATAAAGATAAGACATAAATGAAAAAGAAATGAATGAAACAATAGCAAAGATCAGTAAAACTAGAAGCTGTTTTTTTGAGAAGATAAACAAAATTGATAAACCATTAGCCAGACTCATCAAGAAAAAAAGGGAGAGGACTCAAATCAATAGAATTAGAAATGAAAAAGGAGAAGTAACAGCTGACACTGCAGAAATACAAAGGATCATGAGAGATTACTATAAGCAACTATATGCCAATAAAATGGACAACCTGGAAGACATGGAGAAATTCTTAGAAAAGCACAACCTTCTGAGACTGAAACAGGAAAAAATAGAAAATATAAACAGACCAATCACAAGCACTGAATTTGAAACTGTGATTAAAAGTTTTCCAGTAAACCAAAGCCCAGGAGCAGATGGCTTCACAAGCGAATTCTATCGAACTTTTACAGAAGAGCTAACACCTATCCTCAAACTCTTCCAAAATATAGCAGAGGGAGGAACACTCCCAAACTCATTCTGCAAGGCCACCATCACCCTGATACCAAAACCAGACAAAGATATCTCAATAAAAGAAAACTACACATCAGTATCACTGATGAAAATAGATCCCAAAATCCTCAACAAAACACGAGCAAATAGAAACCAACAGCACATTAAAAGGATCATACACCATGATCAAGTGGGGTTTATCCCAGGAATGCAAGGATTCTTCAATATACGCAAATCAATCAATGTGATTAACCATATTTACAAATTGAAGGAAAAAAACCATATGATCATCTCAATAGATGCAGAAAAACCTTTTGACAAAATTCAACACCGATTTATGGTAAAAAACCTTCCAGAAAGTAGGCATAGAGGGAACTTACCTCAACACAATAAAGGCCATAAATGACAAACCCACAGCCAATATCGTTCTCAATGCTGAAAAACTGAAATCATTTCCACTGAGATCAGGAACAAGACAAGGTTGCCCACTCTCATAACTATTATGCAACATAGCTTTGGAAGTTTTAGCCACAGCAATTAGAGAAGAAAAAGAAATAAAAGGAATCCAAATTGGAAAATAAGTAAAACTGTCACTGTTTGCAGATGACATGATACTATACATAGAGAATCCTGAAGATGCTACCGGAAAACTACTAGAGCTAACCAATGAATTTGGTAAAGTAGCAGGATACAAAGTTAATGCACAGAAATCTCTGGCATTCCTATACACTAATGATGAAAAATCTGGAAGAGAAATTAAGGAAACACTCCCATTTACCATACAACAAAAAGAATAAAATATCTAGGAATAAACCTACCTAAGGAGATAAAACACCTCTATGCAGAAAACTATAAGACACTGATGAATGAAATTAAAGATGATACAAACAGATGGAGAGATATACCATGTTTTTGGATTAGAAGAATCAATATTGTGAAAATGACTGTTCTGCCCAAAGCAATCTACAGATTCATTGCAATCCCTATCAAAGTACCAATGGCATTTTTCAAAGAACTAGAACAAAAAATTCACAATCTATATGGAAATAGAAAAGACCCCAAATAGCCAAAGCAATTTTGAGAAAGAAAAACGGAGCTGGGGGAATCAGACTCCCTGACTTCAGACTATACTACAATGCTACAGTAATCAAGACAGTATAGTACTAGCACAGAAACAGAAATTTAGGTCAATGGAACAGGATAGAAAGCCCAGAGATAAACCCACTCACATATGGTCACTTTATCTTTGATAAAGGGGGCAAGAATATACAATGGAGAAAAGACAGCCTCTTCAATAAGTGGTGCTGGGAAAACTGGTCAACTACATGTAAAAGAATGAAATTAGAACACTTCCTAACATCATACACAAAAATAAATTCAAAATGGATTAAAGACCTAAATGTAAGGCCAGACACTATAAAATTCTTAGAGGAAAACATAGGCATAACACTCCATGACATAAATCACAGCAAGATCCTTTTTGACCCACCTCCTAGAGAAATGGAAATGAAAACAAAAATGGAAAGAAAAAAAAATAAGCAAATGGGATCTAATGAAAGCTTTTGCACAGCAAAGGGAACCATAATCAAGATGAAAAGACAATACTCAGAATGGGAGAAAATATTTGTAAATGAAGCAAGTGACAAAGGATATACAAGCTGCTCATGCAGCTCAATATCAAAAAAACAAACAGCCCAATCCAAAAATAGACAGAAGATCTAAATAGACATTTCTCCAAAGAAGATATGCAAATTGCCAGCAAACACATGAAAGGATGCTCAACATCACTAATCATTAGAGAAACGCAAATCAGAGAAATCGTTCATGAAAGGAAGAATCAATCAGTGTGGCACACTTTACTGTTGTCTTATTCTAAGAAATTTCCACAGCCACCTGACCTTTAACAACCACCACCTCAGAAGCCAACAACATAGAGGCAGGACCCTCCACCAGCAAAAAGATTATGACTCACTGAAGACTCAGATGATGGTTAGCTTTTTTTTTAGCAATAAAGTATTTTTTTAATAAATTTACTTATTTTATTTATTTATTTTTGGCTGCGTTGGGTCTTCACCACTGTGCCAGGGTTTTCTCTACTTGCAGCGAGCGGGAGCTACTCTTTGTTGCAGTGCATGGGCTTCTCATTGCGGTGGCTTCTCATTGCAGAGCATGGGCTCTAGGTGCGCGGCTTCAGTAGTTGCGGCACGCGGGCTCAGTAGTTGTGGCTCACAGGCTCTAGAGCACAGGCTCAGCAGTTGTGGCTCATGGACTTAGTTGCTCCATGGCATGTGGGATCTTCCTGGGCCAGGGATCGAACCCGTATCCCCTGCACTGACAGGTGGATTCTCAACCACTGCGCTACCAGGGAAGTCCAATAAAATATTTTTTAATTAAGGTATATACATCATTTTTTGAGATATAATGTTATTGCACTTAATAGACTACAGTCTAATAACATGCACTGGGAAACCAAAAAATTCGTATGACTAGTTTTATTGCAATATTCACTTTATTAGGGTGATCTGGAACTGAACCCACAGTATCTCTGAGGTATGCCTATATTTACCTGTTATGAAGCTTGTTCATCATTCTGCTTTCTAATTCTCAGGCATCTAACTCTTTATTTTGAAAATGTGTGTATGTTTATGTGGTATGACTGAATTTCAGTTTAAATCTTATTCCAGGATGCTAGAAACACATCCTTACTAGT
Source organism: Aethalodelphis obliquidens (assembly GCF_003676395.1). Lineage (NCBI taxonomy): Eukaryota > Metazoa > Chordata > Mammalia > Artiodactyla > Delphinidae > Aethalodelphis > Aethalodelphis obliquidens. The sequence goes on along the minus strand of NW_020837950.1, from coordinate 21,997,225 downwards.
GTCTATGAGATAAGAAATACAATAAAACCATACCATTTTTAGGACAAACTCATACCAGAGGCATAATGCATTAAATGGTTTATTTAGTTGTTGGCTGAGAGCAGAGACTTGAGATAATTACCTACAGAGGGTTAAATTTTGATAATTATGTGAAGGAATAAAGCAGAGTGTGTGGTCTTGGGTGTCTCTATCAGACATACCTTGCATGTAATCATCAATAGGGCAGAGAATGATACAGAGAGGAAAGAAAGTGAAACTCCATGAGTTTAAGCTTTCTTCATCTTTAAAATGAAAAGGTTGAATGAATGATTCTGGAATGATTTCTGTCTAAGTAGCTTCTTAGTTTGTGAGGCTATGACAGAGTCAGTGGTAAACTACCCTTTACTTCACAGATAGAATTTTTCCGCATCTCACTTTAAAGACTGGCCTTGGTGGTCTTTAAGTGAAAATTGCACTGGAGCCTAGATCTTTAAATTCTTTTTTTCATGTCTGTGCATCTTCAAAACCTAGAAAAAATTTAGGTGTTTTTTTATTTAGTAGAAATTTAAAATATGAAGTATAAAGGCTTATGCTATACTGTACAATCCAAAAGGAAGAAAGATTTTCCTCCTGCATTGGTAAAGCAATCCATGTTGTAAGTGTCCACCTTTGCCTCAGCATCTGGTATGTCACAGACTTTTGGATAAAGTTTGAACATTTCCCCATGCACAAAACTGCCTTGTGTTAAATCACCATGCTAAAAGATCACAAAAGGTAGGACCTCTTTTGAGATAGGAGCTGTGCAAAATGTCATCAAGGATTCCCTTCTTTACCAAGAGGTATGATTTGACAGTTAGCTCACTGATTGGTCTTTATAGAGATTATTGTCTTCAGGGCTGCCAGGTGATTGTACTGTTTCATTCTCAAATATAATGGGAATGTAACAACATTTGAAATTAACTGCCAACTCTCAGATAACTCTGTGGACTCTGAAGCTGTCATCTAAAGCAGTCTGGACACAAACAGCTAATATTTTATGGAAACAGTACTCAAAAGCTTATCATTGTTTATTTTTAATAACTAGCAGAGATTAAAAAAATTCTACTTGCCTCCTAGGCACATCATGGAAATAGATTAACTGTAGAAAGGCACACTGATCTCAGAAGAAGTTAATTAAATTTGGGTTTGTGAAATTATTTTAGTGTCTACATATCACCACCTTCCACAATTTTCAAAGTTCATAAACTTTTATTAATACGTGTAAGCTTCTTTGAATCAAGTATTTACTCTCATTTCATAGGATTTGAAGGGTCAATGAAACTTTATAAAAATTTCATGCTTCTGTCAGCATGCCACAAAAAAATCGATATTTTTATGATGATTATGTTGAAAGTTATTTTTCTGCACGAAACATGGTATCGGAGCTATAGCATTCTAAACTGCAATAAATTCATCACAGGAGAATATTTATTATCATCTCTATTCTCATTTCCTCTTAAGAAATCATTAGGTAACAGAAGAGCTACTAAGATATGCATTTCACCTTTTTTTAAATGATGTATATTACTGATTTTAACAAGAATCACTTTATTAAGGCAGATGCAAATAATCCCGTGAGTAATAAAGACTGAATATACAGCAAAGAAGCCAAATATTAGAGCTGAAAATATTTTTCAGCTCTAGAAAAATATTTCTTTACCTTCTCATTTTAGAAACAAAGAAATTGAGGCCACCATATTATTTCTTTATCTTTGAAAAGAAGGGCAGGGCTTCCCTGGTGGCGCAGTGGTTGAGAGTCCGCCTGCCTATGCAGGTGACACGGGTTCGTGCCCCGGTCCAGGAAGATCCCACATGCCGCGGAGCGGCTGGGCCCGTGAGCCATGGCCGCTGAGCCTGCGCTTCCAGAGACTGTGCTCCACAACGGGAGAGGCCACAACAGTGAGAGGCCCACGTACCGCAAAAAAATATACATAATAATGTCCAATAGGTCAAATATATGCTAAAAACACATTGTGCCTCCTTTAAAAATACACATAGTCATATAAAACTGAATTCTCACCCAATTTCACAAGGTTCATGTACTCCCATTTATGATCCTGTGAATTCATGAACCCAAGTGTGTTAATCTTCCGATTACGTTATTTATTGCCTTCTGCAAAAGAATTCAAACAGAAATTTAATACTATTCTAATGGAACATGCTGTCTTGAAAATTATTTTTTCCACTATTGCAGACTGATTGATCTGAGTAACAAAGTGAAGAAAGGGAGACAAACAAACTGAATAAGGGATAAGACATGATATCAAAATAAAAATATTCCAGACAGGAGTGTGAGATTAGCAAAACTATAGACCAGTGGAGCACAATGAGGAACCCAGAAACTATCCAACACATGAAAATTTTATTTATGATGTGTGTCAGGCTCCCAATTTAACTTTACCCCTCCAAATAAACATTGGTTAAAACTTTCTTCATTGAATACATGTTCTTTTCCTAATGATATGTCAGACCACCAGGTGTCTTATCAGATTTTTATATATGTATGGGTCTGTTTCTTGTCTCTCTTTTCTGTTCCATTGCTCAGTTCTGTCTTTTTACCTGTAACACATTATGCTACTTACTCTAACTTTGAGAGGCAACCTGATAACTTGGTGATGCATCTCCACTTTTCTTGGTCTTTTCCAAGCTGTCTTAGTTGTATACTTTTTCTTGTAAAATGTGTACTGCTTTGTTAAATGTCACAAAAATCCCTGTTTGGATATTTCTTAGAGGCGTTTTATTGATCACTAAGGGTCTTCTATAATAAGTTGGGAAAATGATACTGTATAATATTAAGCCTTCTAAACATGGGAAATTTCTCCATTTTCTTTAATGCCTTTTATTACATTGTTTTATTATTCATCATTAAAAAATTCTTGCACGTTCCTTGCCACATTTATTCCCAAATGAAATAGCTTTATTGCTATTGTAAATTATATCATAAATCTGTTGTTCAAATATTTGTTGCTGATGTTCAGAAATAAAATTGGCCTTTTAAATCATATCCAGTGAGCCTTCTAATCTTCTCTATAATGAATTGTCTACCTATCTGTTTGTGTTTCCCGTGTAGAAAATCATTGATGACAAATAATAGTTTTATTTTCCTCTTTGCATTTTCTATGTATTTATTTAATTTTATTTTCTTATTGGACTGTATAAAGCCTCCAGTGCAAAAATTGAATAGGAGAGGAAATAGAGGGTATAATTCTCAATTTTAAAAGAAATGCTTCTAACATGTACCCATTTAAGTTGTTGCTTATCAATATTTTGAGTTAGATATGTAGCACTCATCAAATTTAAAAAGTTTTATTCAATCAAAAGTTAACATATTGTCTTCTATGTGCAAGGAACTGTTCCAGATGCTGAGATGATATACCAATAAACAGAATATGCCAAATGCCTTCTCTTCCTGAAAATTACGTTCCAGAGGACCTAGTTCCGAAATAGTTTATGCTTGTTGATTTGTTTTTCTTAATTATGAATACATATTAAATTTTATTAGAACCTTTTTCTGTATCTACTGAGATGATCATATTTATCTCCTTTAATCTCTTAATAGAGTTAATGACATTTAAAATTATAATATTTAAACATCCTTGCATAGCTAAGAAAATCCCAGTATAGTAAATGTTGGCTTTTTAAAAACACATTGCAAAACTCAACTTGTTAATACAATGAGATTAAGAAACAACACCAGTAGGCCTGACAGAGAGTCACAGAAGGATTTTCCTGCATCTTTTAAATGCAAGCCCAAATTCACAGGTACTGCATGATAGCTGTTTTATCACCAGGCATAGATGTGTCTCTGAGTTTGTGTGTGCATGTGTGTATAATTTCTGTCATTTTAAAATGACACATTCCTGGACTTTCAGGACAATGTTGCAGATTTCACAATTATTCTGAATCATTAAAGCCAATATTATTGGCCCAATCAAGAGCTATTGACCTGGGAAAATGTTAAAAACAGAAGGACCTAATCTCTATACCCCTGTCCTCAAAATAGGATTTCATGCCACTGCTCCAGCAGGCCATTCCCCTCTCTTCATTTTCTTCCTCTTCATTCCTAAGATACAATATTAACCTTCTTTTATTCTAAACAAAGAGAGCTGACTATAGGATTACATTAACTTACCAATTGCCTTATTTTCTAATTTGTGTTATTGGAAATTTTACTGAATTTGTTTAGGATGTATGCATCTATATTCATGGACCAAGTAAGCCTATAATTATCATTTCTCACATTATTTTTCTAGTATTGATCATCAAGGTTATATTAGCCCCATAGAATGAGATGCAGAGCATTCACTCTTTCTCTGAAAAACATTAAATTGATACGAGACTTGAAAATTTGATAGAAATATGCTTTAAAGCCTGGGATTGTTGGGGTTTTTTTATAGAAAAGATGTTAAAATACGACTTCAATAAGTTTAATTAGTGTACCAATATTATTCAGGCTTTCAATTTCATCCTGAGTCAGATTAGATGTTAGCAAGTTAGATTTTCTTATAACTATTTTTATTTTATCAAATCTATTGCCATAAATTTGTGATAGTACTTTTTATTAGCCTTATAATGCCTGCTACACTGTAGTTAATATGTCCTTTTTATTTATAATGTTTCTGACATGTGAATTCTTTTCTCTTTTTCCTGGTTGGTGTTTTTAAAGGTTTGTCCATTGTTTTTAAGTCTTGCCCCAAAAAATCAACTTTTGAGTTGATTAATTTTTTCTGTGCTGCTTAAACTTCAAATTTCATTGATTTCTTATTTTATTCTTCATAAATTTTCTTTACAATTTTTGTATTTATTGTATTTATTTTATGCTGACACCATTATCCATTCTGTTCCACCACACACAAATTTGAAATTATCTTTGACTCCTCATGACTCCTCCACATGCTTATTTTACCTCATATGCATCTCAAATCTATGCTCTGCTGTCTCACATTCCAAAAGGAACTTTATAAATGTTGGCTCTTCACACTGACTTCTCCTTTCCTCATTTACTCCATTAACTTCTCTTCAACATGTAAAGCTTCCCCTGGCATCTAAACCATTTCTTTATAACATTTATCACACTAGTAATTTCTCATTCTTTTGTGAATTATTTGATCAGTACTCTCTCACTAGACTTAAATCTTCAGGGGGATGTGAACCCAGTCTGTCTTGCTCACCAGTATAAATCTTGGTAATCAATAATTATATTTTAAATGAATATATAAAAACATGGGCAAATGAACTTGGCTACTGGATAAAGTTACAGAGACTCAGACTTTGGCTCTACAAAATACATTTTAATTCAGATAAGTAAAAAAATACTGTATTTGGTAAGTAGTTTATCATTCAGTTGGCAGAAGTATTGCAGAGAAGATTCCAGAACCAAATGAGGATTACATGGGTTTGTTTTATGATTATTCCAATTTGAATATACTAGGATTAGCATTAAGCAAAAAAATAGATAAATAAATAAATTCTAAAGGAAAATGAAATAGAAACGTTTACAGATTTAGGAGTGGTTCAATTTATTCCATTCAGAGTATTTGATACGGTGTGTATTTTGTCATCTTATTAAGAAAGTAATTACGCCCAGTTTATATATGTTGAGTGAAGTATGTAATCCCTTAGTTCAGCCTATTAATTTAAAAAGCTATTTTGTTTTCTTTATGATTCAAAACTCTAATCATTAGGTAGAAATATGTGATAAACTGTTGACATTACCTGTATGGTTTTGCTGTGCATTCTGAAAAAAAATTAGCATTAGAAACATTAAAATTAATACATCCATAGAACTAGTCATACCCTACTGATTAAAAGAGGGTATTTTAGTTTATTTTACTATTATTAATATAAGACTTATCCTTAAATCATTCTTAAGGTGGTTGAAAAATGAAGTCAAGAGAAGAGTCATAATAGAGTGTATAATGAGCAGTGGAAGTGATCGATAATGTTTAGAAAATCTCAAGGTGCTTGCTTTGATTTCAAGTTTTATGTCACAGCCTTTGGGAAGTCTGTAAAACTCTCACAGTCATCATGATGCAAGTGAAATAAACTCCTATGCTTTAAAATGTTGTGAATGAAATTGTTAGGTTGCTTCTCTAAGAAAAATCAATAAACCCTTTTAATAATGTGTGTGTGTCAGGCTATTTCCACATTAGTGTTTGAAAAAAAAATTGTTACCTAAGGGAATATTTTCTTTTCTTTTCTTTTTTCCTATTCTAAAAGCATTTGAAATAACATATACTGGATCTTCAAAGATCAATATGCAGTCTCTCCATATCAGATGTCTGTTTCTAGAACTAGGGAAAGTAAAACAGGCCAACACAGCAACACAATTTATTTATGAAAAAAAGTGAAGATCGGGGCTTCCCTGGTGGCGCAGTGGTTGAGAGTCCACCTGGGGACTCGGGTTCGTGCCCCAGGCCGGGAAGATCCCACATGCCGCGGAGCGGCTAGGCCCGTGAGCCATGGCCTCTGAGCCTGCGTGTCCGGAGCCTGTGCTCCGCAACGGGAGAGGCCGCAACAGTGAGAGGCGTGCGTACCGAAAAAAAAAAAAAAGTGAAGATTGTATTTCATATAATCAGATTACATGCAAGTTGGCTCACTGAATAACCAGTGACACTTTTTTAACAGCAGAGAATGTGACTTTATTTTGTGAACATAACTCAAGTTTTCTTTCTAACATAGAAGTTACTCTTTCAACCGGTGAAATTATCATTGTATTTTGTGCCCTAAGTCATGGATGCATCATGGTATCTGTATAATTCCACTTACTGAAACCGTTTACTTTCTTAAAGTCCATGCCGCAATTGATAATTCCATGAAACTAATTCCATGGGCTGCTGCCCTCACTGAAAATATGATCTAGAGAGAGAGAGAGACATGTAAACAATTACAATAAGATTCTTTTTTGAAGAATGGAGAAGGAACTCAATAAAAGGTGAATGTTGTAAAAACAGAATTAGAAGCTGTATTGTGGGCAAACTTCATAAGTGATTGACTAAAGGAGAAAATTAAGATGAGATAGTGTAAAGATATTCTAGATGTCTTTTTTAGTTTGAGTCTAAATTGTATCTTTGGGTTTTTCTTTACTTACTACATCAACATCCCCTGGCAAATTAAAACTAAACACCAAAATATATTTTTTAATGGTTTTAATGTTTTACTATTTTGTTAGAATGTAAGTTCAATGAGAAAATAGATCAGGAAATTATAGTTCCTGCCATAACCTCGGTTCTCACACACATTTTTGACAAATAAATATTGAAAAAAGAATAAAGCTCAAGTATCTAATATTTAACAGAAAATTACTGATTAAAAAGTTCTACTCGACACAAGTATATAATTGTACTATTACAATTTTTGTTTCATTTATTTACAAGTCACCCATATGTTGTATTATTTGCTACATAGTGTGTGAATCAGTAAATAAATCTGTAAATTACAGGAATATTTAGATGCTTTTCATGAAGAAAAATGACCAAAAATCTCATGACTGCAGTCTATTACAGTTGCTTCAAGAAGTTACCTCCTCTCATGTAATGGTGATGAAAACCGAATTCCATCATAATAAATCTAATAATAGTAGCTTACATTTTTGGAGTATTTGCTATGATTCTGGCATTGTTCTAAGAATTTTACATCCATCATCTTAACTGAATACTCAAACAACTATAATAATTTGGTAATATGATTCCCATGTTATAGATGAGGAAACTGAAATACAGATGACTTAATTAAATCTAGAGTCACCAGCTATTCAGTGACTGAACTAAGACTTGAACCCAGAGTGGTAGATTCCAAAGTCTGTACTTTGCATTATTATATCATATAGTTTTCTAATTACAGTAATGATGATAATTATGATGATGACCACGATGACAGTAGTGATAAGTAAGTAACATTTATTCATTTATTTTTTTGTTAGGCATCACGCAAAATGCTTTTTTGCATACTCTGTCAAATTGAAAACACAAAAAACTTAAAATGGTGTTAATCTTATTATCCTTGCTTTACTAATGAAGAAACTAAAGTGTAGTATGCTCACATTCACACATATAGTAAGTGCCAAAACTCAAACGGCTAATTTTGTTTGAGTTAATTCTAACATAATTTTTAGTTAGTAAATATATTCTCCTGGGAAATTGAAAGGTTTCTTAAAACTGCACAAAAATATTGCACCTTATCTTGAAATCAAGTGCTAAACTAAATAAATCTACCTTGATAAAGGTATTGCTTGATATAAATAGCAAAATCATAACCTTTTTATAAAGGAATGCAGACAACACGTTATGAGGGTTAGTGTTCCACATTCCAGTTCCTTCCAGGGTGTCATACTTTAATACCCAGGTACATTCACACACATACTTAGGCTAGTGAGTGCATCTCTAAATCAGTAACATATATGTGAAACACAGTTTAGTTTTCTATTCATTCCTACTAAAAACAACAATTCACTTATATTTATATATTTTAATTTGTTTTGATGGAGTAAGAAAAGCTCAGTGAAAAACTAGATTTAAAAAAGAAAGGACAGGGCATAAAACCAGAGAATTTTGTGACTATAAGAGATACGAGAAGTTTTCTCATTTTAACATCTCTGATACTCCAGTCACTCTACATCTCCTTTAATTTTTTACAAGTCAGTCTGTTCTATTTTCAGAAGGTTGTAATTGTTACACATATCTTCCATATTACACATTTAAATCTTGATATCTTAGCTTTCAGCATTTTATATAAAATTCTTCCCTTTGGGATAATATAGAATAAGGTTATTCCTTCTTCTACAACTATTATCTTAAAACTAAATTTTTCCTCTTGAAATAAACATTCCCAGTTTTTTAGCCAATTTGAGCCCTCACTTTTACTTCTTTTCGTCTGGAGATTCTGTGACTTTACTCTTCAGGCCCCAGTATTTAAATTACACTGCAGTCACACCTTTGGTTACTAATATACTTTAACAGGTGAATAATACTTCAAGGCACAGCTGACCATCAAGAAATACCAAAGAGGAAAGAACAGGTGATAGACCCCTGAATTGTGCCGTAAAACTACATCCCCAGAGTGACATTGTAGAAAGTGTAAAAATGTCCACAATTCATTACAGTTTCTCCATTATGTGGGTCTCTTTTTCCCCTTCTTTAATCTAGGATGGCTGACTTGCCGAAACAGTGAAGGCAGCATTATGTGAGTTGGAAACCTGGGTCTCAGTCAGCTTTATGTGTTTTCATTCTTGCTCTTTGAATTGCGTCTAGAGCTCAGCTGAACTGCAGAGAACTGAGTTGAGCTGCCAAGTGTGCTACTAACCAATTAAGACAATAAGCCAAAATGAGAGAATGGTCAAGGCTTTAATCACTTCCTGAAATAAGGAAGAGGCTAAACTGGAGAAAGCTTGGATTCTTCCCGTTTCCCTGAAGGTCGAAGGACAGGTGGACCAACACAGATGTCAGGGATCATCTCACTGCTGGAGCCCCAAACAAAAGGTTCGTGCAGTTTTATGAACCTGGAGCTGAAGGAAGTGGGCAGGGGAGGGAAAGACAAAAGTGTTAAGTACTGAGTCAAAGTGGAAAAAAATGTATCTTCAAAGTGGACCTTTCCTGTCTCCCTGTAAATAGAGGTCTTGCCAGAGTTCTCTGCTGATGGCCTTAGATAAAGAGGCCTCTGAAAGCAGGCACCAGAGCTAGAAATGCAGATAAGTTCAAGAGCATGGCAGAGCCTGTGCCCGCAAGGGCAACTCCCTTCAGAGGCTGTAATGCACTAACTGTGCACCAAGTCTGGCATGGGGAGGGCCACTTCTCCCTCAGGAGATGCCCGTCAGAAAATGCCTTTGTAATTGCCTTTGATTGGGCCTGAAAAATCACATACAGGCTTTTGGCAGGAACTGAACTCCTCAACCCCTGATTGAGGGGGTTGCTCAACTGATAGCATGTAAATAGGTCCAAGATAGCCCAGTAAAGGATGAAGAACTGACTCTGTTGAACATAAACGATCCATCCTCCAGCCAAACTGGCTGCAAACTAAACTGATGCTTGAGTGAGTGAAACTGAACTTAGCTGAGCCTGACCCAGGTCAGTAGAACATTCCACCTAAGCAAAGTTCAGTTTATCAACCCATAGAAGGATAAGTTACATACATGTTTGTAGTTTTAACCCTTTTTGTTTTGGTTTGGTTTGCTTCATCACACACACACACACACACACACACACACACACACACACACATGTTAAGTGACACAGACATTAACCAAAAATCTTGAAATATAATCCACGAATGTATTTAAAGCCACCTAATCATACTGTTATCCAGGGCATATTTTCTTGGTTTTATATTTCCAAAGCTATGTCAAAATCAGTGGACCATGCCTGTCATATACTTTTTTCTTGAATTTCTGTGGCTATTACTTACTGTCATCTTAGATACCCTCTTAATTTTGTGGTTTGCTTCTCATGTTTAGCTTCTGCAACTTTCCCCACCATTTAGCTTTTTCCTCCATATCTTTATCTCCAGGTCTCAGAGAGAGAGATAAGCTAAATAGTAAAACATTATACAATGTGTATTTCCAATGTTACAGCATACCAGTCCAAACTTTCATAAATATGTAAATATTTTACCCACTTGCATATCAAGGAATTTCAAAGATGGAAACATAGCAAAAAAAAAAAAGTACTTAAAAAAAATAAAGTTCTTTTTCTCAGAATGAGAAAACTGAGGTCCATAAAGGAAAGAAAAATGATAAATCTTCAAAAATAGTGAATGACAAAACTGACTTAAACCCTGACCTTGTGAACCTGATATATTAGCACTCTTTCAAAACTTGGAATTCTGATGGTATTACCTTTTGGGAGACAAATTGTCAGGGGTCCCTACACTATTTGGTATGGGAGAGCCATGATAGAAATGGGACGGAATTCAGTAGAAATGAAAAGATCATACATAACTTTAAATTTGGAAGTGTCCTTAGTGTAATAATATCTATAGATTGTGCTTAATCCTTGTTTCAGTACTCATTTTTTTTTAACATCCTTATTGGAGTATAATTGCTTTACATTATTTTGTTACTTTTGCTGTATAACAAAGTGAATCAGCTATACGTATACTTATATCCCATATCCCCTCCCTCTTCGGTCTCCCTCTCACACTCCCTATCCCAGCCCTCTAAGTGGTCACAGAGCACCAAGCTAATCTCACTGTGCTATGTAGCTGCTTCCAACTAGCTATCTATTTTGCATTTGGTAGTGCATATATGTCAATGCCACTCTCTCACTTCGTCCCAGCTTACACTTCCCCCTCCCTGTGTACTTAAGTCCATTCTCTACATCTGTGTCTTTATACCTGTCCTGCCCCCCAGGTTCTTTAGAACCATTTTTTTTTTTTTAGATTCCATATATGTGTGTTAGCAAACGGTATTTGTTTTTCTCTTTCAGACTTACTTCACTCTGTATGACAGTTTCTCAGTTCATCCACCTGACTGCAAATAACTCAATTTCATTTCTTTTTATGGCTGAGTTATATTCCATTGTATACATGTGCCACATCTTCTTTATCTATTTATCTGTCAGTGGACACTTAGGTTGCTTCCATGTCCTGGCTATTGTAAATACTGCTGTAATGAACATTGGTACATGTCTTTTTTTGAATTATGGTTTTCTCAGAGTATATGCCCAGTAGTGGGATTGCTGGGTCATATGGTAGTTCTATATTTAGTTTTTTAAGGAACCTCCGTACTCTTCTCCATAGTGGCTGTATCAATTTACATTCCCACCAAAAGTGTAGGAGGGTTCCCTTTTCCCCACACCCTCCAGCATTTATTGTTTGTAAATTTTTTTTTTCGGCAGACTGCCACGTGCAGTGCCTTATTTGGATGTGTCTGGAAGCTTGACTACCCTACGTTTTTCTACAAATGGACCTTGAGAGCTTGTTTGGAGGTTCTAGCAGGGGAACACAGCTACTCATATACCCTTGATTGAAGAACGGTCCTCCTCTATCGGGGAAGGTTGTCTCTTCAACCGAGCGCGCAGCTTCGGGAGGGATGCACATGGAGCGGTGTTGTTTTGATTTGCATTTCTCTAATTATTAGTGATGTTGAGCATCCTTTCATGTGTTTGTGGGCAATCTGTATATCTTCTTTGGAGAAATGTCTATTTACGTCTTCTGCCCATTTTTGGATTGGGTTGTTTTGTTTTTATACTGAGCTGCATGACATGCTTGTATATTTTGGAGATTCATCCTTTGTCAGTTGCTTCATTTTCAAATATTTTCTCCCATTGTGAGGGTTGTCTTTTCGTCCTGTTTATGGTCTCCTTTGCTGTGCAAAAGCTTTGAAGTTTCATTAGATCCCATTTGTTATTTTTGTTTTTATTTCCATTTCTCTAGGAGGTGGGTCAAAAAGGATCTTGCTGTGATTTATGTCATAGTGTTCTTACTACGTTTTCCTCTAAGAGTTTTATACTGTCTGACCTTACATTTAGGTCTTTAGTCCATTTTGAGTTTGTTTTTGTGTATGGTGTTAGGAAGTGTTCTAATTTCATTCTTTTACGTGTAGCTGTCCCGTTTTCCCAGCACCACTTATTGAAGAGGCTGTCTTTTCTCTATTGTATACTCTTGCCTCCGATAACAAAGATAAGGTGACCATGTGTGTGTGGGTTTATCTCTGGACTTTCTATCCTGTTCCATTAATCTATATTTCTGATGTTGTGCCAGTACCATACTGTCTTGATTACTGTAGCTTTGTAGTATAGTCTGAAGTCAGGGAGCCTCTTTACTCAGCTTCATTTTTCTTTCTCAAGATTGCTTTGGCTATTTGGGGTCTTTCGTGTTTCCATACAATTTGTAAAATTTTTCGTTCCATTTCTGTGAAAAATGACATTGGTAGTTTGATAGGGATTGCATTGAATCTGTAGATTGCTTTGGGTAGTAGAGTCATTTTCACAGTGTTGATTCTTCCAATCCCAAAACATGGTATATCTCTCCATCTGTTTGTATCATCTCTAATTTCTTTCATCAGTGTCATAGTTTTCTGCATACAGGTCTTTTGTCTCCGTAGGTAGGTTTAATCCTAGGTATTTTATTCTATTTGTTGCAGTGGTAAATGGGAGTGTTTCCTTAATTTCTCTTTCAGATTTTTCATCATTAATGTATAGGAATGCGAGAGATTTCTGTGTGATTATTTTGTATCCTGCTACTTTACCAAATTCATTGATTAGCTCTAGTAGTTTTCTGATAGCATCTTTAGGATTCTCTATGTAAATATAATGTCATCTGCAAACAGTGACAGTTTTACTTCTTTTCTGATTTGGATTCCTTTTATTTCTTTTTCTTCTCTGATTGCTGTGGCTAAAACTTCCAAAGCTATGTTGAATAATAGTTGTGAGAGTGGGCAACCTTGTCTTCTTCCTGATATTAGTAGAAATGGTTTCAGTTTTTCACCATTGAGAACGATGTTGGCTGTGGGGTTGTCACATGTAGCCTTTATTATGTTGAGGTAAGTTCTCTCTTTGCCTACTTTCTGGAGGATTTTTATCATAAATGGGTGTTGAATTTTGTTGAAAGCTTTCTTTGCATCTATTGAGATGATCATATGGTTTTTATTCTTCAATTTGTTAACATGGTGTATCACATTGATTGATTTGTGTATATGAAGAATCCTTGCATTCCTGGGATAAACCCCACTTGATCATAGTGTGTGATCCTTTTAATGTGCTTTTGGATTCTGTTTGCCAGTATTTTGTTGAGGATTTTTACATCTATGTTCATCAGTGATATTGGTCTGTAGTTTTCTTTCTTTGTGACATCTTTGTCTGGTTTTGGTGTCAGGGTGATGATGGTGGCCTCGTAGAATGAGTTTGGGAGTGTTCCTCCCTCTGCTATATTTTGGAAGAGTTTGAGAAGGATAGGTGTTAGCTCTTCTCTAAATGCTTGATAGAATTCACTTGTGAAGCCATATGGTCCTGGGCTTTTGTTTGTTGGAAGATTTTTTATCACAGTCTCCATTTTAATGCTTGTGATTGGTCTGTTTATATTTTCTATTTCTTCCTGGTTCAGTCTTGGAAAGTTGTGCTTTTCTAAGAATTTGTCATTTCTTCCAGGTTGCCGATTTTATTCATATATAGTTGCTTGAAGTAATCTCTCGTGATTCTTTGTATTGCTTCAGTGTCAGTTGTTACTTCTCCTTTTTCATTTCTAAATCTGTTGATTTGAGTCTTCTCCCTTTTTTTCTTGATGAGTCTGGCTAATCGTTTTTCAATTTTGTTTATCTTCTCAAAAAACCAACTTTTAGTTTTGTTGATCTTTGCTATTGTTTCCTTCATTTCTTTTTCATTTATTTCTGATCTGATCTTTATGATTTCTTTCCTTCTGCTACCTTTGGGTTTTTTTTCTTCTTCTTTCTCTAATTGCTTTAGGTGTAAGGTTAGGTTGTTTGTTTGAGATGTTTCTTGAGGTAAGATTGAATTGCTATCAACTTCCCTCTTAGAACTGCTTTTGCTGCATCCCATAGGTTTTGGGTTGTCATATTTTCATTGTCATTAGTTTCTAGGTATTTTTTGATATCCTCTTTGATTTCTACAGTGAGCTCTTGATTATTTAGTAACATATTGTTTAGCCTCCATGTATTTGTATTTTTTACCTTTTTTTTCCCTATGTAATTGATATCTAGTCTCATAGCATTGTGGTCAGAAAAGACTTAATATGATTTCAAATTTTCTAAATTTACCAAGGCTTGATTTGTGAGCCAAGATATGATCTATCCTGGAGAGTGTTCCATGAGCACTTGAGAAGAAAGTGTATTCTCTTGCTTTTGTATGGAATGTCCTATAAATACCAATTAAGTCCATCTTGTTTAATGTGTCACTTAAAGCTTATGTTTCCTTATTTGTTTTCATTTTGGTTTATCTGTCCATTGGTGAAAGTGGGGTGTTGTAGTCCCTTAGTATGAATGTGTTATTGTCGATTTCCCCTTTTATGGCTGTTAGCATTTGCCTTATGTATTGAGGTGCTCCTATGTTGGGTGCCTAAATATTTACAATTGTTATCTCTTCTTCGTGGATTGATCCCTTGATCATTATGTGTTGTTCTTCTTTGGCTCTTGTAATAATCTTTATTTTAAAGTCTATTTTGTCTTATATGAGAATTACTACTCCAGCTTTCTTTTGATTTCCATTTGCATAGGATATCTTTTTCCATCCCCTCACTTTCAGTCTGTATGTGTCCCTAGGTCTGAAGTGGGTCTCCTATAGACAGCATATATACGAGTCTTGTTTTTGCCTCCATTCAGACAGTCTATGTCTTTTGGTTGGAGCATTTAATCAATTTACATTAAGGTAAATATCGAAATGTATGTTATGTTCCTATTACCATTTTCTTAATTGTTTTGCATTTGTTATTGTAGGTCTTTTCCTTCTCTTGTGTTTCCTGCCTAGAGAAGTTCCTTTAGCATTTGTTGTAAAGCTGGTTTGGTGGTGCTGAATTCTCTTACCTTTTGCTTGTTTGTAATGGTTTTAATTTCTCCATCAAATCTCAGTAAGAATCTTGTTGGGTAGAGTAATCTTGGTTGTAGGTTTTTCCCTTTCATCACTTTACATATGTCCTGCCACTCCCTTGTAGCTTGCAGAGTTTCTGCTGAAAATCAGCTGTTAGCCTTATGGGGATTCCCTTGTATGTTATTTGTTGCTTTTCCCTTGATGCTTTTAATATTTTTTCTTTGAATTTAATTTTTGACAGTTTGATTAATAGGTATCTTGGCATGTTTCTCCTTGGATTTATCCTTTATGGGACTCTCTGCCCTTCCTGTACTTGATTGGCTATTTCCTTTCCCATATTAGGGAAGTTTTCAATTAAAATCTCTTCAAATATTTTCTCAGTCCCTTTGTTTTTCTCTTCTTCTTCTGGGACCCCTATAATTTGAATGTTGGTGCATTAATTTTTTTCCCAGATATCTCTGAGACTGTCATCAATTCTTTTCATTCATTTTTCTTTATTCTGCTCTGTGGTAGTTAATTCTATTATTTTATCTTCTAGGTCACTTATCTGTTCTTCTGCCTTAGTTATTCTGCTATTGATTCCTTCTAGAGAATTTTTAATTTCATTTATCGTATTGTTCATCATTGTTTGTTTGCTCTTTAGTTCTGCTAGGTCCTTGTTAAACGTTTCTTGTATTTTCTCCATTCTATTTCCAAGATTTGGGATCATCTTTACTATCATTACTCTGAATTCTTTTTCAGGTAGACTGCCTAATTCCTCTTCATTTTTTCAGTCTGCTGTGTTTTTACGTTGCTTCCTCATCTGCTGCGTATTTCTCTGTCTTCTCATTTTGTTTATATTACTGTGTTTGGGGTCTCCTTTCACAGACTGCCCATTTGTTGTTCCTGTTTTTTTCGGTTTCTGGCCCCAGTGGGTAAGGTTGGTTCATTGTGTTGTGTAGGCTTCCTGGTGGAGGGGACTGGTGCCTGTGTTCTGGTGGAGGAGTCTGGATCTTGTCTTTCTGGTGGGCAGGACAGCGTCTGCTGGTGTGTTTTGGGGTGTCTGTGAACTTATTATGATTTGAAGCAGCCTCTCTGCTAATGGGTGGGGTTGTGTTCCTGTCTTGCTAGTTGTTTGGCATGGCTTGTCCAGCACTGTAGCTTGCTGGTCGTTTAGTGGAGCTGGTTCTTAGCATTGAGATGGGGATCTCTGGGAGAGCTCTTGCCGATTGCTATTACATGGGGCCAGGAGGTCTCTGATGGTCCAATGTCCTGAACTCGGCTCTCTCTCCTTAGAGGCTCAGGACTGACAGCCGGCCGGAGCACCAAGGCACTGTCAACCACACGGCTATTTCCTTGCAGGAGAAGAAAAGAGCAGACAGCAAACATCACCCATTCAGACAGGACCTAAAGCTCAAAGAACCAGGAACCTTTTTTCACTCTCCAACTTGTCTAGAAGTGATGCCAGCAGCCAGCATACAGGGCTGCCCCAAGGGAGAGCTAGTACTCATTTTCAGTATCATCATACATAAGGTCTTTATCTTCCTTCACTTTAGTTATTTTAATTTGTAAAATGGAAGTGAATTAGTACCTATCTTAGAGGGTTATTGTGATGATAAAATGTGATGATACATTTAAAGAGATGATGCTGCAAGAAGTACCTGGATCATCCTTTCTGTTTCAACTTGCACTATCCTCACTGGCTGTAAGATTCTTGAGGGCAGGGACTCCTCTGTTCAATTTTAAATCCCCAGGCCCCTGTCAAATGTTGCATGCACCTTAAATCTTTGTTGAAGGAAGTAAAGAAAGAAATCAGGGAAGAAACAAAGAAGGAGTGATGGAAAGTAGGAAGGGAATGGAAGGAAGGAACCAAAGGACAAAGGGGAAAGGGAGGGAGAAAAGGAGGGAAAAAAGAACTGTGAGTCCAGAATGATTTTATGAGTAATGTCAGATTGTTTATTCAAGTGCTTTATGTGTGAGTTAGTAAAAATTGTAAACCATTGATTGAAGATAAAGAGAAAAAACTCCATATATTCATAAATGCCTATAATTGCTATTAAATAATAATTTAGGATTATCAATGGGAGTAAAGAAGAGTAGACATCATCCTCCTAGCTCTGTGCTTTGGGACTAGGCTATAAAGCAGTGTATATTGGAGCGATTTGCAAGAGTAGTGCAAAATGCATCCTTCATTATTCACAATATTCTTACTTGACTTGCTCAGTTTACATCTCAGGCCCAATCATTATAATTCCTTTTGCCTACCCAACAACAACTGTTCTCAGTTTTGACAGGGATTATTTTGCTAATTTTTTAAAGCTTTCAAATTTTCTTTTGGAGAGTCTATTTTTTCTGTTTATTAATTTATGCTATTTATTATTATTTTCCTTCTCTTTCATTCAAAATAATTTGCAATTATTTTATTACCTTCTTGTAATAGATGATTACATAACTGATTTTCAGCCTTTCTTCTTTTTAAATATATGCATTTGAAATTAAATCTTTTTTTCTCTTCATGACCTTAATGCCTTTCCACAATTATATTTTATCATCTTTCAGCTCAAAATTCTTACTAATTTCAATGATGACCAAGTCTCCAATCTGTTTGACTCATGGGTTATTTAGAAATGTATTACTTAATTTCCAAACATTTATGAAAGAATTGTCAGAGTATATTTTATTATTTTTTTTGATTAAATCTTCTGGTTTCAGATATCATAACCTAATGATTTCATTTTTTAAAAATGTTTGATACATGCTTTATGATTCAATATGAGTGAATCTTTAAAATGTTCTATATGCATTTTAAAATAATATATTTTGGCAGTTATTGGGTATAGTAATATTTTTTCTTTTTTGTTTTTAATTTTATTTATATTGGAATACAGTTGATTAACAATGTTGTGTTAGTTTCAGGTGTACAGCAGAGTGATTCATTTATACATATACATATATCTATTATTTTGGTATAGTAATTTAATCCTCCTTCTGATCTAATAAGGAAGGTATTATCGTAATTATCCTATTATTCACATTTTACAGGAGAGAAAATTGAGACAGAAAGGTTAAATAATTTGCCCATATTCATATGGCTTGTAAAACAGTGCAGCTCCCAGAGAATTAGGTCCAGAGTATGTCCTCTTAAACTATGTTCTTTTATTTTTTTATATAATAGTAATACAAATATTTCATTAACGAATGAAGGAAAAATATATGAAAACTTTTAGGTTAGGAAATATGAAGACTCAGTGGTGAAATGTTATGTAATCCTGAGAAAGGAGAATTAGATTTTTCCCCATGTGACACCAAGGGGTATGTAAAGAGTAAAAAAAAGGTTGCAAAGAAATAACACTAAAATGAATTTCTAATATACAGAGCTATCTGGAGAAAATAGACTTCTTTAAGAATGATAAGACTTTCCTAACCTAGGACTTTCAAATGAGCTGAAGGACCACTAAGTACAGGGAGTACTTAGAGAGTACTTGAGCTTATATGCCACATATATTTTAGCCACTATCACTAATATCTCCTGTAGTCAGAAGATTCTATGAATATGAAAACTGGCACTATGAATCAGCTAATGTTTCATATTCTTACTGAACCCTTATATTTCCCTTGAAATATTGGTTTTCCTGGAGAAATAACACTTGAGTTGGGAGTGTTATGGTAGGTCATCAAACACTGCATTTTTGTCAAATGTTAAGTACAAGAAATATTGTGTTTATGTGTCCTGCTTTTTAGTCAATAACGAAAGCCATAAAAATGATTAAATCTTAGGAAAAATAGAGTCCCTGTAGAAAAATGAAAACAACATATACCTAAGAAAAAGCAAGCTGAGGAGAAGCATTAAATAAATACTAAAAAATGAAACAAAACTCATAAAGAAATACTAAAATAATGCCTTATTCTGCCTATCCACCTCCTTCCCTGAGTCACAGATAATTCAGGTTGTAACTAGATTTAGAAATAAGAATCCAGTGTCTAAAAAGGTTGGCAAATACCTGACAAATTCAAGGTGAATTATCATGTACCCCAATAACTAATACCAAGAGAAGATTAAGAACTTACAGGAAAACCAAAGCAACATGCTTTGCAATAATGAGGAAATTGTAACAGGTCACAAGTAGCTATTAACTCTATATATAACTATATTAACTTGCCAGCATTATGTCTCAAAAAGGGTCAGGAGAAACTTCTGTGTGTTTTTGTCTTGTGGGACAAGATGGTTGTGGTGACTGAAACTCAGAAGGTTTGTTAAAATTCATCCGGACTTGAGACATCATGAAGGTACAGAGTTAATCCACGTACCCTCCTCTATTCACTAGGCTCAGTCTCCTGAGATCTGGCCAATTACCCCAACTCAATTGATCAGGAGATACCTGGGATCACTGACGCTGTTGTCAGTATCATAGCCAGCTACAGGATCCATTGTCTTACAGAGGAGCAGGTGATTGCCAACCAGAAGTACCAAACTGTAGCCAGAAACATGGCAGGATATGAATAGTGCAGATGGCCCTCTGGCTAGCCAGCTGTGCAGGCTTGACCTAGTCATTTTACTAAGCCCAAATTTTTTAAAAAATCCCTCATTTTTTTAATTGAAAATTTGAAATTGAAATTGAAAACACCATTTGTCAAGTTGAGTTAGAGTTGTCCTGTACTAAAACCGGATTTCTGGAACAAATGTCAAAAGCATGATCGTGCTTGTCTTAGTGTTCTTTCCCTTTTTAAATATACAGTTGTAAAATTTGCTACCCAAATACCAAGGGAGACAGAGCAGTGAATATGAATATGAAAAATTATATTGTTCAACAATACTTGTACTTTTTACCTTTTCATTTATTTTATTAATATGTGTTAGTTCTGAGGGCAAAGAGGTTACTTAACAGCTTTTCTTGTGAGGGGTTATAAAAGCTGCATGATGATTTTGAATCAATGTTTATATAATACAAGGCTGTGAAACTTTACACTGCAATATATTCTCACTATATTCCAACTGCTCTTTTGGTAAACAGCACCCTATATCATGGAGGATTTTGACAAACTTAAGAATCTCTAACAGGTTAATCATCAAGGACAGGACCTAAGATATAAGGGCTTATAATGAGATGCAGTAGGGGAATTTAAGAGACTTTAGCTTAGAAACATTCTCAGTGATTTCAAATTAATGAAGTTCCGTTGCACAGAGGAATCAATTTTGCATTGATTCCAATTGGAAAATCAATGATCAGTAGGTGATATTTCAGGGAGCCAGATTTTGGTTCCAGGTGAGAAAGAACCAGATATTAGAAATTGAAAATACCTGTCACCAGGAGCTGAAGTCTAATGGCGACTTTTTAGATGCAGTTATACTGCTGTGGGTTGCGAATTGAACCAATTTTCCACTATTCTCCCGTTCAACTCCATGTTCATGCTATTTTCTGAGGGACGTTTCATAATGGGACTGGAATTAAAGTAGCTAAATCTAAGTACAACTGGAAAATATATAAATCGCTTTCCCTGAAGTCAACACAAAAGTTTAAAAAAATTCTATGATAGCTGTATTTTAAAAACACTGGATGAGGTCACGAGACTTTTATTTCCATAAAACAAGGAAGTAAAATTTGATTCTTTCTAAGCCTCATAGAGCTGTAGAAGTCTGTAAAATGCTCTTAATTAAGGTAATAATGTTAGCATTGGCTCTGTCCTTACAAGAGGAACATGAAGAAAACTGCATAAGAGCACAAATCATAGTTTTTGAGTGGAAAAGAAAAAAAAGCTCAACCTGTTGAAATGGTTCTTGAACTGTAGAGTTAAATTTGAATTTTAAGGGTCTTGAATTACTATGTAGAAATTAGGATATATTTGCACAAATAAAGAGATTTTATGAAGCTTAATTAATATCATGGTTGGTTATTCATCAGATACTTAGTAGCTGCTCAGAATGGCTCACTTGCTGCCACCATGTCAAGGGAAAACAGTTCTTCAGTGAGTGATCAGAACAATCAGAATCAAAGGAAATTGGTTCAAACTGCAACTTCATCACAATCCTACAGATTATATTTGGGAAAATCAATTATATCACTTTAACTTCCATTTCTTACTTTAGAAAATGCATATAGTAATAGTGCCTGCCTACAATGAATTGTTGTAAATACTAAATGAGATAATTCAAATAAACACTACTCATTTTCTTCATTATTATTAATGCAACTACTCTAAACTATTAGATATTTGTAAAATAAATCAGTATTGATATAGCAAAATGTTCTCACGGTCTCATTTAAATGTCTACTATATCTATCAATATTCAAATAGCTCTAATTATAAGAAGAGAACATGGACAAACATTTGTTATCTGGAATGGAAAACAGCAATCTTTAATTTTACATACTATAGGGTTTTTTTCCCCCTTTTCTTTCTCTTTCTTTTTTTGTTTGAACCCACCAGAAACTGAACTACAGTAGTCACAATAAATATTTATTAAATGAGCATTGAATAAATGGATTCATTTTTCTTTGCAGCTGTGCTTTAAATAAATATAAGCTGATGGGGCAAATAACCTATGAAAAAACAAGCTAAATTATGTATTTTAAGTCAAATAACTCAGTTTAGTCTTCACATAGCCCCATTATAAACTTTTAGGCCATACAATTTTCCATATAATTTTATAGTATTAATCCGTGTTCTGTGACAATTGAAAGGATGTTGTGGTTTTTCTATTTTATTTTGTTTTGCTGTTGTTTTTATTGTGAGATACTCTTTCATCAATTTTTGCTTAGATAGTACTGCCAGAATCTCAATGGTTTACAAGTACACACGTTCATCTCTCATCCTTAGACCTGCGGACCAGCAGCAGATACTCTGCTCCAGGCACAGGCTTGCTCCAGGTCTGTTCACACATCCTCATTCACCCACCCAGGAAGAAAAAGCAACTACCGCATGGAATGTGCTTTTTTTTTTACTGCAGATGAGAGCAGCCAAGAAGCTAAGTAATATTGAGCAAGAGCCCACACATTATATGTCATGCCTACTCACATTTCACTTGCTGAAAGCAAGTCACAAGGCCAAGTACAACATCCATGAGATGGGAAAGTATATTCCCTCCATGGGGATCAGGGGACAGGTGAATATTTACTTCCCAGTAATACCATCAATCAGAGTCACATTTTATAGGCTGTCTGTGCTCTCCAAGTGCTGCAGTATTGCACACATTTTGAAAAGGTGTTTTTAAATGAAAGCAGTAGAAAAATATTCTTGGTATTAAGCTATTGTCATAATGGGACTTAAGTTTTGTTTTTACCTTATACATCATGCTATATGTGGTAAGTGGTTAGAATGAGAAAATAACATCGTAGAATTAGTCTATGTATATTATAACATGAAATATAAGTGTGTTTATTTTTATTTTCAGCCTTACCGCGCAGCATGCAGGACCTTAGCTCCTAGACTAGGGATCGAGCCCGTGTCCCCTGCACTGGAAGTGCGGATTCTTAACCACTGGGCCATCAGGGAAGTCCCTAAGTATGTTTATTTTTATCTGCCAGAGCCAGAACTCATTTGACCTGAAAATTGCAACATAAGCCTTTATTTTTCAAATTTAATTTTTAAAATTTAAATTAAATGGTAGTGAGAGATTTTGATCATTAGTATAGATATTTTGTAGTACTTAACTTAATAATTCAGAATTAAAATGTTTTGAGTAGTGGAGTTGCATGGGGCTAAGAATATTAACTAAGGAGTTAACTGCTGGCTATGTCATATCATGTCTTCCCAAACCACCATGATGATTCTGGGTGATATTTGTGTAACAACAGTAGTTAGACTCCAAGAAATAACAACTAGGAATACAAATACACCAACATATTAACCATTTCTTTAATACTTTTAAGATTTAAATATCTGGAAAATACATTTATATAAACTTTAGATTTATTTAGATCTTCAGTTTGCAAACCTTATAGTAATAGCATGTCCTATGTGTGTAAATTTGTTATATTATACCACTACCATTTATAATGTCCTCCATTTAGATATCTAAATATATACCTACCAGTTATACAGTTAGCAGTGTGACAAAATATTTTATTTCAAATTCCATTGATGACAATATTCCAAATTATGTTCAATGCTATATATTTACTTTCCATATATCTTTATGATTATATATATATGTATATATATATGTGTATGTGTAGAGAGAGAGCATTATATTTATATTCATGCTAAATGTTTTCTGAGGAAATGCATGATATTTAATTACCTTCTAAATTTAAAAGACTCACATTTACTCTACTCATTTACTCGTATTTTTGTTTGTTTGTTTTTTGGCTGTGGGGCTTATGGGATCTTAGTTCCCCAACCTGGGATCAAACCTGGGCTCACAGCAGTGAAAGTGCCCAGTCCTAACCACTAGACCACCAGGGAATTCCCTACAAATTATTTTTACAAATGATTTTAGCAGTTTTAACTTTGTCTAAAAATTACATATCAAATCTGGGTTGCTTACAAATGCCTTAATGAATAACATTTTCTTTATATCTGTGAACAACAAAGACTTATAGCTCATATTTAGTGAACATATAATGATATTGTCATGAATCGTTACAATTAGAGAGCATGGATTCACTATCTGCCTTCATCTATGAATATTAGACTATGGGCAAATTATTTATTTTTATTTCTTCTCAGAATTATGTAGCTAGCCTCATCTACAAAGGTCTAGTTAAGACATCGATTTCTCATAATATTGAGTTTAGAATCATCCCATATTTTCTGCTGCAAAAAATAGAAGAAAAGTTTCAGAAAGAAAAGTAATTATGACCATATTGTATACAACATTAAACAAACTCTTTGCTCATAATCAAGTGATTGAAAACTTTCAATAATTTGATTAATCAATCACAAATAATAGTCATTTGATTCTTCCCAATGTTATGAGAACTCAAGTCAATGCCTTACTTGAAAACATTATTGGTTTATTAAGTTTGTAATTAAGATATTATCAATGTCATTTCCAGAGTAACTGATTGATGAAAATTAAAGATGAGAGAGAGAGAAAAAGAAACTCTATGAAATAATTTAGGTAAATATTAAAAGGGCATTTTAAAAACACGCCAGTCACAACTCTAAAGATTTGCTTCAGAGATAGATTTAATGACTTTAGAATTTCCTCTAGTGTAATCTTTTAGTACTTGATCTCTTGAAAAAGAAGTTGGCCATGATTGGTGATCTTGGTATCCAGATATATAAGATGAGGTTCTCAGGTAAAATATTGCCTTTGGTAGAACAGAACAAATCCTCCCTTAACCTCTGATTGACATTTAACAGATGAGAGTGCATTCAGGGTACCAGAGTTATGGTATATAGATGGAAATAGCATTGATATAAAAATGCAGTCATGGTGGAGTTTGACATCAAGGCCATGCCTAGACAAACAAAAATAATTGCACAAAAGCCTTCAATGTGCTATTTCTACCATCTCAATAATCCATTTGACTTTCTGTAATAAGAAAGATTATTTAATAATCTAATAAAGCAATATCACAGTATGAACGGTATGTGAACTGACATAAATGACAACTGGGTTTGACTTAAAAATGTCACTTATTAATTATGATGTTTAGTTGTGTAATATTCAGCTTTCTCAATACATTGTAAGTACCGTGACTGAAGAGGCCATGTTGGTTTTCTTTATTATCTTAAATCCAACGTATAGGACAGTATTTGGAACAAGTAGGCACCAAATAAATACATGTGAAATAAGATAATGAATGGTGTCTACAGTTTTATATATCTTAGGCACTATTAACTCATTCATTCTTTAAATAAATACTTATTGATCACTTGCTAGCCACTTAGAATGTATCAGTAAATAAGACACACAGAAAGTCCTGCCTTATTGTACTTACATTGTATAAGGGAAAATGGACCATTACAATAAGCAATAAATAAATAATTTTATAGTATGTTAGAAACCAATAAGTGATTCTGAAAAAGGAAAAGAAAAGTGAATAGCCTACTATACTGGGGATTAGAAATTTTAAGTCAGAGTCCAGGGCAGATTGCTGTATTAACCTATAGAAATGCTAGGTTCATTCCTTGGCTTTGCTACTCATTAGCTTCATGACCTCATTTTCTAAGATCCTTCTGCAAAATCAGTTATCTCAAAATTTACTGTGAGGTGCTTGCAACGATAACATTCTATTACTCTATGTCTAAGCTAAGCAACTCTGATCTATCACTGAGGATAAATCAGTGATATAAATGATTGTTAGAATCTAAGAATTCAAATGAGGGCATCATATTAAACCCCAAAACCCTGACTTTGATAATGTATGAACAAAACATATTTGGTATGCTTGAAACTCAGGACTAATTTTATATATCACCCAGAATCTCTGCATATGAAAAGTTGTTAATTATGTCATAGAATTTCTACAGTTATTAAAAATAATACAGTGGTAAGCATGAAATTACTTCACAGGAGAACATGAAGAAAGTAACATTTTATAATGTTATATAATATAACACTATTTTATATTTATGAGGTGATATAATGCCAAGTTTGCTTGGTTTTCTGGAATACAAAATTGTGATATAAAAAATGTTAGGGGCTTCCCTGGTGGTGCAGTGGTTGAGAGTCCGCCTGCCGATGCAGGGGACACAGGTTCGTGCCCCGGTCCGGGAAGATCCCACATGCCGCGGAGTGGCTGGACCTGTGAGCCATGGCCATTGAGCCTGTGCGTCCAGAGCCTGTGCTCCGCAACGGGAGAGGCTACAACAGTGAGAGGCCCACATACCGCAAAAAAAAAAAAAAAAGTTAGATATTCATAGTCTGGGTTTAATGTGCTGGATGTACTGCCTGTCTACACTTTTCCAGGTGGTTCTTCAAACTAAAGCTTAAGTACTTAAGAATTTCAAATATGACAAAATAGCTTTTGAAGTTGACTTTTGTGTGTGTCAGAGAAACACAACATGGAACATGACTAAAAACAGCTCACAGAAACAAGGTTTAAGATCTGACATTTCTAAGCAGCAGGTTTCTTCTGTCCTCAGAGAGATAAACAAAACTACTGAAAACCCCATTAGATATATTTATAGCCTGGGGTTAATGTCCAGGATGTAAACTAAGATGCCAGACTGCCAGCTACCAACTTTGGGATGGAAGAAAACAGCTTCTCACAGTGAACATTTTCATCCTTTTCTCATCAGTATTCCAAAAACATGGCACCTTAATCTTTCATGAAGCACAGGGGGAGACTTCTTTTAGATTACTTTCCATGAAAAATTGTATTTTTTTGTAAAACATTCTCTGTGGAAAATTCACTGACCTGTTTTCTATTATACTTATTCTTGGATATGGGGAGAGTGGGTTAGGGAAGCAGTGTTCAGAACTTTTCATGGGTCCTCAAATGGAAAAGAAACATGTGAATTAATAGCTAATACTGTAGGAAGTGTACCAATGAGATATTCTAGGAAGAACAATTGTAGCCACTGGGAGGTGTGTGAAAACCAAAGAATATCTCATGTTTTAAATAATTGTAGTAGTTATAGGGTATCTACACTTTTCCATATAGCTTCAAGGGGTCTAACTAGTATATGTTATGGAATGTTTGTGTCTCCCCCAAATTCATATGCTGATGCCTTAATCTTCATTGTTGTTATATTTGGGGTAAGGAAATAATTAAGGTTAAATGAGGTCATAAGGATGGGACCCTGATCCCATAGGATTGATGTCTTTATTAAGAGTCACCAGAGAGCTCTCTCTCTCATTCCTTTTTTTTTTTTTTTACATCTTTATTGGAGTATAATTGCTTTACAATGGTGTGTTAGTTTCTGCTTTATAACAAAGTCAATCAGTTATACATATACATATGTTCCCATATCTCTTCCCTCTTGCGTCTCCCTCCCTCCCACCCTCCCTATGCCACCCCTCTAGGTGGTCACAAAGCACCGACCTGATCTCCCTGTGCTATGCAGCTGCTTCCCACTAGCTATCTACCTTAAATTTGGTAGTGTATATATGTCCATGCCTCTCTATCGCTTTGTCACAGCTTGCCATTTCCCCTCCCCATATCCTCAAGTCCATTCTCTAGTAGGTCTGTGTCTTTATTCCTGTCTTACCTCTAGGTTCTTCATGACATTTTTTTTTCTTAAATTCTATATATATGTGTTAGCATACGGTATTTGTCTTTCTCTTTCTGACTGACTTCACTCTGTATGACAGACTCTAGGTCCATCCACCTCATTACAAATAGCTCAATTTCGTTTCTTTTTATGGCTGAGTAATATTCCATTGTATATATATGCCACATCTTCTTTATCCATTCATCCGATGATGGACACTTAGGTTGTTGCCATCTCTTGGCTATTGTAAATAGAGCTGCAATGAACATTTTGGTACGTGACTCTTTTTGAATTATGGTTTTCTCAGGGTATATGCACGGAAGTGGGATTGCTGGGTCATATGGTAGTTCTATTTTTAGTTTTTTAAGGAAACTCCATACTCTTCTCCATAGTGGTTGTACCAATTCACATTCCCACCAGCAGTGAAAGAGTGTTCCCTTTTCTCCACTCCCTCTCCAGCATTTATTGTTTCTAGATTTTTTGATGATGGCCATTCTGACTGGTGTGAGATGATATCTTATTGTAGTTTTGATTTGCCTTTCTCTAATGATTAATATTGTTGAGCATTCTTTCATGTGTTTGTTGGCAATCTGTATATCTTCTTTGGAGAAATGTCTATTTAGGTCTTCTGCCCATTTTTGGATTGGGTTCTTTGTTTTTTTGTTATTGAGCTGCATGAGCTGCTTATAAATTTTGGAGATTAATCCTTTGTCAGTTGCTTCATTTGCAAATATATTCTCCCATTCTGAGGGTTGTCTTTTGGTCTTGTTTATGGCTTCCTGTGCTGTGCAAAAGCTTTGAAGTTTCATTAGGTCCCATTTGTTTATTTTTGTTTTTATTTCCATTTCTCTAGGAGGTGGGTCAAAAAGGATCTTGCTGTGATTTATGTCATAGAGTGTTCTGCCTATGTTTTCCTCTAAGAGTTTGATAGTTTCTGGCCTTACATTTAGGTCTTTAATCCATTTTGAGCTTATCTTTCTGTATGATGTTAGGGAGTGAACTAATCTCATACTTTTACATGTACCTGTCCAGTTTTCCCAGCACCACTTATTGAAGAGGCTGTCCTTTCTCCACTGTACATTCCTGCCTCCTTTATCAAAGATAAGGTGACCATATGTGTGTGGGTTTATCTCTGGGCTTTCTATCCTATTCCATTGATCTATCTTTCTGTTTTTGTGCCAGTACCATACTGTCTTGATTACTGTAGCTTTGTAGTAGAGTCTGAAGTCAGGGAGCCTGATTCCTCCAGCACCATTTTTCGTTCTCAAGATTGCTTTGGCTATTCGGGGTCTTTTGTGTTTCAATAAAAATTGTGAATTTTTTGTTCTAGTTCTGTGAAAAATGCCAGTGGTAGTTTGATAGGGATTGCATTGAATTTGTAGATTGCTTTGGGTACTATAGTCATTTTCACAATGTTGATTCTTCCAATCCAAGAACATGGTATATCTCTCCATCTATTTGTATCATCTTTAATTTCTTTCATCAGTGTCATAGTTTTCTACATACAGGTCTTTTGTCTCCGTAGGTAGGTTTATTCCTAGATATTTTATTCTTTTTGTTGCAGTGGTAAATGGGAGTGTTTTCTTAATTTCAATTTCAGATTTTTTGTCATTAGTATATAGGAATGCCAGAGATTTCTGTGCATTAATTTTGTATCCTGCTACTTTACCAAATTCATTGATTAGCTCTAGTAGTTTTCTGGTAGCATCTAGATTCTCTATGTATAATATCATGTCATCTGCAAACAGTGACAGCTTTACTTCTTCTTTTCCGATTTGGATTCCTTTTATTTCCTTATCTTCTCTGACTGCTGTGGCTAAAACTTCCAAAACTATGTTGAATAAGAGTGGTGAGAGTGGACAACCTTGTCTTTTTCCTGATCTTAGTGGAAATGCTTTCAATTTTTCACCATTGAGGATGATGTTGGCTGTGGGTTTGTCATATATGGCGTTTATTAGGTTGAGGAAAGTTCCCTCTATGCCTACTTTCTGCAGGGTTTTTATCATAAATGGGTGTTGAATTTTGTCAAAAGCTTTCTCTGCATCTATTAAGATGATCATATGGTTTTTCTCCTTCAGTTTGTTAATATGGTATATCACGTTGATTGATTTGCATATATTGAAGAATCCTTGCATTCCTGGGATAAACCCCACTTGATCATGGTGTATGATCCTTTTAATGTGCTGTTGGATTCTGTTTGCTAGTATTTTGTTGAGGATTTTTGCATCTGTGTTCATCAGTGATATTGGCCTGTAGTTTTCTTTCTTTGTGACATCCTTGTCTGGTTTTGGTATCAAGGTTATGGTGGCCTTGTAGAATGAGTTTGGGAGTGTTCCTCCCTCTGCTATATTTTGGAAGAGTTTGAGAACGATAGGTGTTAGCTCTTCTCTAAATGTCTGATAGAATTCACCTGTGAAGCCATCTGGTCCTGGGCTTTTGTTTGTTGGAATATTTTTAATCACAGTTTCAATTTCAGTGCTTGTGATTGCTCTGTTCATATTTTCTATTTCTTCCTGATTCAGTCTTGGCAGGTTGTGCATTTCTAAGAATTTGTCATTTCTTCCATGTTGTCCATTTTATTGGCATAGAGTTTCTTGCAGTAATCCCTCATGATCTTTTGTATTTCTGCAATGTCAGTTGTTACTTCTCCTTTTTCATTTCTAATTCTATTGATTTGAGTGTTCTCCCTTTTTTTCTTGATGAGTCTGGCTAATGGTTTATCAATTTTGTTTATCTTCTCAAAGAACCAGCTTTTAGTTTTATTGATCTTTGCTATCATTTCCTTCATTTCTTTTTCATTTATTTCTGATCTGATTTTTATGATTTCTTTCCTTCTGCTAACTTTGGGGTTTTTTTGTTCTTCTTTCCCTAATTGCTTTAGGTGCAAGGTTAGGTTGTTTATTTGAGATTTTTCCTGTTTCTTAATGTAGGATTGTATTGCTATAAACTTCCCTCTTAGAAGTGGTTTTGCTGCATCCCATAGGTTTTGGGTCATCATGTCTCCATTGTCATTAGTTTCTAGGTATTTTTTAATTTCCTCTTTGATTTCTTCACTGATCACTTCATTATTACATAGTGTATTGTTTAGCCTCCATGTGTTTGTATTTTTTACAGATCTTTTCCTGTAATTGATATCTAGTCTCATGGCATTGTGGTCGGAAAAGGTACTTGATACAATTTCAATTTTCTTAAATTTACCAAGGCTTGATTTGTGACCCAAGATATGATCTATCCTGGAGAATGTTCCATGAGCCCTTGAGAAAAATGTGCATTCTGTTGTTTTTGGATGGAGTGTCCTATAAATATCAATTAAGTCCATCTTGTTTAATGTATCATTTAAAGCTTGTGTTTCCTTATTTATTTTCATTTTGGATGATCTGTCCATGGGTGAAAGTGGGGTGTTAAAGTCCCCTACTATGAATTTGTTACTGTCGATTTCCCCTTTTATGGCTGTTAGCATTTGCCTTATGTATTGAGATGCTCCTATGTTGGGTGCATAAATATTTGCAATTGTTATATCTTCTTCTTGGATTGATCCCTTGATCATTATGTTGTGTCCTTCTTTGTCTATTCTAATAGTCTTTAAAGTCTATTTTGTCTGATACGAGAATTGCTACTCCAGCTTTCTTTTGGTTTCCATTTGCATGGAATATCTTTTTCCATCCCCTTACTTTCAGTCTGTATGTGTCTCTAGGTCTGAAGTGGGTCTCTTGTAGACAGCTTATATATGGGTCTTGTTTTTGTATCCATTCAGCCAATCTGTGTCTTTTGGTGGATGCATTTAGTCCATTTACATTTAAGGTAATTATCGATATGTATGTTCCTATTCCCATTGTCTTAATTGTTTTGGATTTGTTACTGTAGGTCCTTTTCTTCTCTTGTGTTTCTTGCCTAGAGAAGTTCTTTTAGCATTTGTTGTAAAGCTAGTTTGGTGGTGCTCAACTCCCTCAGCTTTTGCTTGTCTGTAAAGGTTTTAATTTCTCCATCAAATCTGAATGAGTTCCTTGCTGGGTAGAGTAATCTTGGTTGCAGGTTTTTCTCCTTCATCACTTTAAATATGTCCTGCCACTCCCTTCTGGCTTGCAGAGTTTCTGCTGAAAGATCAGCTGTTAACCTTATGGGGATTCCCTTGTGTATTATTTGTTGTTTTTCCCTTGCTGCTTTTAATATGTTTTCTTTGTATTTAATTTTTGACAGTTTGATTAATATGTGTCTTGGCGTATTTCTCCTTGGATTTATCCTGTGTGGGACTCTCTGTGCTTCCTGGACTTGATTAACTATTTCCTTTCCCATATTAGGGAAGTTTTCAACTATAATCTCTTCAAATATTTTCTCAGTTCCTTTCTTTTTCTCTTCTTCTTCTGGAACCCCTATAATTCGAATGTTGGTGTGTTTAATGTTTTCCCAGAGGTCTCTGAGACTGTCCTCAGTTCTTTTCATTCTTTTTTCTTTATTCTGCTCTGCAGTAGTTATTTCCACTATTTTATCTTCCAGGTCACTTATCCGTTCTTCTGCCTCAGTTATTCTGCTATTGATCCCATCTAGAGTATTTTTAATTTCATTTATTGTGTTTTTCATCATTGCTTGTTTCATCTTTAGTTCTTCTAGGTCCTTGTTAAATGTTTCTTGCATTTTGTCTATTCTATTTCCAAGATTTTGGATCATCTTTACTATCATTATTCTGAATTCTTTTTCAGGTAGACTGCCTATTTCCTCTTCATTTGTTATGCCTGGTGGGTTTTTATCTTGCTCCTTTATCTGCTGAGTGTTGTTCTGTCTTCTCATTTTGCTTATCATACTGTGTTTGGGGTCTCCTTTTTGCAGGCTGCAGATTCATAGTTCCTGTTGTTTTTGGTGTCTGTCCCCAGTGGCTAAAGTTGGTTCAGTGGGTTGTGTAGGCTTCCTGGTGTAGGGGACTAGTGCCTGTGTTTTGGTGGAAGAGGCTGGATCTTGTCTTTCTGGTGGGCAGGTCCACGTCTGGTGGTGTGTTTTGGGGTGTCTGTGGCCTTATTATGATTTTAGGCAGCCTCTCTGCTAATGGGTGGGGTTATGTTCCTGTCTTGCTAGTTGTTTGGCATAGGGTGTCCAGCACTGTAGCTTGCTGGTCGTTGAGTGAAGCTGGGTGCTGGTGTTGAGATGGAGATCTCTGGGAGATTTTCGCCATTTGATATTATGTGGAGCTGGGAGGTCTCTTGTGGACCAGTGTCCTGAAGTTGGCTCTCCCACCTCAGAGGCACAGCACTGACTCCTGGCTGCAGCACCAAGAGCCTTTCATCCACATGGCTCAGAATAAAAGGGAGAAGAAAGAAAGAAAGAAAGAGAGAGAGAGAGACAGGAAGGAAGGAAGGAAGGAGGTTGGGAGGGAGGAGGGAAGGAAGGAAGGAGGGAAGGAAGATAAGAAAGAAGATAAAATAAAATAAGAAAATAAAGTTATTAAAATAAAAAATAATTATTAAAAAAATGGATGGTTAGAACCCTAGGACAAATGGTGGAAACATAGTTATACAGACTAAATCTCACACAAAAGCGTACACATACACACTCACAAAAAGAGGAAAAGGGAAAAAATCATAAATCTTGCTCTCAAAGTCCACCTGGGATGATTCGTTGTCTATTCATGTATTCCACAGATGCAGGGTACATCAAGTTGTTTGTGGAGCTTTAATCCGCTGCTTCTGAGGCTGCTGGGAGAGATTTCCCTTTCTCTTCTTTGTTCTCACCGCTCCCGGGGCTCAGCTTTGGATTTGGCCCCGCCTCTGCGTGTAGGTCACTGGAGGGCGTCTGTTCTTCGCTCAGACAGGACGGGGTTAAGGAGCAGCTGCATCGGGGACTCTGGCTCACTCAGGCTGGGGGGAGGGAAGGGTACGGATGCGGGGCAATCCTGCAGCGGCAGAGGCCGGCGGGACGTTGCACCAGCCTGAGGCGCGCCGTGCGTTCTCCTGGGGAAGTTGTCTGTGGATCACAGGGCCCTGGCAGTGGCGGGCTGCACAGGCTCCCGGGAGGGGAGGTGTGGAGAGTGACCTGTGCTCGCACACAGGCTTCTTGGTGGCGGCAGCAGCAGCCTAAGTGTCTCATGCCCGTCTCTGGGGTCCGTGCTTTTAGCCGCGGCCCGCACCCGTCTCTGGAGCTCCTTTAAGCAGCGCCCTTAATTCCCTCTCCTCGCGCACCAGGAAACAAAGAGGCAAGAAAAAGTCTCTTGCCTCTTCGGCAGGTCCAGATTTTTCCCCGGACTCCCTCCCGGCTAGCCGTGGTGCACTAACCCCCTGCAGGCTGTGTTCACGCCCCAACTCCAATCCTCTCCCTGCACTCCTACCTAAGGCCGAGCCTCAGCTCCCAGCCCCGCCCGCCCCGGCGGGTGAGCAGACAAGCCTCTCGGGCTGGTGAGGGCCAATCCTCCGTGCGGGAATCTCTCTGCTTTGCCCTCCGCACCCCTGTTGCTGCCCTCTCCCCCGCGGCTCCGTCCCCCTCCGCCTCCCGCAGTCTCCACCTGCGAAGGGGCTTCCTAGTGTGTAGAAACCTTTCCTCCTTCACAGCTCCCTCCCACTGGTGCAGGTCCTGTCTCTATTCTTTTGTCTCTGTTTATTCTTTTT
Source organism: Aethalodelphis obliquidens (assembly GCF_003676395.1). Lineage (NCBI taxonomy): Eukaryota > Metazoa > Chordata > Mammalia > Artiodactyla > Delphinidae > Aethalodelphis > Aethalodelphis obliquidens. The sequence goes on along the minus strand of NW_020837950.1, from coordinate 21,963,063 downwards.
TCTTTTGCCCTACCCAGGTATGTGGGGACTTTCTTGCCTTTTGGGAGGTCTGAGATCTTCTGCCAGCGTTCAGTAGGTGTTCTATAGGAGTTGTTCCACGTGTAGATGTATTTCTGGTGTATCTGTGGGGAGGAAGGTGATTTCCGCGTCTTACTCTTCCACCATCTTCCCCTCGTCCCGACAGCAGGATTCTCTCTCATTCTTTCTTTCTCTCTCTCCCTGTGCACACACAAAGAAGAGGTCATGTGAGCTCACAGTGAGATGGTGACCACCTACAGTCCAAGAGAAGAAGCCCGAGAATGAAACTTTCCTTGCCAGTGTCTTGACCTTGGACTTCCAGCCTTTAGAAATGTGAATACTAAATTTCTGTTGTGAAAGCCACTCAGTGTGTGGTATTTCATTATGGCAGCCCAAGTAAGCTAATAAACTATATAAAATTTAGGAAAAACAACTATATTTCTATATAAGCAAAACTTTCTAAATTAGTATTCTAAGGTGGAATTGACTGTTTTGAAGGAAACCCTGAGTTCACTGTAATTAGAGATCAAGAAATAAGCAAAGACTTCTTTGAGTGAGTTTTTGGTATGAATGGGATTCTGGCATCAACTACATAATGGGGTTAAGTTGTAGATGGATGAAAATTTTATTCCAAAATTGGACAAAAATTTCTGATTCTGTGAACTGAATTGGCAACGTTGACCAGGGAACACATTTATGAAAGCAATGTTAGTTAATGTAATTGTGAACTTTTAAAATGTGAGAAGAGGAAAAAAAAAATCAGTAAAGGAGACTAAGAAAAATCATGAGTTCCAATGTTGGTGAAAGAGATGGTATTAAGAGAGATTGAGGTAACATTGAAATATGAAAAGGAATTGTAAGATATTTGGTGATAGAGGCAAGACTGTTCAGGTTTCCATGAGTTTAATAATTAACAACTGACCATGATAATAGCTGGGGGGAAAATGATTACTATTCCTTTTTTTGATATCTCATATAAACCTACATTTTTTCTTTTTATTTTTTTAAGGGTAAGGGCTCCATTTATGTATTTAAATTACTCTTTGATAAAGTTATCAAGTCCCATGAATAGATTACAAGACACTGATGCCAGATTAGAAATGGTTTTTAAATATTTCTAATAATCATTAAAGCAGAATAAATTTTAAAATATTTAGTCACTTTTAAAGACTGATTCTATAATTTATAACCTTAAGCATGCCCAAGCATTGTTAAATTTTTAAAATGTTCTCCACACTCACTAGAAACTTAACATTTTTTCTCTACTATCCATACTTATTTTTCTCTGGAACTTATTCCTTGAAATCATTATCTTTATGCTGAACTAGTATTTGTCTGAGCAACACTCTTAATATAGCAAGAAAAATAGCCTAAAGAATTCTACTACCCTATGGATTAAACTAACAGTCCAAGAATCTTGATAAGTAAGCAAAATTCACATTCAGACAAAATTTACAGATTTATTAGCCTTTGTATAAGCAGATACTTTTAAGTCTCAACCTTTTATGCCCAAGTTGCCAGTTACTTAAAATTTTTTGCAGCTGTTATGTGACAACTTAAAAATAAAATATTTGACCTTTTGTTTAGAAAGCTGTGAATAAAAATATAGCATAACAAGACATTTTTCAGCTGAGATGTTTAACACGCAAAGTTTGGTTGAAACGAATGTTTGCCAAAAGTTTTTACATTCTGCCTTTACATTGGCAAAGGAAGAAATCAGAGAACTGGTTTCCACAGATTCTATATGGCAAGCCCTCAGCAACTGAATGTCAAATCTGGTGTAGAAGACTATCAAGTGTACTTTTCCATCTAAGAGAACAAAATATTTTTTATTGCTGTATTGCATTTGTCTAACAAAACTAATTGAATTTTTGAATGTTTGGGTTTTCCCTCCTTGATATTTTTATGATCTGACTCAACAAGATTGTTGAAATCGTCATCTGCAATTTTGATTTGCAATTTTACATCCCTGTAACGCAGCTTCCGTGTTGCTGCCATGGAAGTCTTTCAGAAATGCAAGCTTAATTGTTTTATTGCCAATTTGAAATAATTCAATATCCCGCATTAGAAAAAGCCCACACTCCTCAATCCATGGAATAAATGTGTGTGCGCGTGTGTGCGCACGCGCACGCGTGCACACACGCATGTGTGTAAAATCAGGCTCAGGTCTATTTCTCCACTTTCTTTAAAAACTACTTTCTACTCACACCACACCACTTGAAGTTCTCAGAAAGTGCCATGTTGTTTCATCTATGTTTTATTTTAACCTCGGACGGATGGCATAACTCCAACTTTCTAAATGCCTGCCTCTTCTTCACCACCAATAGCCTAGGGAAACAGGCTGGACTATTTTACTTACCTTTCAAATTTTATTTCAAAGGTCCATTCATTTATTCCAGGTATGTCAGACACCTTCCTTCTGCAAGATTAAATTATTCAAACCAACACTTGTGATACTGTTGAACTTTGTAAATGTTTCTCTCATAAATCCTCTAGCATTTTATTACATTTATTTACTTCCGTTGTCTAGCTCCCGCTTCAAAATCAGTGACTCTCAAGAGTTGAGAGTTATATAAGAATAAGTTACATAAGAATAAGTCAGTGAGAGGTGATGGACATGGGGGAGGGGTGTCAAACTCCAGGGTTTAATGTTCTTCACCAGTTATTGTTTACGCCTAGAGTGAGAGCCTGAGATCAACTTGAGCCAAGGACAAGGTCTTTTCTGTCTCTTTGTAACCAGTACTCAGCAAAGTGTCTGGCAAATACAAGCTGCACAATAAATACGTATTACACAAATGAATGGATGCTTACTCATGAGAAGTTTACAGATACACTGAGTGTGTGCAAATATTTTACTTTTCTTCTTCTCTTTTGTTAAAATTTTCAGTTGTGGGATGAAGGAAAGGCCTGTTTTATATGTATGTATATATTTGATATGTGTGCATGTTTATATGATGTATATTTGTAGATACAGTAGAGTCTGAACTCTGAAAGAGTGGAGTCTTTCCTGTTTTACTTCTTTGTATCTTTGTATCTCCCAGCCTTTATCAGAATGTCAAGTAGGTAGGTGCTCAATAAATACTTGGTGATTAAATGAATGCATTTGCTGATATATAGTTGGATGGAAAAGAATTGATGTTTTAAAAGCTGCCTCTGTTTTCATCAGTTGCTCTAGGAATAGAGATAACTTTCATCTTTGAAAGGGCAGCTTCCATTATTAAAGAAACAAAAGAAAGCATACACACATGTGCGCACGCACACACACACACACACAAGCACACACTCAAATATGCCTTTCTGATATACAGAGGTAAAGCCCAGGGTCTAGGTTTTATACTCGGGAGGAAAAAGCTAAGGTTTGCTCTGCATATTAAAGTAAAATGATTGCTTCTATTTCACAACCAAGACTGTGAGTTCTTTGGAATTTTACTTATCTTTATCTATACAGTGCTGAGCATAATTCTTGGCATTTGATGCTTGCTCCATAAATCTTAGTTGTCTGGAACTAAATGTATTGACTTGAACGGATTTAGGGCTCAGCAAACAGCAACACTGATCCCTTGTACAACATATATCTAAGTTTATATTTGCATTACCATATAATTTAAAAAGAGAAACAGGAAACACATTGATATATCAGACCATAAAGATTTACATAATAGCAGAAAGTGTTTACTTAAAACCAAAAGATTATTTTGATATCTGGATTGAAATTGTTTGGAAAACCACATAACAGTAGCTTCCTGTCAACTACTATGTGCCAAACATGGTCCTAAACCATTTGTAAACATCATTACATTTAATCCTAGAAGTCATTGTTATTCCCATTTTACAGATAAGGAAATTGAGGCTCAGAGTTTAAGAGACCATCACAGGATGGCACCACTAGGAGATTTGCCCAATTTCATACTGTACTGCCAGATTGGTAATATTAATGTCTTTCAGTGCAGGGCTGAAAATAAAAACACAAATTTAGTGCCTGTGGAGGAAGACATTCTCTCCTCTGCTATTGAAAATATGCAATGTCTGTTCTAATTTAGATGTGAAGGGGAAAATGGAGCAGCAAGCAGGATTTTTAAACCAATGATATACATTTAATTTTTTGTCTTTGAATATTTGTACTGAAATCTCAATAATAGAAAACCCATACTTGTGTTCTATATGCATTTTATACTTCCATAGGGTAATTGCTTCTTTATAATAAAATATGAAGGAGATGTTTCAAAAATTTTGATCACTATTCTTTTTCCAATTAGTCATGGCCCAACAGATGTTTTCAAAATGATAAAACGGTTTCATCAATCTCATTAACATTAGTATTTGAGAAATTACTTTCCTTTAAAATATCTAAGGCTAGAGCACAGCTAATTGCTGTATTATGCAAAATTGCCCAGCGCTACCAGAATCCTATCAACTTTAGAAAAGTAGGAGCAGTACACCCAAAACACTGTCCAGGCATATTTAAAGGCAAAATATGCTCCTGCTTTCTTTTGCAATATTTAATATGAAGCACATAATTTTCCCCTCAAATAACTAAATAACTTCTTTATCAGGTTCTCAAGTTCTCTCTTTCTCTCTCTCTTTTCCTTTCTCTCTCTCTTTCTCTTTCCATCTGGAAGTCGCTCATCATTTGTCAGTAAATGACTGCGATATTTTATGTCTTATCTATTCATACACCTAAATTCTGAATACCACTTAACCAAACTTAGCATGGCTGGTTGAAATTAGAGCCCTACAGTCTGTCTTAATGAATGATAATATTAATTCTGATAAGAGTGTAATCACTTATTAAGTATAGTAATGTTAAGAGTTTTATTTCTCTTTTAATCAATACAACTGTGTAAGCAAGGTGCTGCTAATCTGCCAAAGTACTATCTCTAATTGGACAGGGTGCCTAATTAACGATATCAGATATGTCAGCTCCATCTGTTGTCTTCATTCATTCATTCATCCATTAACTTATTCATAATAAATATATTATTGAGCGCCTTCTATGGGCCAGGTGCCATTCTAAGTTCTTTTGGGAAATACAACAAAGATGGAAACAGACGAAGTATCTCTCCTGGAGTTTACACCCTCTTCTTTGATAGTAACATAAATAGGAACAAACCCCATCTCATCCCTTGCCTCTATCATTTATCCTTATCCTACAGCTGTTTTTCTCACTGAATTAAAACAGACCTCAGCAGGCATTCTTGTTATTTCAATCATCTTAAATCGCACCTTAGCTCACCACAGAAATTTTATCATGACTTTAAACAAGAAAAATGAGCCACAGAATAGTCTATTTGCATCTCAGTAGGCCACGTGCAAATGTAGAAATGTGTAGGGCATGCATCTCATGATCTGTTAAGTATCTTCTGTCAGACTAAATATTTTGCACCCGAATTGCTTTGGTGCTGAGTATCTAGTCAATAGCTTTCCAAGCAGGACCATACAACAGAAGGCTTTTTCGTGGTCTGCTCTTAACAATCAAATGTATCAGCAAGTAGATTAGCTAGAAAGTTATGTTACATACTGAATAAAGTGCAACTATTTTAAACAGCTCCATGTGTGTCACTTATCTTGTTTGCTTCAAGTATCTAACTGAAAGAGAAAGATTTGGCCTGAATAATCCTGATCATTAAATCAGTTTATCTTTAACTCTTATATTTAACGCTTAACATTTAAAAAAAATGTTTCCTTTGAAAAATTTAAGGACCACATTTATTTTCTGTCGTGTTAAGACCCGCTTTTCTCAGAACTCCATCCTTATACTCTTCAGATGAACATATAGACACTGTGGCATACTTTCAGTATTTTTTCATGAAAACTTATAGTTTCACACACAAACACACACACACAAAATTGCTCTCAGGGGAAATTAGGCAATATCTGGAGACAGTTTTTGGCTGTCGCAATGGGCCGGATGCTACTGGCATCTAGTGGGTAGAGGCTAGGAATAATGCTATTTACTCTACAATGCATAGAACAACCAACCCCCAACAAAGAATTATCTGGCCCCAGATGTTAATAACATTAAGGCTGAGATACCCTGATCTGGGTAGAGTGTGATGGTAGAGTCAAAAATTTCATTTCTGATATAATGTCACTCATTTGTCAATAGGGTTGCCAGATTTAGAAAATAAAAATACAGGATACCAGTTACATTTGTATTTCAAATAATAATTTTTTTTTATAGCACAGTCTGTACTATTAGGGGTAGAGCTGGGAAGGCCATTCAGTGTTCATGTGTCCAACATCCTGCCTGAAAATAGACACTTTGCCTCCTGGAATATAGCTACTCATATACATACAACTTTGACTTGCCATCATTTTCATGCCACATAATTCCTTCATCAGAGAAGTCTAAGTATTAGCAGTCTTACTTATGTTTTCTTTTGATTTGCTCTGATTGAACTATAAGATCCTTAAAGGCAAGGATAATATTTAAATGTGCTCTGCCTTTAATTAGTAGTCAGTTAATAATCTCCTTAAAAAGACCTAGTGAAACAGAGGTGGGTCTTGAATAATAGGAGAACTTCAGATAGTAGAGATCAGTGGACTAGGTGTTCATGATGGCCAAATACATAAGTAGGCTTGACCTATACTGAAAGTGGTGTGGAATATAATCTCATTTGAAATCATGTGAATGATAAAGACTTGAGAGAGGGAAAAAATAATTAGGAAACGTGTTCATATTTTACAGGGTTTTGATTGTTAGAAAGAGGATTCAGTGTGGTTGGGCAATGGAGAGCCAAACTGGTTACTGGACAGAGAAGCCACCTGATACAAGGGAACTTTAGGAAAAGCAGTCATTGTTTTTTAAGTAAGAAAAGAGTTGGGAAATATCAGCATAGAACATCCAAATATTATGGAAGCCATTTGTTATTTATGCAGAGCACTTATTATAACATTTAAAAGGCACACAATTTTCTTATTCTTTGGTATTAAATTCTAATTTCTGCATCATTCTTTTATAAAACTACAATTCAATTCTGTGAGACTAACTGCAATATTACAAAGAATATAAAACCTGCATAAAATGGAGTATACCTCCGATTAATAAATCTTCAAAGATAAATCAGAAGACCTGATTTAGACATGGTTATCTAAGGTCCTGAAATACTTCCAAGTTCTCTAAATTGTCAGGTATGCAGCTGCCCAATATTCTTTGATTTATGCACAATTTTTCAAAAAGATGTAGTTTTGCCTCATGGTTAAGAAAAGATAAATGGCTGTGTATTTTCCAATGATGCCTATTAAAATTAGGCTTCAGTGATGTCAGATAAAATCTCCTTTCATTTTTAGCAGAAAAGAGGCAGATCTGAGATGAAGAGTTTATTAAGTTTATGTGTCAAGGCAATTACATAACTGCTTATTTTAGTTAGCATAATATTTTGTTGTACAATCCATGCTATTACTTTATACCATCTCTATATAATTTGATTTTTTTTCTTTTCAAATGTACCCTCCTACTTATTTGATGTGACTGCCTCACATACATGTGTCTATAACGAGTGTCCAAAATATTTCTCTCAAGGTGCTCTTTGCTCAACACACCTTAGGCAATTCTATGGAAAGATGTTGTGGTGAATTTTCTGAGTATACTCTCAGATCCCTGAAGTTTTCACTTGAGTTTGGCCATTGAAGAATGCCATCCACATCCTCTATTCTTTATCTTCCTATCTACATTTACTTCCCTGCCATGCCATTATCGAATTCTATCTGATCCAAGACACCTTCCCGCATCACTTCCATCAGCATAAATTTCTCATTTTTATCCCCCTCACTCCTATAGCACTTTGTATGAATATTTATTGCACTATTTATGCAAGTCTGACTTATTAACAATTTATAAGTACTTACCTTATTTACTAACTTAAGAATCCCTGTGATATTATGGGAGGAGGGGAGATAGCAGTGGGGAAACATACACTATTGATTTTTAATTAATCACAATGTCTTAAACATCTACCTTGAACATTCTAAGCTTTCAGTAAATCTTTACTGAATTAAATAAAATGTCTGAAAGTCAGTTTTAATAATTTTGTTTTGAAAACATATTGATTTTGACAGAAAAAAATCTGGACATAGATATGAATTCAAGAAATATTAAATGTGGTGAATGGCAAAAGATCAAAGTATAATCCCTGTCACTTGATTTCTGACCTTGAAAAAGTTACTTTGGGGGCACAAAATACTGATACATGATCCAGCATATTTTTGTTATTTTCCATCTTGATAATTATGTGATGTTTGAAAATGACTACATGTAGATATTAATTTTGTCATTTAAACAATTAGAAAAATAATAGCATCTAAGTTTACTTCTTCATGGGATGAACGTGAGCAACAACTAAGACAAAATGAATAGAATTATAAGGACTATAGCAACTGAAATCATCATTAGTGCTACTTTCTCTTTCATGATCTACCATGTTGGATTAAGAAATACTCTCTTGTTGACTTATACAAATTTTAATATGATTAGTGGAACAATGGTTTTAGAGTGTTTTATAATTTGTAAATCATGTTTGTATATATTAACTAAACCCTAATGGTAGACTTGGAAGATTAGCTTTATCTACACACTACTAAAAATAAACTGTTAAACAAAATTTTAAAATCTTAGCTATGCTTTTGTGTGTGTGTGTGTGTGAGAGAGAGAGAGAGACAGACAGACAGAGCGAGTGAGAGAGAAAATGAGAGAGAGACTTGTCTTTTCTTCCTTTTGCCCTAGAAAATTTACGTAGTGGCTTATTTTTAGTTCAGATTTGTTTTTCTTCATGATCCTTAAACGTGGTGTGAACAGTATGAAGCCTAATATCTAAATAGAAAATACTTACCATATTATTGCTATTTCAAGCAAAAAGAAATAGAATAAATAGAATGACTCAGCATGTCAACATAAGAGGCACTGGTCATCATCGTATTTAGGATGTTATTGAGAAACACTTACTGGACATCTATTCTATTTGAGTAACTGGAAGATCTCATACATGTGAAGTAAAACCTCAACATTGCTCTTCAATGTCTTCAGAAAATGGCACATTTTTATAAGCATATCTTTCAAAAAATATTCATGTTAATTTTGTTCAAAACCGCAGAATAATTCCAAAACGTTAGGCCTATTTCATGTGACCTAACATAAACTCAGTGAAGAAATTATGCACTTCGGTTAATCATAAAGTAAGGTTTTCAAAGCCTAAAAGTCTCAAAACTAGCTGGAGGGATTCTTCTGTTTTCCAATATCCTATTGCTAAGGGTGCTTTGACAAAGGTTTTATACAGTCCAAATGATGTTTTTTATTCAGCAGAGTTGATCACTTGTTTTATAAAATCCTTAATTTCTGCAATATTTGGTGCTCTTTTCTAACCTACTTTGAAAATCAATTCTTTAAATTCTCATTCAGGGCTTCTAGGCTCATTGCAAACTTGAGTCATGTCTTCTATCTAACTATTCTCATGTTTTTCATACTTTTATCCCCTAGAAGTCCTCATTTTTCAGAACTTCTCTCTCGTTTTAATTTCTTCTGATCATATTCTGAATCTATTCCTACAGTTTAATTTATTTTCTCTGCGTATATATTATCAGATTTTACAGTCTGAAATCTCTCTTAAAGTTCAGATTTGTAATTTCGACTTTTTGACATCAGCACAAAGATGCTCCAATATAACCTTATCTGACTAGATCGAACAAATATATATCTACCTCAAATCTGTCACTCCTTTTTTCATCTTCTTGATTTGTTAATTATATGAGCATTACCCTAGATATCTTCATTTTAAATAAACTCTTGACATCAACATCCGAATTTTCTCTCGTGTTGTCAAAACTGATCCAATTATATGGATTCTGCCTCTGTACTACATCATGCATTTATTCATTCTTTTGTTAATTTTTCATCCATTCATCAATCCAGCAAACATTTCTCCTTTCTTCCCCATTTAACTAAGTCTCATTAGCAGTATTCTGAGACAGTCTTCTAACCGGTCTCTATTTCTCCTTTCTGCCACCATTGGAAACCATCACACACACAAAACAAGCACACACACACACACATACACACACACACACACACACACACACGACTATTAAATCCTAAAACATAAAACATAGTTCTGATAATATCACTCTCTAATTAACAAACAATGATTTCTTGTTACTTTCCATCGTAAGCCTGTTGTCCATTGGCAGCTCATGGTCTATATAACATTGAGTCAATCTATCCGACCAAACTTCTGAGTGCCCTGTGCATATGACCTATGTTCGAACAAAACTAGGTCATCCACTGTTTCCTGAACACTGCTTGTGAATCTATGGTCATAATAGTCGTCTTCCTAATTCATCACTACCACCCATTTGCATCTGTCAAGGCTTAGCTCAAATTCCATCCTCCTTAAAGATTGCTTTTGGATTCCCCTTAACTCAGTGCTATCTCTTTTCCTAGAAAGTCCAATAAATCTTTGTTTTTCCATTTCTTTCTGAATTTGTCATAATTTAGGATTTTCAAACTGAAATTCAGGGAGCTGAGCGTTTCCTCACAGGTGTTGCAGAAATTGTCTTAGAGGACCAGGGAAAGGAGTAAATGAGTATAGGTTCAAATTTTAAAACCCAAGCTTGAATCAAACTCATTATATTTTTATTTTATTTTATATATAGTGTTCTTCCACTTGATATTTATTTTGAAACAGGGTTTTCAGTTTTCATCTTTTGGAAAGCAAAGACCTTAATTAAGTTTTATGTACTAATTTAGCATGAATCCATTTCTACTGTAAGTTTGTTAAGAGTGAAAGTTATATTGTACTCACTTTTGCTACCTACTCCTTTCCCTAGCATCAAAAAGAACCCCGAAGAAGTAAAATAATAGAGTGCTAAATTAATCTGGCTGTTTTTCAATGGATATGCCTGGCAGAAAAAGCATGTTTCTGAATATGGTCATGGTCCATCTAGGAGAGCTGTATTCGATCCAAAGACCTTTGTTTTTCACAAGCAGGGAGTTCCACGTAGCAGTGGTTAGAGCCTAGTCTCCAGAGGCACTCTGGTTTCAAATCCTGTCTCTGCTACTTGCTAGCTAAGTGATCATGGAAATGTTTACATTATCTCTCTGGGTCTCAATGTCCTCATCTGGAAAACAATGAAGTATGATAAAAGTACCTACTTCACATAGTTGATGCAAAAAATAAGTGAGTTAAAATATGTAAAGCTCTTGGAATGGTACCTTGTCTTGCACATGGTAAGAAGTATATGTGTTAGTTATTTTCATTTTAGAATATATTTATATAAGTACTATATATATTTATGTTGTATTTTATATTTATTTATTGTTGTATATTTGTCATCTTAATCTGCCCAGCATTGAGTTCTTTTCCTATGCTTGAAGGACTCTTGCCTGCTAAGGACCCAAATCTCACTCCTAATACAAGAGAGCAGATGACTTTCTATTTACACTTCATGCTCAGTCAGGCATGTAATGTAAGCTTAACCAATTAGATGAGCCATCTCAATGCTTTGACATAGGAGCTAATGAGGCAAACAACAAAGAGAGTGGAGAATCTCTTTTGATGGTGGTACCAATGACAGAAGTCCTTGCAATATAATATCCAAGGAAAACTGGTAGTGGCAGGGCAGACTGCAGTGGCCAGGCATTTAATAGTCTCAGATGTTATAAATTCATTCCAGCTGTGGTTCCAGTAGTCTGGCTACCTTTTCTTCTCAATCCTTTCATAGCCTATTTCTCCAGTCATCCCAGCAATAATGGGAACCACCAAATATCTACTTAAATGATATATACATAACAGCTTTATTGAGATACAATTCACATACCATGCAATTCACTTGTTTAAAATATACAGTTCAGTGGTTTTTGGTATATTCATAGAGTTGTACAATAATCACCACATCAATTTTAGAATATTTTCATCACCCCAAACAGAAATCCTGTACCTCATAGCAGTCCTTCCACCACAACCCTAACACCCTCAGTCCTATAGGCACTTTCTGTCTCTAAAGATTTGTCTATTCTGGATATTTCATGTAAATGGAAACATACAATACATGATATTTTGTTGCTCGCTTCTTTCATTTAGCATCATGTCTTCAACGTTCATCCATGTTGTAACATGTATCATTACTTCATTTTTCTTTCACAAAATATCCCATTTTAAGAATACACATATTTTATTTTCTGTTTATCAGCTAATAGATATTTGGTTTGTTCCCACTTTTAGGGGTTAGTTTTTTGAGAACAGTCTTTGAGATTTGTTCTGACTCTAGGACTGCTCTTCTCAGTTGAATCTTTTGCTAGTTTTCTCTGGTGAACTAGCTGGCCTACAGCTAGCTTGCTGCACTCTTTGACCTACCAAACTCCTTCTAGTTGCTTACCACCAAAATCTCCACTGTTTTTAATACTGCCCTTAGATTTTAATTTCCTGTACTCTATACTCTGTTCAAAATGAAGTCAATTCCTTTGGAAAGGGCTTGAGAACTCTCTATTCTTTTGTCTATCTCTATGCCTACACAAAATCTCTGAGTTAGGAACAGGGACAGTGGCCCACTTCTCTCAGAGTGACGTGGGGTGTTCAGGGTGGTAGCAGCCTCTGCTTTTCTCTGCTCGCATCTTGCAGCATGCAGCCTCTACCCTAGGCATGCCCTGGGTATTCTCCAGTTCCAGTATTCTAGACCTGTGTGGGGTAAAGCCCCCCGTCACACATCTTACAATCCCCTGAACTCTCAGAGGCACTCACCTGGAGCCCAGCTTCTACAATGCCAAGATGACGGGGCATTGGAAACATGGTGTACTGCAGCTTTTGAGTCATGGTTGACCTTGGTTGGGAGCTGGGGGAAAAGAAAGCCTCCATCTTCTTGGCAACACACATCCAGGGCCCAGGGCCCAGAGCCCAGAGCGGTGCTTCCATCTGCTGAGCTGTTGTGCAGGAGGCGGTAGGATGTGGGGAACTGTGCTCAGCTGCCACAGACTCTTGCTATTCTCACTAAGATTTAGTTTCTTCATTTATTACATGCCCTTAGGACCATTTATAGATACTTTCATTTTTTTATGATTTTCACCATTAGTGGTTATTTCACTGGGTGACAGTTTTGTAGAACTCTTCACACTGCCATTCTGAAGTCACACCCTTCAGTGTTCTATCAGTAAATCCCCTTTCTGCTTATACAATCCAAATTTAGTTTTGATTTATTTTTTGCATCTCGGAACACTGGCTAGTATTGTATTGAAGCTCTGCCATAAGATCTCCAGATAGCAAGACCTCCTGTGAGAGTGGCCTGTATTTCTCACCCTTGATAAATGTGAGAGTGGGACTTAAATGAAAGCAGAGAATAAAATGAAATTCCACCCTGAACTTTCAGGGTTTAAGCTATTCTTGTGCCTCCTTCAATGGAATAGTCTATACTTCCAAATATGGATATATTGAAGAGATACTCTCTTAGCCCTCCCTTTTACTCTGCAAGTGATTTTATGTAATCTATATTTAGTTGTATAGCAACTCTTTCATGAGGTCAAAATTCAAATGGGATCTTATGTCAATTTTAATGTAGAAATATACTTGCTTATTATTAAAAGATTTTGAGTTAATCTGCATTTAAAATTCTCTAATCTCTATATATCATCCCTATAGTTTGAGAAACAGTGTGTAGAAATATCTCAAATGATATTAGTCAATATTCATGAAGAATAAATAAAATGTAATAATATGAGTGTGTATTTATTCCCACATTACAACTCTAATTCTTTAAAATACCAGGTTTTACTAAAGAGGACCTTTAGGACAAGTTGTTAGGGAGGTGTTTGCTTATTAAACAAAATTCAGACTTAATTGTAAGAAGATTTTGAAACAGTCTGTGTTTTCTTCTGGGAAAGTTATCTTGCTCTGTGACTCCACACCCATTCTGAACAACTGTGAACAAAGATGTGTCAAAGGCAGATACATCTGCTAATGTCCATTGTAGCCAGAGGTACCAGACCCTTGTCAGAGTTCTCAATCACCAATCATTTCTAATGATTAGGAGACGATGTGATAGAATAAAAAGTCACCAGACTGAAGTCCCACATCTTAGATTGGTGTATTCTAGTTATTTCTGTACTTGCACTTTTTCCACTGATAAGCTATAAGCTTTTTGTGAGCAGAGACCATGTTTTATGTGATTTCTTTCTTCTTGGTATGCACCATAGGATCTTTTTTTCCCCAAATTTTTATTATTGTGGTAAAATACAAATAACATAAATTTACCACCTTAACCATTTAAGTGTTTAACTCAATAGTATTAAATATACTCATGATGTTGTGCAACCATCACCAATGTCCATGCCATTAACTATTTTCATCTTGTAAAACTGAAACTCTATACCCATTAAACAATAACTCTTCATTCCCCCCTCCTCCTAGCCCCTAACAAGCACCATTCTATTTTTGTCTCTGTGATTTTGATGACTCTACATACCTCCCATAAGGGGAATTATGCAGTATTTGTCTTCTTGTGACTGGCTTATTTTACTTAGCATATGTCATCAAAGTTCATCCACGTTGTAGCATAAGTCAAAATCCCCTTCCTTTTAATATTCCATTGCATGTATTTTAATATTCCATTGCATGTACGTACCACATTTTACTTATCTGTTCATTTGTTGACGGACCCTTGGGTTGCTTCCACATTTTAGTTACTGTGAACAATGAATGCTGCTAAACATGAGTGTACAAATGTCTCTTTGAGACCCAGCTTTCAACTCCTTTGGGCATATACCCAGAAGAGGAATTGCTGGATCATATGGTAATTCGATTTGTAATTTTTTGAGGAACAACTGTATTGTTTTCCACAGCAGCTGTACCATTTTACATTCCCACCAACAGTGTATAAGGGTTTTGATTTCTCCACATCCTCACTAGAACTTGATACCTTCTGGGTTTTTCTGTTGGTTTCTGTGTTTGTTTTTGTTTTGATAGAAGCCATCTTAATGGGCATGATATGATACCTCATTGTAGTTCTGGTTTTCATTTCCCTAATGACTAGTTATACTGAGTATATTTTCATATGCTTATTGGCCATTTGTCTATGTTCTTTGAGGAAATGTCTGTTTATACACTGTGTAAACAGATTCCTTCCCACACTGATATTTTGGAAGTGTCACATATCCTCTCTAAGCTTTGGCTTCGTCATTTGCAAAATTAAATTATTTTCAGTTATATTTTTCAGGCCAAATAACTGTAATTCTATTTTTTTAATATTCCATTTTATAGTTGATACTTATCAATCAACCAGTTCTTAGTAGTAAAATATATATATATATATACATACATACATATATATGTATATGTATCTCCTAATCTTTTTCTCAGTTTTTTGTGTACCTAATCTCTCTACAACCTATGTGAATAAGAACTGCATTTCTTAATTATTTGATCACCATCTTGAGAAATTAAGCCTGATGCAGACTACCGATAAAGAAAAAACTCAGCTTTAAATTCTCCTAAATTTACCAACCTTTTATAGAAGGAATAGATGGTGGATTTTTGCCAGAACCTTCTTCTATGACTGTGATGATCTGAGAATATCTTGTACCAGTAATCAGTTCACAAAATAGCAGCCTGTATGAATTAATCTCCTCTGAATTCTTTGTGCTATATGACAAAGACATTTCTTTAAAAAATGTATTTCAGTTATTTAATAAGTTTGTGCATATTTGTTAGATTGTCATTTCATTTTATTTTATCTTTTTACAGAAAGATAAAACTATAGGACTACTGCTTATCAATTTATCTATAAGTTTATAATTTATTTTATAAGTTTATATTTTATTTATCTATAAGTTTAATTTATAAGTTATTGTCCAAGGGATATCTAAATATGCAGACAATATTAATACCAAGGAAAAGTTTTAATGGAATTAACTTACATTTGCTTAAAACAATCTGTTCGGATCATACATCATGCAGTATAGCATGAATTTTGTACGTTTAAATATCCAGCCAGTTTTCATGTTGATTATAGTCATGTACATGTTCTTTACTTGCCTGGTCTTTTTTCAAAGTCTGTAGGAAGATGGTTTTTAAATAATTATTGTGCAGAACATGTTCCATTACCAGGATCAAGGTGTTCTGCTGCTATAATTGAATAATGAGTCTTTTCCCAATTTGTAGAAAAATACCTAATGGAGATCATTTTTTTTTAATTTTATGTTTTTCTTCCAAATATATTTGTCTTAGAACATCAACTCTTGTTGTTTCTTATCAATCCCATATGTATGTAAAATGATATTTTATATGCCACAAAATTGTGTGTTTGTAATTTAAAGGTGACTTATCCTGGGTATCTCAGTATTTCAGTGGTGTTTCACAAAGAGCACTGTGACTTGCAGCTGCTAAACCAACTGAATAATTTTGAGAACCACTGATCTAAGTAAGAACTTGAAGAAAACAGAAGGGAAATTATAAATGTAGAAAAGATGAACTTAATATTCCTTGCCAACAAAACTCTGAATACTACAAGGTGTGCTAACCCATCTAGTGTAACTAAGTGAAATCATTCATCAAGTGCCCTTAACAATTTTCCAATAGGAAACTGTTTGAGAGATTGCCAACCAAATAGAATGGATATTGAAGCTTAGTCTTTCCTTATTTGGATGCAAATGCTCTTCGTGATAAAACATTTATAAAAGTTCATTTACCAACAGTAATGGCAATTCAAATACTGAGGCTAATTTTATTTGAACATTTACATTTAAAAAAAAAGAGCCTTGTTTTGAAAGCCATGATGCTGCAGAAGAGTTAGAAATTTACTTTCAATGATGAGGATAGGAATCTCTGTTTCCAAAGCACAGAATTACATTTGAGAGTGAGAGAGGAGACAGCAAATGTAAGAATGAGCATGAGAAAAGGAAAGAAGGCCGGAAAGCAGGAAGGCAGAAGAAGGGAATGGAACAGAACAGAAAGGAAGGGAAGAGAAAGAAAGGGATGAGAAGGGAAGGGAAAGGAAGAAGGAAAGGAGAGAAAGAAAGTCAAACTCGAAGAATAGCCCATGAGGGGGGTACTGAAATGTGAGTCATTACTATCCATATTACTCAATGGTGTCAATACAGACAAGTGATTTTTTTCAGATTTTAAACATTTATTCTTTATTTGCTTGATTTTGACCCATTATTGAAAAGAATATAAGAAGAAAATGTCATTATTTGCATAATCAAGAAATAGAATATTCTTTCCTCCCTCTGCAAGCCACTGTGCATGATAAAAATATATACTTTGAAAAGTACAGACATCTATGGAAATGCGCTCACAATAGAGAATGCCAAGTGCAGGAAATAGATGTCTGTATTGGTCTGACCTTTAAAATAAAGTCTTCTTTTCAAATCTAATGTATGCATTTTTGTTAAAAGTAAACATTTTAATTTTGCCATTAACTAATTTAACCATTCAATTATGTTTTTAAAAATAATTTGAGGTTAAACTGCTCACCTCTCATGAAGAGTTTATGTGTATATTTTCTTAGATTTTACCTAAGTGTAGTCAAGTATACCTACTCTTGCTTTCCAAATGATACAAGTCCTCTGTTAGTAAATGTCTTATCAAAATTTACAAAGTCTCATGGGTAAAATAAGCTATTGTCCTGGGCTCTAGGTCAATATTAGAGGAGGCTAAGTATTAAACTAACTTTCATGTTCAGAGATCTTCCTTTCAATCCTGTCCAATCTCCCTTTACTATCTCATTACTTGCAGCTGTAGAGTGGGAGGGATTCACAGCTGTGTCTCCTAAGATGTAATGCTGCCCTAATCATGGAGAAACAAGAGCAACCTTGAAGAGGCTGAAATCTGCCTAAAAATGATGCCAGATTCCAAGGAAAAGCATCCATGAAGCTACTTGACAATTCAGAGCCTTAGAAGGACCAAAATCAGTCATCACCCACTTAAAGTTAGTAATCCTTTACTGAGAGTCAGACTTTCTACCCTAAAATCCTAATAGGGCCCAATTTCTTAGTTTCATTAGTTTAAGTGAGAAACATTATAAAGTGTTACGTGTATCTTTAAAATGTGCAAACACTATCCACAAATGTAGATAAATTGTGTAAAATGCCAGAAAAGAAGTACGAAACTATCAGGTAAACATGTAAATTGCTTTAAACATTGCCACTTGGTATCCAAAATATTAATACAGTTATTAGCAAACAGTTGTCTTATATGCAGAGACATGGACTTTTCTCATCTGCTTTGCTTCATTTTGTACAATATTCTTTAATACTTTCTCAACTTCTTTGGGACTCATTTTATCATATGAGTCATCATTTATTACCCACATTCGAAGTCCAGTATTTGATTTAAAAAAAAAATTAGTGGATACCACTTCTTCAAGTTTTTAATGAATACCATGCCCACTTCACCCATTTTGACTGCATTAAGAACAGAAAGCTTCTCTGTTCTAGGCTTTTAGCCTTGTCCCATGATTAATTATCATGCCGTTGCAACACAATAGCAGTTCAGTTTAATAAGCTATATGGTTTTACAGACAGCTGAATCAAGACCTTCATTTTTCTGTATGAGATTTCATGCCTTTAGAGAGGCAAGCTTTTTCTAGATGAAAATTATCTCTGGCCATTCCAAGAAAAAGAAAATCTGGCAAAATAGAAGCATAAAATATATATATATATATATACACATAATATATATATTTTTTTATATATATATAACACTTAATAATTTAATCTCAAACTGTTGAAATAGTGACTAAGTGAATGATGAAACTATGTTGCCTTTAATAAAGACAAATTATAATTTGAGCAAAATAAACTGGTTGTATTAGATACAACATCATCATGTTTGAGAGAGGAAAGAAAACACTGGTATTTCAGTGTGCCTTTGGAGATAGTTATCTATCCATTGAGTACCTTTATTGATGACTCCTTATTGCATCAGGTATATAGTTCCCAAAACAATCCACTGTTCACTGGGGATTTACAATTGATTCTCAATTCCACAGGTTATTATATATATGAATGATGATCAAATGATTATATAAAAACATAAACTAATGCTTATTGATAATAATATATAGATAAATATAATAACTATATATACATTTCATAAACACATATATATGTGATTTATGTTATGCTATGTATGTATTATGATCTACAAACATTACATTAAGCTTTTATATCATCATTACGTTAAGCTTTTTATCATCATTTGGTAACCATTCAGTGCTTTTGAAACAAAAGTTGAGGACATTTTGGAGAAAAAAAAAAATGACAGCAATTGGCCCTGCTTCCCTACTGTTCATGGTTTTAAATTATTCACAAGACCTCCCCATATCCAAAACACATCCATAGAAACTCCAGATTAATAACTCATATTTAGCCCCTTGGGGGACAAGATATAGAGTCTATGATGTTTCAGCACTAGAGGTCTCAGCACCCAGCCTCTCAGAATTGAAGATTGTCACCCTGTTTCTCTATAGTGTGATGCATGAGAATTTGATCAGTACCTGTTTTGTGCAAACTTTAAACGGCATAAAGTAAAAAACCTTTCCCAAATGCTCCATTCAAGATTTATAATGAATTCTTTTTTTTAAAGCAGAATCCCTCCATTTTATTTGCATAATATTGCTAACCCAGGTTACTCTGATTTTTCCTTGTTTGCTCAATTCATGTTCTTTGCTTGGTTATTGTTTTGTGTATACATATTTGAGAACATTTTCAAGTAATTTTGTACTCTTAGATAACTTGTAAAGCTTTTTTAATGTTTTGTCCCTGTAGCTGATCTTTTTGTCTTGCTCTAAAACACATTGTTTTATTCTTTCAACTTACTCATTTCCACTGGTTGGTTATTTGCATGGATTTAAAAGCATTTCAGCGTCTTGCCAAACCTCTTTTTATCTTACTTTTTCTAAACCTTAATCTATTTTCCTGTACTAAGTCTGTAATTCTGCCTCCACATTCTTTTATTCCCCATGAATTTATCTCTAATCACAGGCATTTTTTTTTCCTGCGTAAAACCTACAATACCCTGTGTTACTATTCATTCCATGTGGTTCTCACAGATTCAGGAGATCAGCATTTATATTAGCATTCTGGGCCACACAGATCCATTTCCCCAGCTGGCAGCCAGGTAACTCAGCCAAATAGAATGTCTGTAGGAAAGTTTGTGTGATGACTAGCACTGTTAATTTTAAATATATATATATGTGAATATATATATGTATATATAATGTTAGTCATTTGCAGACAATATTATCAGTTGCCTCAGGAAACAAACAAACAAACAAAAAATACAACTAGAAGGCAAGTATTTGCTACCTTTTTACATGAACCACCAGATCCTAGATTTTGTAGTTTTCCCTTCTCATTTGAAGGAACTTGTTTCACACCTAGAGAAACAGCTCTAGCTAGCATCAACATCTGCCTTAAATAGGTGGTTTAGAGGAATACTTAACCCAATAGTCTGAACACACCTCAAGTACCTACTGGTCTAATTCTGACCTTGTTTCTTCGTTTTGATTTTACTGGCTTTGGAATTACCCACCTGACAGACTTCTCAAAGTAACAACAAACATAGTATCTTTTTTATTTCCAAGACTTCGGTCTTCACCTCATTGCCTCCCCTCTCTCTTTTCTCTGTCAGGAAGCAGATATAAAACCCAGCTTGTTACAATTAGGACCACATCTCCTAAAGGCAGTGTTTCTTGTAGATAATTCCTGCTCCTGTATTCACCAGAGCTCTGCTATAAGATCTGTGGGGGGATCCTGTGATGTGGCATTGACTTCCCAGCTGCCGCTGCTGTGCTACATAAGCACACATTGCCTCTTCCTCTAGGCCCCCGTGAGTCCATGCATAGTCTGCTTATGAAGATCTCTCACACTTCCTTCAGCAGGTCCTCCAGAGCCTGTGCAGGCACAGAGAGGACGATTAATTCCAAATGCTCCCACTTATCGCTGATGTAATGAATTTAAATGGCCTTTGACTGTAAACATAGCCATTTGGACACTAGCTATGTCTCTTTTGTTTTTTTCTTTCCTATCAATACATGTGTTGCTTATGCTTTCCTCTTTAGTCATTTCTCTTTTTTTTTTTTCCTTCTGCTTTTGGATTTAGCATCTCAGTTGCTTTCTGTTTCACTTTTATTCTCATGTGACTTTGGCTTTAGTAAGTCATTCATTCATTCATTCAACAAACATAAACACACATGCCTGCACTCTTTACAGCACTGGAGAAGCAAAGGTAAATAAAAGAGACTATTCTCACTGATATGACAGATGATTACAAATAAATAAGTAAAAATTACAATAATTTATGCTTGCAATAAATGCCAAGAAGGTAATAAAATGGCAAGAAATGATAGAGACTAGAGAATGATGAGTGAAAAAAGGAGCTACTTTTCAGTTTATGGTCAGGACCAGTCTTCCTAATAGAAATCTTTGAATAAAAACTTTGATGAAGTGAAGGGGTAGAACATTCAAATATACAGAAGATCTGTGTTCCAGGAAAGGTAAAAGAAAATAGACACCCTGTGGAGAAAAGAGTTTAGCTGTTAGAAGATCAAGAAAAACCTGTGTTGCTGAAGAAGTGTGACTGCATAGAAGCATGGGTATGTGGTGAGTTTGGGGATGTTATAAAAACCTTGTGAGACATAAATAAAAGTTTCTATTGTATTTTCAATGAAATTAAGAAGTAAAGAAAGTTTTAAACAAGGGAGTTCAAGTGGTTGGCTTATGTTTTAAAATGATTATAGCCAGTGCAGTAGTCTAGGTGAAAAATGATGGTGTCTTGGTTCTGGGTTTTATTAATGATACTAATAGAAATAGACAGATACTTGGGTATATTTGTAGGTATAGCTGACAAGCTGACATATTATCCTATGGATTTTGGGGGAATAACATTCTTCTTTCTGTGATACTTTATAATTTTTACATCTTCATAACGTAGTGAAAGGTTTTACTTCACATACAGAATGATCCCAGAGGGATGTTCAAGGTATCTTCAGAGACCAGTTATTGTCTGGGCAGAACACAATTTAAGAATGGAGAACAATATTCACATACAGCTAATATTAACAATGGGAGAATCAAATTATAGACCAGTGGACGTTTGGGTTGTTGAAAAGGAATGATAGGGTTAGCAATAAAAATGGCAGAATTTATAGAGGAGGTAAGTTGACATTGTATTGTGTTGGCCAAAAAGTTCGTTCTGTTAGTGAGTACATTATTCAATAAAGTTCTTTGTGAAAATGAAAAGCGTCTTTTATTTTTACTTAAAACCAAACCAAATTTTTGGCCAGCCCAATATATAATGATGTATGACCTTGAAAATGCATATAAATTTAGTTGCTATTGGAAAAACACATTTTAAATATTTCCACCTTAAACCAAACCAAAGTATGTTCCCTTGTGACTACTTATTGCTTATAGTACATTGAATGTAAAACTTCAGCATGGTGTTTGTGGCTCTTCACCTGTTCACCTTTATTGGTAATTATTCCTAACACATGGCTTATGCTTTTGCCACACTAAATTTTTAGATTTTTCTTTAAATACTTCATTTTTTTAAAGTACTTACCTTTGCTATTCTTCCTACTTGGAATATTTTCCTCTTGTTTATCCAACTCTAAAATTATTATTTCAAGTACTGCTAAAAATATCACCTTCCCTATGAAAACTACTTTGAGGTTGCCAACAACTGTCTCCTCTATAATATGATAGCACTTACTACACATCTTTAATTTAGCAGAGTCGAATTTCAATCTAGGTAAATTTACCTATCTGTCTCTTCTGCTAAGTTAGGAGCTGCTTCTTGAAACCATTGATATTACTTATTTTTTTCTACGCACAATGACTATACAGAATGGTAGGCTACCAACAGATAAGTGAAGCATTTAATTAAAATCCTATTTCAGAAAAACCATAATCTAACCCACAAACCACAACAACTAAATTGATGTTGTAAGGGAGAAAAAATATTTTCTCTACCCTTCTTGGTTCTTTGGCTGGTCTAACAACCAAATTAACATAAGACAGATTAGTGGGAGAAAAACAAATTTGATAATGTATATACACAGGCCACATAAGAATATGAGACCCACAGACAAGCAATTGAGGCTTATATGCTATCCTGAGCTAAGGAGAAGATGTGGGTCTAGGACTTCAAAGGGGAGGAAGACAATCAACAGGGAGGTGGGAAGAGTAAATGTTTGTTATGCAAATGTTTTCCTTGCCATACAGAGGAGTCTTACTGATGTACAAAGAAGTTATCTTTTGTAATAGCTCACTTCCTGGCACAGGCTCCCTATCTGAATTATTTTTAAAATTAAGGAGGAGGTAAGAGCTGGGGACCTTCAAGATGGCAGAGGAGTAAGATGTGGAGATCACCTTCCTCCCCACAAATACATCAAAAATACATCTACATGTGGAACAACTCCTACAGAACACCTACAGAACGCTGGCAGAAGACCTCAGACTTCTCAAAAGGCAAGAAAATACCCACATACCTGGGTAGGGCAAAAGAAAAAACAGAGACAAAAGAATAGGGACGGGACCTGCACCAGTGGGAGGGAGCTGTGAAGGAGGAAAGGTTTCCACATACTAGGAAGCCCCTTCGCGGGCAGAGACTGCAGGTGGCGGAGGGGGGAAGCTTCAGAGCCATGGAGGAGAGCACAGCAACAGGGGTGCGGAGGGCAAAGCGGAGAGATTCCCGCACAGAGGATCGGTGCCAACCGGCACTCACCAGCCCGAGAGGCTTGTCTGCTCACCCGCCGGGGCAGGTGGGGGCTGGGAGCTGAGGCTCGGGCTTCGGAGGTCGGATCCCAGGGAGAGGACTGGGGTTGGCTGTGTCAACACAGCCTGAAGTGGGCTAGTGCGCCACAGCTAGCCTGGAGGGAGTCCAGGATAAAGTCTGGACCTGCCTAAGAGGCAAGAGACCATTGTTTCGGGGTGTGTGAGGAGAGGGGATTCTTTCCCTGCCTGCTCACAGAAGGCAGAGAACCACCTAAAAGAGCTTCAGAGACGGGTGTGAGCCACGGCTATCAGCTTGGACCCAAAAGACGGGCATGAAACACTAATGCTGCTGCTGCAGCCACGAAGAATGGCTGTGTGCAAGCACAGGTCACTGTCCACACCTCCCCACCATGGAAGCCTGTGCAGCCCGCCACTGCCAGGGTCCCGTGATCCAGGGACAGCTTTCCCTGGAGAACACATGGCACACCCCAGGCTCTTGCAACATTATGCTGGCCTCTGCTGCCGCAGGCTCACCCTTACATTCCAGTTATAACTACGGTACCTCCCCCTCCCCCCAGTCTGAGTGAGCAACAGCTGAGCAACAGCAATCAGCTGCTGCTTTAATCCCCTCCTTTTTGGGTGGGTGGGGGGGAACAGATGCCTGAGGGCAACCTACAGGCAGAGGTGGGGCCAAAAATAAAGCTGAACCCCAGGAGTTGTGTGAACAAAGAAGAGAAAGGGAAATTTCTCCTAGCAGCCTCAGGAGCAGCAGATTAAATCCCCATAATCAACTTGATGTACCCTGCATCCGTGGAATACCTGAATAGACAACGAATCATCCCAAAATTGTGGCAGTGGACTTTGGAAGTCACTGTAGACTTGGGATTTGCTGTCGGCGACTGATTTGTTTCTGATTTTATGTTTATATTAGTTTAGTGTGTAGTGCTTGTTATCATTGGTGGATTTGTTTATTGGTTTGCCCTCTTCTTTTTTATGATTATTATTTTTTAATTAAAATTTTTTTAATTTAATATTATTTTTAAAATTATTTTTAATTTCTTTTTTCCTCCCTTTTCTTCTGAGCTGTGTGGCTGAAAGGGTCTTGGTGCTCCAGCCTGGTGTCAGGCCTGAGCCTCTGAGGTGGGAGAGCCAAGAACAGGACATTGGACCACCAGAGACCTCCCAGCCCCACGTAATATCAATTGGCGAGAGCTCTCCCAAAGACCTCCGTCTCAATGCTAAGACCCAGCTCCACCCAATGGCCAGCAAACTCCAGTGCTGGATGCCCCATGCCAAACAACACAGGAACAAACATCACCCATTAGCAGAGGCTGCCTAAAATCATACTAAGTTCACAGACACGCCAAAACACACCACGGGACATGCCCCTGCTCACCAGAAAGACAAGATCCAGCAATACCCCCCAGAACACAGGAATCAGACCCCTCCACCAGGATGCCTACACAAGCCACTGAACTAACCTCACCCACTGGGGCCAGATACCCAAAATAACATGAACTATGAACTTACAGCCTGAGAAAATGATACCCCAAACCCAGTAAGATAAGCAAAATGAGAAGACAGAGAAATATGCAGCAGAAGAAGGAGCAAGGTAAAAACCCACCAGACCAAACAAATGAAGAGGAAATAAGCAGTCTACCTGAAAAAGAATTCAGAGTAATGATAGTAAAGATGATCCAAAATCTTGAAAATATAATGAAGATACAAGAAATGTTTAACAAGGACCTAGCAGAACTAAAGAGCAAACAAACAATGATGAACAACACAATAAGTGAAATTAAAAATTCTCTAGAAGGAATCAATAGCAAAATAACTGAGGCAGAAGAACGGATAAGTGACCTGGAAGATAAAATAGTGGAAGTAAATACTGCAGAGCAGAATAAAGAAAAAACAATGAAAAGAATTGAGGACAATCTGAGAGACCTCTGGGACAACATTAAATGCACCAACATTCGAATTATAGGGGTCCCAGAAGAAGAAGAGAAGAAGAAAGGGACTGAGAAAACATATGAAGAGATTATAGTTGAAAACTTCCCTAACATGGGAAAGGAAATAGTCAATCAAGTCCAGGAAGTGAGGAGAGTCCCATACAGGATAAATCCAAGGAAAAACATGCCAAGACACATATTAATCCAACTATCAAAAATTAAATACAAAGAAAAAAATATTAAAAGCAGCAAGGGAAAAACAACAAATAACATAAAAAGGAATCCCCATAAGGTACAGCTGATCTTTCAGCAGAAACTCTGCAAGCCAGAAGGGAGTGAGTGGCGGTGCTCTGAATCCCCTCTCCTCATGCACCCCAAAACAATGGGCTCTTGCCTCTTCGGCAGGTCCAGACTTTTTCCCAGACTCCCTCTCAGCTAGCTGTGGTGCAGTAGCCCCCTTCAGGCTGTGTTCACAGAGCCAACCCCAGTCCTCTCCCTGGGATCTGACCTCTGAAGCCAGAGGCTCAGCTCCCGGGCCCCAGCTGCCCCGGCGGGTGAGCAGACAAGCCTCTCGGGCTGGTGAGTGCTGGTTGGCACCAATCCTCTGTGCGGGAATCTCTCTGTGCTTTGCCCTCTGCACCCCTATTGCTGTGCTCTCCTCGGTGGCTCTGAAGCTTCCGTCCTGCCACCTCTCGTCTCTGCCAGTGAAGGGGCTTCCTAGTGTGTGGAAACTTTTCCTCCTTCACAGCTCCTTCCCAGAGGTGCAGGACCCATCCCTATTCTTTCATCTCTGTTTTTCCTTTTTTCTTTTTCCCTACCCAGGTATGTGAGGAGTTTTCTTGCCTTTTGGGATGTCTGAGGTCTTCTGCCAGTGTTCAGTGTATGTTGTGTAGGAGTTGTACTTCTGATGTATTTGTGGGGAAGAAGGTGATCTCCATGTCTTACTCCTCCACCATCTTGAAGGTCTCTCCGATTCACTTCATTATACAGCAGAAACTAACACAACTTTGTAAAGCAATTATACTCCAATAAAGATGTTAAAAAAAAAATAAGGCTATAGCTACCATAGATTGTGATTCCTCCAGTGGATCTGGACGAAGTAAATTGCAAACCTATGGAAAGGAGTCACCATTCTAAATGCCATTAAGAATATTCAAGGGCTTCCCTTTTTGCGTAGCACAAAAAAAAAAAAAAAAAAAAAAAAAGAATATTCAACATTCGTGACTTTCCAGGGAAGAGGTCAAAATATCAACATTAACAGGAGTTTAGAAGAAATGGACTCCAACCCTTATGAATGACTTTGAGGGATTCAAGATTTCAATGGAGGAAATAACTGCAGGTGTGGTAGAAATAGCAAGAGATCTAGAGTTAGAAGTGGAGCCTGAAGACGTGACTGAATGACTACCATCTCATGATAAGACTTTCATGGATGAGGAGTTGCTTCTTATGAATGAGACAAGAAAGTGATTCCTTGAGATCAAATCTACTCCTGGTGAAGATGCTGTATA
Organism: Aethalodelphis obliquidens; assembly: GCF_003676395.1. NCBI lineage: Eukaryota > Metazoa > Chordata > Mammalia > Artiodactyla > Delphinidae > Aethalodelphis > Aethalodelphis obliquidens. Next base: position 21,935,893 of record NW_020837950.1, on the reverse strand, counting down.
AGATTGTTGAAATGACAACAAAGGATTTAGAATATGGCTTAAACATAGTCGACAAAGCAACAGCAGGATTTGAAAGGATTGACTCCAATTTTGAAAAAAGTTCTACTATGGGTAAAATGCATGCTACTGGGAAATCATTCATGAAAGGAAGAGTCAATCAACGTGGCAAACTTCACTGTTGTCTTATTTTAAGAAATTGCCGTAGCCTTCCCAACCTTCAGCAGCCACACCCTGAACAGTCAGCAGCTATCAACCCTGATGCAGGATCTTCTGCTAGAAAAAAGATTATGACTTGCTGAAGGCTCAGTTGATGGTTGGAAATTTTTAGCAATAAAAAATATTTTAATTAAAGTATATACATTTGTTTAGACATAATGTTGTTGCATACTTAATAGATTACAGTGGAGTGTAAATATAAATTTTATATGCACTGGGAAACCAAAAAAAAAAAAAAAAGGAAGTAAAAAGAAAAAACTTCCTGAGTCTACTATTTCTCAGAAATAACCAGCCCAAAACAACCCTCATGCCTAAGAGCCACATTTTTGGGTGGCAAGTTTTGTTCCTCTACAATGTGTAATTTGGACTGAAAGCAGGAATCATGGTGATATATTGATCCTAGAGTTACCCATCAAGGCAGGCTATACAAGTAATTTCATAGAGACGGCTGTGATGTTTATCTGACATGTCCACATTTTCTTGGTCTTACAAAATTGTGGGAGGATCATGTGCTTCATACATTTTTACTACAATAATTATCATCATCATGGAGGCCAAGCCATGTCAGATGTTTTGCTAGTTGTTTTCCTGCATTATCTCAATTAATCTTACGGCATCAATTTAGGTAGGCAGTTCCTTATTCCATTTTGGAAGGAGAAAATAAAGAAGCTGAGAGAGGTTAAGCAACTTCCCCAAGATCTTACAGCAGGGAGATATAGTCTCAGATCTCCGACCCCAGAGTACTTACCCTTTCCTCTGCATTACCCGGCAAAGAGAAACAAAACATCATCTTAAAAGGGGTGGGTGTGAACATTGTCTTTGTTGCCTGCTCTAGGAAACAGAGAGGAGAGCCTGCATTCTCTGTTTACCTATAAGCCTGTGATGTTCAGTAGGTGTTAAAAATGTTTGCTAGGGCTTCCCTGGTGGCGCAGTGGTTGAGAGTCCGCCTGCCGATACAGGGGACACGGGTTCGTGCCCCGGTCCGGGAAGATCCCACATGCAGCGGAGCAGCTGGGCCCGTGCGCCATGGCCGCTGAGCCTGCGCGTCCAGAGCCTGTGCTCCGCAACGGGAGAGGCCACAACAGTGAGAGGCCCGCGTACTGCAAAAAAAAAAAAAAAAAAGGTTTGCTATTGGCCAACCACTAAGGGGCAGTGATACACAGCGCTCGGTTCATTACGGCTCTGAGCGGTGAGTCATGGCAGCTCCAAGTCCGTTGCAAGGAAAAGAATTGAATCCTCTTGGTTTTCTTTCTCAGTAGAGAACTGGAGCAGAAACAAAGCAAAACACTTTGTCTCCCTCCAGGTCTGGTAATACCTTTTACTAAGACAAACACATCACATTCAATTCTCCTCTCCCACTGCTGATGAGAAATACATGCAGAGAACCAACCAGAGCAGCCAGATTATTCTTACACAAAAATAGATGGTAGCTTTGTTTACAGATCTCTTTCTTGTCTTTACCCACTGTCCTGTGCTCATAGAAGCAAGCAAGTTAACATCTAGCACGAAAAGACATTCTCTTTTTGTAGCTGAGGTTTAAGATATCAAACATGCTGTAATTTCTGAATAGTTGGCCTCCCACAGTGTCCTGGTAGCTAATGTCCTCCTAGCTCTATTAGCTCCAGATCCTTTGTATAATGTCCTCGGATATTGCTTTTATGCTATGCAAGGTTGGATGCAGGGAAATTGCTATTATAAAGGTTAGGGGGAAAATCCTTGCACTCTAGTTGACATGGTGTATTGATCTAGTACGAAATCCAACCATTACTGAAGACAGATGGGGGAGCTCTGAGACTCTCAATCCCAAAATTGCATCTGCTATTGCTGCTGCTGCTGCACCTGCTGACAATAGCTGCAGTCTGAAAAACAGGGTTTACATGCCTGAAATAAATTGTTTTGATTAGAAGCTTTAGGAGAGAAAGTCATAAGGTACAGTTTTATTGACTACTTGCCAAACAACACAGACCCATGCACTGTAAGCTTGTTTGGCTTGTGTAAGTCAAGCAACAACTAGGATTTTATTCTCTAAGGTTATGGACTTGGAGTATAATATATTATCATTTACTTTGAATTATTGCACACATAGCATCCGAGGAAGTGGAATTAATTCTCAACTATTGCTGACCTCTGTGTATGTTTGTTTGTTTATTATTTTGTTTCCTTGTGGCAAGTGTATTCTAATTTTGTGTGATAAGAACTGCTTTGATTACTCAGTAATCTATTAAGTGTGTTACCAACAAAATGAGTTCAAAAAGGTGCCCCTGGGCACTAAACAAAACAAATTATAAAGAGAATATTCATATAATTAGCCATATTAATAATGCCTTCTCTCTTTTTATGCTTTTCTTCTTCCCTGAAGCATATTTTTTCTCCTGCAGAGAGCTTTATTTTAATCTGTTGCTGTTTTTCAAAAACATGACAATTCAGTGCAATCAACCAAACAAAATTTGGAGAAATTGATGCAAAATGAGGAGCCAGCAGGCTTTTCTTTTTTTTCTGAAGCTGGACCTGTGTTACATTATCTCCTAAGAAAGCAATTCATTGTGACGCTTTTTTCCCAATGAAATACGTGGATATTATTCTTCTTTCTTACTTTCTTAGCCTGCGTATATATGAGTTTCTAAATTGGCTACTACAAACAGAATTGAGCATACGCAAAGTTTATTGTAAGTACTACCTGTAATGAAGCCATCCCGGTGTATCTGTTGTGCCTACACAAAAACAAATATCTTGCCAAGAGAGAAAATTGTATGTGCATGTTTTCCATACTCACACTTTTTTTTTTTTTTTTTTGGCGGTACGCGGGCCTCTCACTGTTGAGGCCTCTCCCGTTGCGGAGCACAGGCTCCAGACGCGCAGGCTCAGCGGCCATGGCTCACGGGCCCAGCTGCTCCGCAGCATGTGGGATCTTCCTGGCCCGGGGCACGAGCCCGTGTCCCCTGCATCGGCAGGCGGACTCTCAACCACTGCGCCACCAGGGAAGCCCCATACTCACACTTTTATGAGAACAGAAAGTTAAGGACGGGAATAAAAGGAAAGCATATGTATTACGTCATCTATTTTATTGCAGGCACTGTATTATGTGTTTTACACATATTACTTCATTTTATGTCAAATTTATCACAAAAAATACAAATAACAAATATATACTGCTATGCCTATTAAGTATGAACTTTGGTTCATCAATCTGCTGGTATTTACTAATCCTACTATGTTCTTTGTGTCAGATTAATTAATCAATTAATAAAATGAATGTAGAACGTAATGACTTCCTTCTAGGAGTTTATAACCCATTCGAGAGATATGAATCATTGCATTCCACTGTTAGCTAGGAAAAACTAAATGTCAAGTGATCATTAAGGCTATGTAATAAGATATCAGTAAGGGCCAGATATTGCTAGATGAATAGAACAATAATTTACTTCATATAACAAATGCCTTTTTAAAGAAGGACATGTATTAATTAAAATGGCAACACCAGTATATAAGATTAACATTTGACCAATAGCTGTTCTTATTTCATAAATTTTTCTTAATATGTGCTGACACTACCAGATTTTAAAGTGATGAGATGAAGGGTATCAATTTTTAATAACTCATTTGAGTGACAAGCTGCCTAGCTTTCAATTTACATGCTGTAGGAGAGCTAAAGGTGGAATTAAATTGGCTAGAATCTGCACCTTGGATTTTGGGGTTAGCTCTGAAATAGAGGACCACAAATTATAATTTTCAACAAGCAAGCTGCATTAGCAGACACTCAAAATGCTAATTGCAAAGTACCTCACATTATTCTAAGTGACATAAACACAGTATTGCTGTAATTTATACCATGGAGATTGTTATCATCATTATTATTACAAGGTAAATGAAAAGATTATTACATGAAATTAGCAAAGATTTCTCTATATGCCAAAAATGGCAGATGTGATTATATGGGGTTCACTTATGTAGACACTTACCTCATCCAGCTATCCTCTGAGAATGTGAGGCTGTTGTAGGCAGCAGGAGTATGTAGTTGAACCACACTGCAAGAATTAAATGCTGTCCCTCTGCTCTTAAGCAGCCAGGAGGGTCATAAGCATCGAGATGAATGCAGCATCATTTATTACTTCTGTCTCTTCCACTGTGTTTTTGAGAGGAAGTATTGGCACTTACTTTGCAACAGATTTGATCTTCTGTTCTCTGAGGAAATGCTGTCACTGGTATTATTTACACTCTGAGCAACAAATCCTCATAAATTATAATGGTTCTCCAGACAACCATTTACTAATTTAATCAGGGATAATTTCCTTGCCTGTTTCAATTATCCCCAAATTATATTCAGGCACTGTAATATACTAAGTCCTGTACCATATTTATTCCAGAAACAGGGCTACAATAAGCTTCCAATCTAAAAGAAAAGATACAGATGAAAGTACATCTAGCTTATAGCCTATTAAGAAAAACACTATTCCTCATGCCTTAAACTACATAAGTAATGCAAGAGATTCTAGGTCATCCTGCGTGTCAAGACCCTTTATTACTTCCCATGGACAGCACACATCACCCAAATAACTGGTAATCATAGAATATTAACACCAACTAGAGCCTTATCCCTGTAGCACAGACTTTGAAGAGAGACAGACCTGAATTTGTGTTCTTCCACCACCATTTACTGTGTATATACCCACGAGAATATTTTACCTTCTCTAGGACCCAATTTCTTCAAATGTAAAATGGAATAATACTAATACACCTCTCACTCAATTATCATTAGAATTAAATGATATAATGGATATAAATAATACAGAGAAGTCTAGACATAGTACTCAATACACAATAGCTATTTTAAACAGCCCACCTCTCCGCTCTTTTTAAATGAACCAACTTAGCCTGAAATAATTTAAATAATTGCCAAGGATCATATTAAGAATTAGAATAGCCTTGGGCTTTGAACATGTGTCTCCAGTTTTGGATCACTTCCTATTAAACGTTTAGTTGCAGGAGTTGTATTATGTAAGACACTTGAATATAGGTAATTCCCTCAGCATTTTACTCACTGGGTAGTGGCAATGCTACTATTTTTGTGCCATTTTTTTCAAGTAAGGATATAAAGGAGTAGTGGCCGATTACCTCTGGATATTGCTCTAGAGATGCCAATGACGTTTTAGGCTTATCTCAGACTGCTTTTGCTGTTGGACACTAATGCTGGATGAAGTTGAGCTGCCTCAAAAATCAATACTCAAAAAAAAAAAAATCAATACTCAACAAGACTGAACTGATGTTAATAGGCTAAGTAAAGGACCCTAGAACAAGGGCCAAGAGTAGGGTAGTCTCAACAAACTGAAAGAATAACATTTCTCTTCCAGAAATGAAGCATGAGGAGAAGCCCACAAGCTGGAAGTTGTATTTGATTAATTTTTTCATTTTGCTTACAGTGCTATCTGAGAGCTTATAATGGGAGACGCCAAAGAAATATTTGAACAGACAGACTGAAAGCTAAGCACACACAACTACATAGATGTATTTCTTTTTAAACAATTAGATTAACTACTAGCTGAAATTGCAACAAGCAGACATTAATAATTTTTTAAATATAAAGATAATTTATAATTTGAATATCAGTGATCATCCCAAATCTTCAGATTTCAGAAGCCAAATAAGTAAGCTTTTTAAAATAAAAATAGGCCCAAATTCAGAAAATAATAAGATGAAAAAATTTATGCAAAAATATTAGTTTTAATATGTCACAGTATGACATAGGTTAAATTGGGCGAAAAAAAACATAATCACATTCTACTTCTGGATCATTAATTTTGGCTCTGAGATTACATTGTATTCTGATCCCATTTCATTGATAAGGAGAAAAAAGTAATATTCAATTCTTTCCAAATAAGAAATGATTCAAAATATACAGACTTTCAAGATTTTAAGTTATTTTGTTAATCCATAAGAAGATACGTGTTTGTAAGTATGTATTTGGGTACATGTGTTGATGAATGCTCGTAGGTATTGAAAGTGGTTTATTGAAAGACAGATATGTAATATAAAAAGAGCTGAAGTCTCTGATGCATCTCAATAAGTAACACTTCTCTTCCTTGCCCAGATGTTTTAAATTGATGTCTAAACCAAAGGAAAAGGAGATGGAGGCCAAATGTCATCTCATCTACTGATAAAGACTAAGCTGGAAAAAGTCACTTAGTGTTGGAGTTGAGTGGTTCTGCTAAGTAACACCCAGAATAGAATAGATGCAAAATAGAATAGATGTGTCTTCCTATTACTGTGGAGATCCTTGCTTTCATTACAATTCTTATGATTCTATATCATAGATTTCACTCTTTCTAAATCATTGTCTATGTTATAAACCCTGGAATGATTGATACACAATCAAGAGCATGAAAATAAATTATTTTTTTACAGGGAATTGAAACAATATCTTGATTCAATCCAATAAGAGCTAGGATTTTGCCTCAAATATCTTGCCGTCTCAAAGTCTATGGTACAGCAACATCACTTCTCACCAATGTGGTGTCAGTTTTTCACTTAGATTAACAATTGTCTTGTATATATATTGCTCATACAGCACCTACTTCTGCACTGATAGTCTAGCCAAGCAATATGGGTATGTCATATCTGTTTAGCTTTAATGAGCTTTACGTACAACATAAAAGATGATTTCTATATCTGTCATGGTCTTACAATTTAATATGACAACCAAAATGTTAAGAAAACTTAAATGTTTCACATTTGTTTTCTGTTTTTTGTACTTTTCATAGTGTTGCACACTTGAAACTCATCCCTCCTACCACTCAAAAGAATATACATTAAGAGATAAGTCTTCTATCGCAGCATTGTTTTTAAAAGAATACTATCTTGTTGTCTCTATTCAAAATCTCGCCTGAGAAATAATGGAGTTTTATTGTAATTATTCTTAGTGAAACAGCATAGACTTTCCTCATCGCCTTCAACACCTTTGTCTCACCTTTCCTCAATCCATCAAACATATAAGAGCTACAAAAGCCCATGGGGACAGATTATAAGGATATTTTTAAAAATATTCTTTTCCATATGGTTTATCAGAGGATATTGAACATAGTTCTCTGTGCTATACAGTAGGACCTTGTTGTTTATCCATTCCTTATATAATAGCTTATATCTGCTAGCCCTAACCTCCCACTCCATCCCTCCCCTAACCCCCTCCCCCTTGGCAAGCACATCTGTTCTCTATGTCTGTGAGTCTGTTTCTGCTTCATAGTTAAGTTCATTTGTGTTGTATTTTAGATTCCACATATAAGTGATATCATATGGTATTTGTCTTTCTCTTTCTGACTTACTTCACCTAGTATGATTATCTCTAGTTGCATCCATGTTTCTGCAAATGACATTATTTTGTTCTTTTTTATGGCTGAGTAGTATTCCATTGTATATATGCACCACATCTTCTTTATCCATTCATCTGTTGATGGACATTTAAGTTGTTTCCATGTCTTGACTATTGTGAATGGTGCTGCTCTGAACATAGGGGTGCATGTATGTTTTTGGATGAATTTTGTCTGGATATATGCCCAGGAGTGGGATTGCTGGATCATATGGTAATTCTATTTTTAGTTTTCTGAGGAACCTCCATACTGTTTTCCATAGTGGCTATACCAACTTACATTCCCACCTAACTTGTAGGAGGGTTCCCTTTTCTCTACACCCTCTCCAGCATTTGTTATTTGTAGAGTTTTTAATGATGGCCATTCTGACTGGTGTGAGGTGGTACCTCATTGTAGTTTTAATTTGCAGAGACGACTTTTAAATGTGCAATCTATGTTGCATATCTCATTCCTTCCTTTGGCATATACTTAGCACAGCAGACAAAGGAGTTTTGGTTAGCTGTTAAGCATTCAATAACAATGACTAAAATACTGATTAATTGCTGTCTCCTTTTGTAATACAGTTCAAGGAGTGTTCATGTGAGAAGGTGACATAAAGCAGCTACTATCCTATCACTATTTACTCTAAAAGTCAAACTGAGACCACGTGGGCAAAACTGAAAATATTCAGATAGTTCATCTACTTCATTCCAAATCTACTTCATTCCAAAACTCAAGAGGTTATTGTTATTTAATTCCAGTAAAAACATAGTTCTTCCAATAGAGTAAAACATGGACCTCTCTCTGTCCTTAGATTCACTTTTGACCACAGGAGGAAGGGTCACTGTTCTCATGGATGAGACTGAGAGAAGAGAATTAACAAGTGTGACCCAGCCCCATTCTCTCTCTCTGATACACCTGCTAGAGGAAAGCACATGCTCTCTGCATCACCTTCCTTAAAATTTTACAAGGGCAGGACCCCATGGAGAAGTCTTGTAAGTTTCTAGCCCCAGCTGAAACTGTGTGAGCAAGTTCAATTTCAGGGTATAATCTGAGCAAGCCCACATGGTTAACAAACTGAAAGACAATTTCTTCAATTTAGGCTTTATCAGTATTCTTGGTGGTCTTTTGATCTCCATCTGTCTGATCCCTGTGTCTCTCAGTTGATTCCAACTGGAGCAGGGAGGAAAAAAAAAGGATGCTATTTATTGTTCTTTTTTCAAGCTGCAACACTTATTGATGTTTCATTTATTTGAATTTTATAAATTTACATTGCTCAAAAACTCCACTGAATTATGATTCAGTGTTTCACAAACAATTATTTACCTCTATAGCAAAGTTATAGTTTTCATTATATTTATAATAGCTTTATTAACTTTTCATTACTTAGATGAAATTGAATACTAATAAAATTTCAAACAATGATCATAGATAGGAAACTTTAGGGAGAAAAAGCTTCAAGAAGTACAAAAGAAATCAACTCAGATAACATCTAAATTTACTGGATGATTTGGAGTAAGGAGTGTAAATTGCCTTTTTTTTAAGTGTTCTAATTAGGTCCACTTCCAGGAACACAGTACTAACCAGATTTTTCAGTTTTTCAGTCTTTGAATACTACTGGAAATTTTCCAATCTTTCCTTATTTTCCTAGAACAGCTTAGGATCATTATCCTGATATTTCCCTGATTTTTTGTAAATTCAATCATATAGACAAAGTGTCTTCTATATAACATTTTAGAGCCAGAATTTATCTGGGTACAAACCAGTTTCAAAGGATCTTTAATATGTCTTTGTTTAATTCATCAGTAAATGAATCATCAGGAAATGAAATGATTTCCTTTGCCTATAGTCGCTATTTATTGCTCTTCCTCAAGAACATAGGTTTAGGGTATGTATTTTGATTTCCCATTTTTTTAGGCTTTATACTGTATTCACTTTATTTTATTTTACATTTAAACTAAAACTTGACACCATCTCCCCAAAAAATCAGGAGAAAATGAGAGAAAAAAACAGGAATTTTCAGATTCCCTTGACTCCCTCTTGTATTTTTTGTCCTTCAAATATAAAGTGATACATTATCTGTAGGCCAAGTGCTTTGAGTTCATTTTCCATTTATGAAAATCCAAGCATGCAAATATCCCTGTGCTCTCAGAAATGCAAGCTCAATTTAAGCTATGTCACTGAGGAACAAAGGCAATTAAATTAGCCTTCCCTGTTCTCCTTGATGCCTTTCTCCTGACCATGCCACTTTGCTGATAATTTGTCTCAAAAATCATGTCAAGAGAGCTCAAGATCAAACTCATATACTCACCATCATAAGTGAGTACCTCACTTCACCTCTGGAAGAAAAAGTCTAAGACTGACTTATTTATGTTAAACTCTAATGAAAACTTTCCTCAGGAGCCCTGGATCACTTCATTGACACTGATGTGCCCTCACCCCAAACTTAACCTTTCATTTCTACTTTAAATGTCATTGAGGTGACCTTCGTTATGGAAGCATAGTAATTAGAACAAATAAACTAGCTTAATATCACCTTCAATTTACTTTTGCCGATGCTTATCCTTGCCCACCTTAGAAATTTAAACCCGGAAAGGATCTTAGCAAAAAAAGAGTAGGTAAAAATTGCTGTCATTTCATGACTAACATGCAACAATTTGGTTACTAATACAGATTCAGAGAATGCCCTGAATGGGAAAATTACAGTTAAGTAAGAATTTGGGAATGGTGTCCAAGCTATTTAATTAATATAGTCAACAAGAGGAAGAATACAATTTTAAAATCCAGAATGTTAATCATGAAAAATCATGAGATTCTATTCTGAGTGCTTTGTTCTTATCAAGGATCATAGTTCAGGTCTGTGTAGACTATTGTATAGCCAGCCCATAGCAAAATGCTTAATGCATATCAGCATTTGTTGACTGAATTACCAACAGTTTTCAGGTGATTGATTTTTTTATCATTCCTAAATATTGTGATGAAATAGCTTCATTTCATTTCTTAGTAGTCTGAGAGTACTTGTCTTCTCTAATGTCTAGGAAACAATTATAAAATTTGGAAAATATAATCAAATCCATCAAGACATACCTCTTCATTGCAAAACCAGACAAATGCACAAAGATTAGATATGCATACTACTGTCATTCTGGTGGATTTATGTATGAGAAACTGGTTAATGTTATCATATGGTTTTATGTGATTCTTTTTTCTTTTTAAGAATAACAGACATAATGTCCTTTGGATTATGGAAAACCATAGTTAATACTGAGAATCCATATTCATACAATGGAAAAGATGTGAATCAAATTCTAAGCTTTGCTTTGAGTTGTATCAAGGAATGCTGAAATGTTTAACTGTCACTTTTTTTTAACATTTTTGAGCCAACCTGTGCAAAATAACAGGAAGAAATGTCAACCTGGAGACACTGTCCATCAGTCTATGGCATAGTACAAGTATCTGGTAAACATATTAGAGCCCCATGGGGAATCACGTGGGGCATTGACACCTTATATTTTTACATTTATGTGAAAAGTAAAATGTTAAATTAAAGTCATGCAATTATCCATATATTCCTTACAAAGACCTAAATTATTTGGGAAATGATGAAGCTGAATGACCAAGAGAGCAGTAATAAGTGATTCTTCTCCACGGGATCATACTACATTATTGGACCTCTTCTCCCTTTCTTGCTCAAAGAGGCTATTCCTAGTGATGCCAGGAATGGCTGACAGTGCTGCTAACTATACAAAGTTGGAGAAGGAACATCTTACCCTGTCTTCTGGAGAGGTCATTCTTTCAAGCAGCAGCTTTAGCAATTCACTTCAGTTTTGAGGAAATGAGTTTTTGTTACTTGACTACCCCGTTCTCAGAAATACCTTTAGCTTGTCAATAGGAAAGGTATCTGGGGTTCAGTCAATGAGTAAAGGAAGTTTTTCAGTCACAGGAGGTTCTTACCTTTCAATAGAGCTACTTTCCCACCTCTCCTTTCCCAGGCAATTCCCAGGCTCTCTTTTACAGTTGTATTGTTTGAAAACCATTACTCCTCAGTAATGGTATGAGGATTGTGATCTAAAACTTGACTGTAACCATTTCAAAGTGCTAACGTTGGGGGTAATACCCCCTCGGTAACTAAAAGAACACCAACTAAATTGAAATGTTCTCTTGTTAATGGAAAAAAAGAAAACACCTCTACAACTTCAGGGAGAGTGAGCAACAATGACACTTACAATGCTGAGAACAGCAGGGAGCTCTCTTGTACATACCAGTTGAAAGAATCATGTCTTGGTCATATTGGGGATGATTTTCTATTGGGGGTGATTTGGGCTTTTGGGCTCTAAAGAGGAATGAAAATGCCTCCCTGGGAAACCTGGGTGCCATTAGATAAAGGACATTAAATGGCCTGGGGTGCAAATATGACACATTTCCTAATATGACAGAACAGAATCAGAATTTGACATTAACCCCCAAATAGCACTAATTCAGAAATCCATTTTTTAATCAACTTGGTTATTTCCATATGTCTATTTTTTTTGCCTGTCACCCTAATTTAAAGTCATTTTGACAGGGTGCTATTTTGGGTTTCCATTTCTAGTCCCTCTCTATTCCTTTGTATTTTGTGTCTTTTTAATTTCAATTGTAATCCGAACTAGATATGAGAATAATAAGTACACCAGACTGTGCTTTATACACAGTTGGAATTCAGGAAACGCTGACGGTTTCTTACAAATATATAATTCGTACTATTCCTGTAATTAACTGTGATCTCATGATTACAATAGTAACTTATTTGACTCTAGATCAAAAGTCAGTATTCTGGAGGGATCAGATCTCTTGCTAGAGTGACATCAATGCTTTAAGTATTCAATGAATATTAACTGATGGTGATAGATATATTAATGAATGGTAAAAGGTGATACTGGCTAAAAAGGAGCAGATAATATCTTTTAACTTAAATTTTAGATTTTAATATAATAATAATTGATATGCTACTTTTATCTACTTGAGGAAGGAAAAAGTCCTCCCTGCCCAACTCCTTTTTTAAAAAAATATTAATTCTCAGGCACAGAGAGTCATTTAAAAACTGGGAGATCTATCCCTTACTGAAAAATCCCTTCCTATAATTTTTACCAGTCTAATTCTGTAACAAGGCAGGTTTTAAATTGCACTGTCAAGAGGGTAAAATTTCTTCACATATATTAAGCTGTAGCATTAAGTTCAATAACCATTCTTTTAAAATGAATACTCTACTAGACTTGCACCAACTCTCCAATTTTCAAAAAAGTATATAGGTAAACTTTCTCGTTTTTATTTAAGGGATCTTGGAAGAAATAACTGCTGAGTTATAAGACTCACAATAGCTATGTTTCAGATTTATAGTGAGTGCATATATCTTTCAGAATGCAGAACTCTTGCACAGTATGATATGCACTTTGGGCATACATCAAAAAGAATTTCCAAATTTTATATTGGCATGTGGAAGAAGAGGGTAGATTATCAGTGATATTGAGATATTATTCAGTTTTACTGCCATGTGTTATGAATAATGTATATGACATTCAGTGGTAGAACAGCGGTTCCCATCAGCATGCAATACTCTATAAACATGTACACGAACACCAGGGCATTCCTGGTGTAATTAATCGGTCCTGGATCTTAGTATGAAGACTTCATCTTCATCAAGACTGGTAGGATAGGTCTCTGTTTTCATATGCCTCTGGTGCTGGCCCAGCAGGTAGCATGAAAGAGAATAAAGTCAATAAGGCAAAGTAGATTAATTCTGTTGGGAGAGAGAGCTTAGAAAGGTTTTGAACTGTGATCTATGGCAAACTGAGGTAAAGAAAATGAACTTTCTGGGCTTCCCTGGTGGCACAGTGGTTGAGAGTCCGCCTGCCGATACAGGGGGCACAGGTTCATGCCTGTGTCCTGTTTTTTCATATATATCTGGTGGGAATAAAAAATATTCCCACCATTTTGAAGAAAATTTTTGCAGTTTCTTCTTAAAATGGTAAATATACACCCACCATATAATGTAGCCATTTTACTTCTAGGGGAGTTAAAGCATATATCTATACTCAGCCTGCACACAAATACTCATAGCCTCTTTATTTTTAATAAAAATTTAATTATTGCTACATACAACAAGATAGATACATTTCAAAATCATTATGGTGGGCAAAAGAAGTCTAACAACAAAAAAATAAAATACATTTGAACAGCCACATTTATATAAAATCCTAGAAAATGCAAACTAATCTATCATGGCTGAAAGCAGATCATTACCTGGGGAGGGGGTTGTGGGTGGGATGGTAAATGGGCAGGAAGGAGAGGAGGGAGGCATCACAAAGGGGAGTGAGCAATCTTTGGGGAGTGATAGATATGTTTATTATTCTGAGTTTCATGTTGGGTTCATGGGTACATACATATGTCAAATCTTATCAAATTGTACCTTTAAATATGTAGTATATTGTTTGTCAACTGCCTCAGAAAAGCTGTGCTTTTCAAAAAAAGAAATGGGTAGGGATGATATAAAGGTACAATAGAAGAGAATCACCCAATAGTGTCATGAGGGATCTTTATTTAACTCGAACAAATGCACCTGAGTGCCATGTCTAAAACTCAGTGCAGGCTTGCTAAAGTACCTTTGCAGGTCAATGTCTCCAAAGCCTGGAGTGCCCCATTAGCTATTCCCCTGCGGAGAACAGCAGGACATAAAGCTCTTGACCTAAACTGATATTTTTCTTACCTGTAACTCTCACTTCCTAAGGCCCTCAAGTCACAAGCACAGACTCTGTATTTGATATAAATGTATGAGGTAAGACTCACTTTCCACAAGCAAGTAATAGTTTTATTTCAACCTAATTATTTTAAAAACAATCCAATTTTAACTATGATTCTCCTTCCTATTTAACAGGTAGAAAATTCAACTTTGGCCATAGGCAGCAGCAAAAAATTCTGGGATGTCTCCTGTACTTCTTTGTCATCAGAGTGCACTGGTTCCCTCTAAGAAAACTGCAGGTTTATTTCCAAGATTCCCTTAGTTCTTTCAGCCCTGCTGCCTCTCTGACTCACAAATCTTTGCTAAGGCTGGAACCACACTACTTTTTCCACTTGGAATTCTTGATATTTTCTTAGAAAATCTCCACTCATGAGATTAAGGGGCTGCACTGACTGTCCTCACCATAGAACTGTACCCCAGCTTGCTTTCTCCTATTTCCTCATTTTGCCTTTAGGCTGAAAGAAATTCTTTCTTTCTGTTCATGTTTCTTTGTGTCTTCTTCCTCTAGGAACCTAGACTGATTGCTTCAGTGGATTTTGGCTTTAGCAAACAAATGCCAAATAAGGAGAGTGTCATGCAGACCACTGCTTTTCCTTCCTGCCCAAAATGCCTCTTAAGAAAAGGTAGCTCAGAGCCTGTTATCTGCAGAACAGAAGAAAGGAGGGGAAAAATTATGAATGCAAGGAGAAAGAAAAATTGATGTCTCAAACATTTCTCAAGGACACAAAGTATTTGATTTCCAAACTGTTTTGGTGGCATTTGCTAAAATATTTTCCAAAGTTCAATCCAATGAACAAACCTATCGAAGGCTGCAGTGCCTTACGAAGCATTGCACTTGCTCTACATCGTGAGCAAGACCAGTAGAGTCAGCGTCTACTCTGGCAGAAGTTAAAATATACCAGATAACAGCTCTAAGATTAGGCTGTGAGGATTCACATGTGTGTGAGTCTATGTATGCGTGTATGTGTATATGAGAGAAAGACAGAGAGATGGACAGAAACCTAAACTGCATTATTCATGAAACAATATGCTGTAGTTCACATCAGTTATTTTCTCAGACACTGTACTGCTCTATTCTCACTTCAGCCCTTGTGAGAAAATATTTTAATTGTAATCTCTATTTTAAAAATTAGGCTTAGAGAAGTTAAGCGACTTGCCAAAAATATGCAATTAATGTGACAGAGGAGAGATTTGAAATCAAGTTTTCCTCTTTTAAATCTCTTAATATTCTAGTATTATCAGCAGAACTGGATTCAGATTTAGCACACAAGATGTACTTTTCTCTTCTATAAAATGGGGATAGCCAATTGGGTAACCACCATGCTTACTCCTCCTAAGGGAACCATGCCCACAAATGCAATGGATTAGTAAAACTAGTTTGATATTCTTAATGAGAGCAATTCCTCTGCTCTCCCTGAAGATAACGTGAAAGTATTTCCAAATCATTCTGATGGTGTATATCCTTAAAAAATTAAAATGTTTTCTCTCAAGTGCAATTCCAGGCTTCATATTAATGAATAACTAAATTCAAGGAAGACAAACTGTGAAGCACTTTCTAAAAGAAATTATTTACTCTGTTGGTGGTGTTAATTCTTCACTGGCAAACACTTGTTATAAGCAATTTTTAATACGTAACCAAGTACTACAAATGTAGATGGAAAAGCTATTCACACTACGAGACACTAAGTGAAGCAAAGGTAGCAGTCATACAGCAGATTTCTTCCATGTTTCTCCAGACCCTCTTGCCACATCCTACTCCTTCTCAGGCTCTCAGGATTGTTTTTTGGGGGTTGGGTGTGTTGGGTCCCTGTTGGAGAAGGGAGAAAGAAGAGTGAGGTCAAAGTCCTTATTCAACTTGCTGCCTCTCAGTGAAAGCCACTTAGGATGTCTTTGTCCATAAAAAGACAGCTGGTTCTATAAAATTCTTCCGCTTTTGGGCATTTGGAAGCCTCTCTTTCCCCTCATCCCTTTGCTGGTGATAACATTCCTCTAGCAAATAATCAGGAATCTTGCACTTTCCCTTTCTTTCAGTTTCCTATAACCATCCACACGTTTGTAATTAATTTGATGATACAAATTATTATGTAAGCTTCCAGAAATTTGCTTACTTACAGAAGCTTTTATATATTTTTTTCTTTCACAATTAGTAGCATTCTCTGCACAATCTTGTTTTTTATAGTTAATGACATATTTTGTAGATTTTTTCCATGTTAGCACAATAAAGACTTACTGTGCTAAAATATATGTATACATATAGCTGATGCACTTCTTTGTACAGCAGAAACTAACACAACATTGTAAAGCAATTATACTTCAATTCTAAAAAATAAATAAATAGAGTTTTAAACAGTGTAAAATTTAGAAGGCTATCAAATGAAAAGTAAAGATTATCTATAATGGAAGTGCTTATCATCACTAAAAGAGTTTAATTCACACTCATTTTTTAAAAAAAATTTTCCACAACTTCAGAATCTATTGAATGAGAATTTAATGTCACCACAGGCTTGAAAATTATTCACCTTCCAGAAAGGAAAGTCATTCTTTTCTTCCAGTCCCATATGTCAATGATTTCCTTTAAAGTAAATCCTTTCATAGCTAACTAGTAAAACAGAGCACATTTACCACCTCAGTAAAGACTGTGTATTACTTGAAAGTAAAAAAAGTCAAGGAGCAGGTGGGCCTCATTACCCCTGGGATGAAGGTTGAACCATATCAAATCAACACATTGTACACCTTAAACTTATACAACATTATACATGTCAATAATATCTGAATTTAAAAACCTAACAATTTTTAAAAATAGTGCATATTGGAGTCTACAAAACCACTGCTGATAACACTGATTATAGGTCTTTCCTATAGACTAGTGTATCCTTTGAACAGATAGAATATTTGTCTGGGGTGGGGAGGGAATGAGGCCATCTTTGACTCTGAGAATGGGTTAGCAGGGTGTGTGTCTCCTTTGTTCAACTTTCAGGCATCTGCAAGAATTATCTTCCTTGTGTAGCTACCCTTCACTTTTGTAAACTCAGTTTCATGGGAACTTTGAAAAAGCCCACCCACATGTTTTCAGTCTCTTGATATCTTCTTAATTCCCATTGATATATTTATTATCAGAATGTTCTAATAAAATCATTGGAATGCCTTTCCAATTACATAAATATTCTGGAGAAGTATTAAATAGCATTAACAAAAGAAACAAACTATATTGAAATCTACAAGGAATAACATAACTCTGAGAAAAATTATATTTTCACAGAAAATAAAACCATATGGCCAAGTGAGGACCACTTCTCCTTATTTACGTCATCTTATTATTAAATGTTCCATATGCTATTGTCTGGGAGACTGGAACTGCATTATGTTTAAACAGATTCAATCTATTCATTTATTGAAAATGACAAAACAGGACAATTGTTTATTTCCAAAAAAGCATACCATTTACTCCATGGTGCTCCTTTTCTCTGTGGGTTCCATCAGTTTTTGGCTAGGAATTGAGTTTTCTCTGCCCTGGAGGAGTCTGCTTTCTTTTGGTTGGCAATTATCCCTTTCTCAGAATTTATTTCAGCACCAAGATTCAAAAGTCTTGTGGAACTCTATCTCTATGCTTGTATAATTCCTTTTACCATTTTAAAGCTAAATTAGGCTTTTTAAGCCAAAGAAGAATGGGCATTTTCTGTGAATCTCAGTCTGAAAGTATGTTATTGCAAAAACACTGTAACTTCCTACAGAAGCACATTAGAACACTGGATATCATCCTCATTAGTATTGGAATTAAATATGTAATAGAAATGAGCATAATGTATTATAAAATAAGGAATTTGACAAGCACAGACCTATATAACTATTGAAAAAATTTAAGATATCTTTAAGATAAAGATGGGCATTGGTGTAATGTACATGTTAATTCTACCAGAGGTCCCAATGTATTGATATTTAAATGTTCACACATGGTAAATAAAATATAGAGTCATACTATATCTTAAATCTGACCTAAATTTATGATGGTGTGGTAAGCCTAATAATGCTTCCCCAACAAAAAGTGCCTACCCCATAATCTCTGGAATCTGGGAATACATTGTATATTCATATTCAGATGTTATTAAGGTTACTGACATTGAAATGGGGAAATTATCCTGGTTTATGCAGGTGGACTCAAAGCAGTCACATGGACCCTTAAAAGTGGAAGAGGGGGACAGAAGAAACTAGTCACAGATGCAGCTGAAAAGGGAGACAAAAGGATTCAAATTTTGAGAAGAACTGGGCCTCCTTGGTTGGCTTTGAAAAAAGGGGAAGGGGGTCACTGAGAAGCTGAAAAAGACTACCAGCGGAAAACAAACAGAAAAACAGGGACCTCATTCCTACAAACACATGGACCTCAATCTTCCAATAACCTGAAGTCCCTGGAAACTGATGCTCCCCAGGAGGCTCCAGAAAGGAAGCAAGCCTTACAGATATCCTTATTTCAAACTTGAAATGTAACAGAGCTGGCTCTTTATTGAATCTACCTTTAGGTGTAAACCCTGTGCTCTGTTGCCTGTGCTTAGTCATGCTGGTTTTGCACCTTTGTAAAAGAATATTGCCTATAGACTGAAATATACAGGGTAGCCCATTCTCAAGGCTCTGACCTTTAAAGGTATAACACTTTTCCTTTTATACAGAGATAAAAAGTTGCAGAACAGAGAATAACATCTGCTTTACTGGAGGTTTATAGGAACATTGTTAACAGACCTTCTTGGATAGCTGCAAGAACAAAGGATTCCTGCACCAAGAAGTTTTGCAACAACCAGCCAACATACCCCCCCGCCCCCTCCCGCGCCACCCCCCCTCCCACCCCGCAACCTTTTAGTATAAAAGGAGCCTGAATTCTAACTCAGGGAAGATGGTTTTTGGGGACACTAGTACACCTTCTTCTCCATCTGCTGACTTTCTGAATAAAGTCATTGTTCCTTGCCCCTACACCTCTTCTCTCAATTTATTGGCCACCCCTGCAGCAAGCACCATGAGCTTGAACTTGGTAACAGTAAGACTGAGACAGACAAGCCAAGTCCACTGACATACAGAGCAGTGAGATAAATTGATGTTGCTTAAGCCACTGAGTTTGTGGTCATTTGCTAAGGCAGCAAAAAATTAATACAGTAGGTAAGCTTTGCTTGCAATAATTTTAATGGTCCAGATTCTCTTAAATGATCTGATCCATGTTACTTTAAATTTTATTTTATTTTTCTAATTGTATCTATCTTCTTCAACAGGCAGAGGAGGCCATGAAATAAGATGTATCACTACCCAATCAAGACAAAAACACATTAAGACAATTGAGTGGTCTTCCAAACTGCATATTATAACTTTCTTTAGTTCATCTACATGGTTTCCTAAAGAGTCAAGATATTGGTACAACCTAGCCCCTTTGTCCTTGTTTGTTTTAGGATAGATGGCTATGTAACAAATTTCAGCCAATTCAACACCCTGTGCCTCTGACCGTGTTCTTTGGGTTATAGGGTGGAGATCTGCTTAAAGTTATGAGGGAAAAGAGAAGGAAGCTGATACACAGAGAAACAACAAAGACAGAGATGGAGAAACTTAAGGCATTTGAGTCTAAGGTCCAGTTATGCCATAGGCACTGTTCTAAACTTGATACAGGATAATAAATTATTATTTTCTTAAGCTAGACAGA
The DNA here is from genome assembly GCF_003676395.1 of Aethalodelphis obliquidens. Taxonomy (NCBI): domain Eukaryota; kingdom Metazoa; phylum Chordata; class Mammalia; order Artiodactyla; family Delphinidae; genus Aethalodelphis; species Aethalodelphis obliquidens. The sequence goes on along the minus strand of NW_020837950.1, from coordinate 21,915,891 downwards.
AATGTGTTTTTGTAACTTACAAATGAAAAGAATTAGTGTTGAGTACTGTGTTTTCTTACTGAGGCTGCAACAAATTATTGCACATAGTGACATAGAGCAACACAAATTTATTATGTTACAGCTCTGTTGGTCAGAAGTCTGACAAAGTTCTCACTTGGCTAAAATCAAGGTCCAGCAGGGCTATGTCCTTTTTTGGATGCTCTAAGGAAAAATATATTTCCATGTCTTTTCCAGCGACTGGAGGACATCCTCATTCCTTGACTTGTGCCTTCTTTCCTCTATCTTTTCAAAAGCCAGCAACATTCCATCTTTCTGTGACTTTCTTCCATGGTCACATCTCCCTCTGACTTTTCTTCTGCCTCCCTCTTTCACTTTTAAATATCTTGTGATTACAGTGGGCCCAAAATAATCCAGAATAATCTCTCTATTTTAGGGTCAAATGATTAGTAAACTGAATACCAATTGCAAAGTTAATTCTCCACTTGCCTTGTAACCTAACATATTCACATGTTCTGAAAATTAGAACATGGACAGCCTTGTCAGGCATTACTATGTCTACCATAGGCACTAAGAATACTTAGAGTAATGGTCAAGAGAATTGGCTCTGAAGTACAGAAAAATGGGGCTCATATCCTGCCTCTTCATTTTTGTATGACCTCGGGCATGTATTAATATATTCCGAGCCTCAGCTTTCCCAATTGTAACCGACCATAAAATAGAGGCAATGGGGGCTACCTTATAGGAGTGCTTTGAAAATTAAATTTGTGAAATATTTAGAAAAGCACAAATAAAGTAGTAATATGATAAATGTTTATATTATGTGTTGAATAAGAAAGGAAAATGTCACTGGAATCCTTGCTCAGAGAAAAGGAAGACAGTGACCATGATAAGGGATAAAAACAATAATTCTTCTAACTTCTTGGTATATGTAGTACTAAACAAAAGGGGCAAGAGAGAGAAAAACTCCCTTTCATTACTAACCTTATCAGTTAAAAGTATCTATTAGGTGAGCTCTTCTAGGCCTAGTGATTCCTTTGGTGAGTTAGGTTGTCCCAAATGGATATTGGGAAAAAAAAAAAAAAGAATGACCACTGCTCATAGAAGTAAAAATTGATTTAAAGGATATTTAGTAGTGTCTAGTAAAGTTGAAAAAACTACATACCTTATCTATTAGTTTTCTAGGGCTGCCATAGCAAAGCACTGCAAGCTGGCTGGCTTAAATAGAAATTTACTGTTTCACAGTTCTCTGTTCCATGCCTCTTCTCTAGCTTCCAGTGGTTTGCTGGCAATTTTTGGTGTTACTTGTCTTCTAAAAGCATCACCCCTATCTCTGCCTTCATCTTTGTGTGATGTCATCCTAGTGTGCAGGTGTCTCTGTCTAAATTTCTCATTTTTATAAGGATACCAGTCATATTGGATTACGGTCCACCCTAATGACTATTTTAATTTTATTTCTCTCTGAAGACCCAATCTGCAGATAAGGTCACATTTTAAGGTACACTTGGGTTTGGGAATTAAACATAAAATTTTAGAGGGACACAATTAAACCTATTAACACCCTATGATAGAAATTCCATTTTAGGAATATACTAGAAAACGTATTGTGTACTTGTAACAGAACATAGGTATAATGATATTCATTTCTATATTGCTTTTCCTAGTAAACTACTGAGGAAAAATATCCATATATATGGTAATAGATACTTATTTGCAAGTCTATGTGCACCATATACACAGCATTCAAAATTATCAAGTTTATATGTTCCAAGGTGGATAGATTGCCAAAACATAATGTTGAGTAGAAAAAACAAGTTACAGAAAGAGAGCTTAGATGTAATTTTTTAAACATACAAAGAAATGACATGCATTGTTTATGCAAGCATAAAGATTTTTTTTAAAAATTGATGAAACAAACAAAAAAGCAATTTTATGAAAATCAAGCTGGGTCCGGATGGAGGGGAAGTGGGCTGATGAGAGAAACAAAGACCTCTTTTTTACCTGTAATACCTTATTTCTTTGTTTTAAAAGGTATGAAATATTTTTTTTTAATTTTTATTGGAGTATAGTTGATTTACAATGTTGTGTTAATTTCAAGTGTACAGCAAAGTGAATCAGTTATACATATACCCACCTTTTTTTAGATTCTTTTCCCATATAGGTCATTATAGAGTATTGGGTAGAGTTCCCTGTGCTATACAGAAAGTCCTTATTAGTTACCTATTTTATATATAGTAGTGTGTATATGTCAATCCCAATCTCCCAACTTTCCCCCCCCCCGGGTAACCATAATTTTGTTTTCTACATCTGTGACTCTATTTTTGTTTTGTAAATAAGTTCATTTGTATAAGAGGTCTGAACAATTAAAAATATATATTGGTAATTCTAATATAATCATATGGTATCTAAATCGTTATATTATTTACTTACTTTTCTGACTTTTTTAACCTAAGAAAATTTTATAGGAGAAGACAAAATTATATTGATAACTCCAAATGTGGAATTATTAGGTTATGTTTCTCAGTTCACATGGAACCCATGGATAAACTATAGCAAATGAGCAGGCTCTTAATATCATTTCTATCTTAAAGCAACCAGCTATTTATGAAGGTACTAGGTAGACACATTTGCATTTTATTTTACATAAATATACATAAAGATTTACTCGATTTGCATACTACTTTAAAGGAGTTTAACATCAAGTATGTAAGGTAAAATAAAATGCTACAACTTTAAAAACTGAATTAAAAGTTCAATTTTCAAGTCCAAAATTAAAACAGAATTTTAAAAGAAGCCCATCACAATAATGTTTTGAGGGGTGATGTGGAAGTATTTCTCTCCTGGATAGCACAACTGGGAGGAAGAAAAAGAATGAATAGATTATTGGGGGGAAGTTAGGAGGAAGTATAGTGTAGTGGCTGAGCACAGGTGTTAGAACTTCCTCCCGTCTAAGTGGAGGTTAAACCCATCAGTTTTCTCATCAATAAAAAAAGGCTAATAAAGATGGATACATCTTAAAGCTACAGACAGTCTTATTGAAACAGTTTGTGTTAAGAACCTGGCACAAGGTAACTCTTTTTTTAAAAAAAATTAGATGTTGACCTGTTCATTTGATATTCCAAGAAACCAGTGCATCATGTTCTGGACTGTGGTATGGAACTGACTACAGAATACCTTAGAGACTGTCAAGTAAAAAGAAATCTGGATGTAGGTGAAGAGAGATTTTATTCAAATAGACTACTGCAATAGGGAGAACACTCCCAGGGTAAGATCTATGCTTGTCTCAAAGGCAAGGCAGAAAGGACTCTTGTCCATAGAGGAGTAAATTAGGCTGGAGAGAAATGGGTGTGGGGGAATGGGATGAACAGATGGCATGATCTGATAGTTGATTCAGTAATGTTTTTCCCTAAGGCCAGTCAATTCTCAGGAGACCCCATTAAGGAGGAGCTGTTCCCAATTCCAATACTTTCTTAAATTCAAAGGTGAGCCAAGTTCTAAGGACCTGTGGGGAGGAAAGAAGACTGACTAAAATTGGCCAAGTTAAGTTAGAAGATATCTTGTCTAAATTGGTTAGGTCAGATAAAAGCAAATGAGTGAAATAAAAAACAACAAAAAACAAACAAACAAAAAAACCCAAAACCAACTTATAGCAGAAGCTGATTGATCCAAATGTGAGTATAACTGATTACAATTTGGAAAACACTTTTCCTAAAAAATAATTTTATGTGTACCCTTCTTAAAAGCAAGCAAATTAAATTAACACAGATTTGTTCATTAACAAATAGTGCTGGATTTATATTCCATTAAAAGTGTTAAGATGCAAAGAAAAATGAAGGTAATTTTTCTCTCTAAATGCTGGTTCCAAATTATTGGCTCAACATTTATTATAGTGATTTTAATCGAGACTTGATAAAGATGCATTTTGATTATTCCATGCCACTTCATGCCATGAAAAATCTTACTCTCTTTCTATGTCAGACCTCTGTGTCTGACTCCCAGGTTTATCACTGGCACGTTTTATCTTGTAAATTATATGTCATCTCTTTGACATTATATTTTTATAGATAGCAGAAAGGAAAGAGAATGCTGGTTTTGGAAAACGTAAGCCTTTGTTTAAACATGGAGAAATTTAGTTCAGAAGGTAGGAAATATGACAATAGTTGTAGAGGCATAATTAAGGTAAATGGAGCTAAATGAATTTGGGGATGTTCTCCTCTCTCCACCTCTCATGCATGAACTCAAAATATTTAACTCAGTGACTGTATTTTATTTTGCTTTTAAGTTTTACTTTCACAATTAAAATAGTTTTAAATATTAATGGAAATAACCATTAATGTATTAGCCATATGTTATTGAATTTTATAAAATATGCAAATAAACTCAATGCAAATATAATTTCCTAGTATAAACAAAATAGGATATAATCATTCATTCTCCTATTACAAAAAAAGCTCCAAGGGGTTATAAAAAACTAAAAAATAGTATACAAAGGAGAATAAAAAGCACTAGTAATATATATGTAATCTAAGAGTTCCTTTTAGTAAAAATTTCAGAAAAGTACTTTATACATTTTATTAAATATAAACTGGATTTTGAACCATTTCCTATCTGGACCTTGACTTCTGAAATCTTAGCCTCTATTTTAGAATTCTGAAATCTTAGCTCTATATTATTCATGTTTTCTATATCTTCCTTACTAGTTTAGAATAGACCTATGTGATTATGTAATTTTTTTGTTTTTTGTGAGATCTCAGTTTCCCGACCAGAGATCAAACTCGTGTCCCCTGCAGTGGAAGTGTTGTGGAGCCTTAACCACTGGACTGCCAGGGAAGTCCCATGATTATGTAATTTTTAACAAGCTAAGTTATTGGCCCTTAATGTATGGTTGTAGAGAACTATTACACACATTTGAATTACGAACTTGGAATTGCTAATATTTTATGCTGAAAGAAGTATGAAGCATAATTCCTCCTTTCTCTGTTTGAATGGCTTTCCTTTCACTAATAATCTGGACTTTTCATTTGTCAGTTGGTTGATTTGTTTGAAATAAAAGATAAAAGATGAAGTGATAGCAGTAATGGAATAAAAGCAAATAAACCCTAAGAGAAAACCACTCTATTGTCTAGATTTAGGTCACTTGATGCACAACTTCCTTGTCCTCTTATCTAATTCTCCTTTAATGCAAAACCTTTGTAGCTCTGGGCTTTTTTGAAAAAGCAAAATAGAACTGAAGTGGACTTAGAGGTTTTCTTCTAAGTGGAAAGTATTTGTAATGTAAGTATGATGGGCAACCATGCCTTTGAGGTCTCTTGATGACACTCTATAAATAATCTGGCTGAATAAAAGAATCTTGAATTAGTGGTAAAATGCTCAATGTGGAAGCAGCCACCTTAAGAGTTCCAGGTAAATCTCTTAGGGTCTCTCTACCTCAGGAGAGCCAAGGCAAGCTTCAGACACTGGCAAGCTTCAGGGACTGGCAAAATGCCTTATAGGTTTGTTTCTATAGATCTATACATGAGATGATTAGTTTAACACAGCAGGTAGAAAATGGGCCATACTCACTTTTTAATGGTAATTCAATTTAACCAATATTTTTTAAACATCTTGTATATGTCAGACACTAATAGGTGCTTGGTATCCTAACATAGTTCAGTTTATTCAAATGCAAGCGATACCTATACCAAAAGAGACTTCCAATTCACATTAAATTACACGATGTAAATACACACAGATTACTAAGGAAGCACAGGACTGGGCTCCAGTCTAGCCTGAGAAGTCAGGGACAGTTTCCTGGATAAGATGGTGCTTGAGGAGAAGCAGAGAACAATACAGATGGGTAGCCCTTCAATTACTAGAATTAACTCCCTTTATCATTTTCCTAATCATTTCCATGACTACCATCTTACAATAAATGCTTGGCATTTGTAAATTTCTTATGTGTTAAGTCCAGGTCTTGAGGAGTGACCCTAAAGTCTTATGAAAAATCTAATAATAAAGTTAAATTGCTTGCTGATAGGAATAATTGAAAACTCAAATGAAACCAGTTTAAATAATAAAGGAAGTAATTTCAGACTATCATGCATTCTTTAGAATTTTTGTTTTTGTATTGCTTTATTTAGCTCTGTGCTCTGTGTCCTCTGCTGCTGCCTTTTTTTATATGAATGTTTCAGACTCAGGTAGTTTTTCCTGGGGCAGTAAAATGATTTCAACTGCTCCAGTTCACCCATTTGTACAACAAACTGTCTAGAAGAAAGAGCTTATCTTACTCCAACCGTCAGGTATAAATCCTGGGCATCAAGATTAATGTTCCAAGTTAGGTCCACCTGGGAACCAATCCCTCTAGAAGGAAAAATGTACAGAGAGATTCGATTAAGTTTAGGTTAGTGCCATCCCTGAAACAATCACAGGGACAAAAGAATGGGTTTATGCAATTGGTTTAGAAGATGCATCAGCTTTTGGCTCTAGAGTAGGATGTGGAGTGAGATGCAATCTGGGCAAATGGAGATTAGTAAGGGAGAGTGAATGCCTCAGCTCCTGGAAGAGCTGAGACATCTTCCCAGCACCTGCATTGAAACTTCTCTTTACTGGCCTCTGCTGGTCTTGTATTCAACACCTATCAGCATGTATTTTCTAAGCTTTCATATGTGGAAACTAATATGCTACTTTGATATAGGTGAACTAGAAGATTGGAAGGTCTCCAGGTGTATCACTTATGAATATCTATGAACTTCAATACTCAGATGTGTTTTTCAACACTACTAAGCAATTATCCAATTCTCAGGGGACACTGTATCCTAAAATCTAACTCAATTCTGATACTATCTACCCAAAAGATATCATCACAGGTTAAGTGCACAGCCCAACAAAATTGCCCCCCACCACCATTTCAGCCACCAATCACAAGTCCATATTGTCACATATGCTTCTGAGCAACTGGCTATAAATCAGAAATTCCTATGATCCCTTCCTGGGTGCAACTAAGTTGCAAAAGCAGCTCACAGAACTCAGAGAAACATTTACTTACATTTACCAGTTTATTATAAAGAATATTATCAAGAATACAGACGATAGCAAGACAAAGAGCTACATAGAGAGAGGTCTGCAGAACTTGGATGTGCCCCTCTTCCAGCATGTGAACATATTCACCAATATAGAAGTTCATTTAAACTCCTTGTTCAGGAGTTTTCATGAGGCTTAATCTGTAGCCCTACCTCTCTCCTTCCCAGGGTCAGGATGGGGCTGAAATTTCCGACCATCTAATCACTTGGTCTTTCTGGTGAACAGCTCCATTCTGAAGCTGCACCCCACCCTAGGTTACCTCTTTAGATAAATTCAGGTGTGCTCAGGAAATCAAAGGGTTTTAGTAGCTCAGTGCCAGGAAAAGGTAAGAAAGGGACCTTTTCCATTATTTCTTATGCCTCAAATACTTATATTTAATTTTAGAAAACTGGCTTCTAAGATGAAAGTGGCATACATTCCAAGACTGACTCCCTCATTAGGCTTTCACTTGCTGCCACAATAAATTACCACAAACTTGGTTGCTTAAAACACATTTTTTTTTCTAAACTTGTGTGTGTTGTGGGTTAGAACTAGAACGTGTGTAAAAAGGCTAAAATAAAGGTGTCAGCAGGGCTGTGCTTCTCTTTGGAGGCTCTAAGGAAGAATCTATTTTCTGCTTATTTGGGTTGTTAGCAGAATTTAGTTCCTTGTAGTTGTAGGACTGATGTCCCCATTTTCTTGCTGGCTGTAAACTAAGGGTTGTTTCCAAATACTAGAGGCTGCCACGTTCCTAGACTCATGCCCTCCTTTCTCTGTTTTCAAAGCCAGTAATAGAGGATCAGGTCTCATTTACTTTGAATCTTTCTGACCCTCCTCACTCAGGAAAGATTCTCTACTTTTAAATAGAGATTAATATGACTAGATTGGGCTCACCGAGATAATAGAGGATAATCTCCTCATCTAAAGTTTCCTAAACTTTATCACATCCACAAAGTCCCTTTTGCCATATTTACAGGTTTGTGAGATTAGGATATGGACATCTTTGGGGGCCCATTATTCTGCCTACGTTAATACCCTAATCTTCACTTTCTTTCCAAGGTGACCTCCTTAAAATTATTACAGTTACTATATTAGTTAGCGTTCTGCAGAGAAAAAAGCCAATGTGTCATGGTTGTTGGAGTGTCTTTTTGCCTAGGGGCTTTGATAGTCTAAGAGTGATTTAGTGCAGGGACTTTGAGTCATGTGGTATCTACTTGCCGTCTTGAGAGACTAGAATCTGAGATCAGTCATGTGGTCAGTCAACCATGATTAGGCAATGGAACACCAATAAAAATCTCAAAGTTCAGGTGAGCTTCCCTGACTGGCAACACTCTGTGTGTATAGTCACACATCCTTAAAGGGAAAGTAACACTGTCCACTGTTCCACAGGGAAAAAACTTTAAGTTTCATAGCTGGAAGTTTCCTGGACTCTACTGTATGCAGTTCTTCCCTTAGTGAATATAAATTTGTATCCTTTACGGGTAATACACCATAACCATGGGTATAACTGCTTTCAGTGAGTTATATGAGTCATTCTAGCAGATTAATGAGTCTCAAAGTGGTCTTGGGAACCCACTAATTTGCATTTGATATCAGAAATGAGTATAGTCTTGTGGGCAGGGCTCCTTTAACTTTGTAGCTCTCCACTGATAATCTTTACATTTCTTAATCCAGTATTTTACCATCTAGTATCTATATGTAGTCCCAATCTAATTTCTAAGCTTCCCCAAACATGTACCCTCTATTCTAGGCAAAAGGCTTCAAAGTGATCCTGGCTTTTTCTCTGCTGTGGTGTATGATTGCTGTAATGTCCCATGTTGTTCATACTTCTTTTTGTACACACCTTGGGTAGCCCCTTCCCATAGGGCTTACCATGTTATTTGATTTGGCTAATGGGCAACAGACAATATGATACAAACAGAGACTTAAAAAGTACTTGCGGGCTTCCCTGGTGGCGCAGTGGTTGAGAGTCCGCCTGCCGATGCAGGGGATACGGGTTCGTGCCCCGATCCGGGAAGATCCCACATGCTGCAGAGCGGCTGGGCCCGTGAGCCATGGCCGCTGAGCCTGTGCGTCCGGAGCCTGTGCTCTGCAACGGGAGAGGCCACAACAGTGAGAGGCCCGCATACTGCAAAAAAAAAAAAAAAAAAAAAAAATGTACTTGCATTTCAGGATTTGCCCTGTTGCTCTTTTTAAAACCCCTGTGCTGCCATGTGAATAAGCCTGGGCTAGCCTGCTGGATAATGAGAGGCATGTGGTGACCCAGTTGCTCCTGTGGCCCCTGTCAACCAGTAGACCTGTAAATGAGGCCACGTTAGATTATATAGCAGTTAGCTGATCTGCCAGCTAAACACAGTTGCATAAACAAGCCCAGCTGACATCATTTCCCAAATGTCAAGAAGGGACTGGAATTAATTGGTATTGATACATGAACAAGTGACTTATAGTGGAAAAAGAGTATAAGGGAGATGCTCCATATGTTGGTCATGTTGATACCAAGGAGGTTATGCAAGGAATGGGGAAGGAAATAGCTAACCTCAGCCCAGTGAATGAACAGAACTTGTGTTGACTGGAAGATATATGATTCCTTGTATAAAAGGAATACTGGATAAATGAGTTACTTATCCATTACAGTTGTTCATACATTTGGAGTAGGATTTATAATTTGTAGGGTCCGCAATAGTGCAACATTATCTTAAGCTGACATATGTAAAAAATAGGTTGTTTAAAGAGGTTCAGTCATATTCAGATTAGATTCACATTCTGATCTACCAAATTTTATCATGGCTCCTTTAAATAGGGATCATGCTTGCAACCCTTTAGAGGACAATGAAGAACAGTGGTTTCTTGCTAATGGACGGTTGCATCAGTGAATACATTAGGAATAGTATGGTAGATATAGTTAATGTGTAGATGAGTTTTGTCTAGTGCTATCTGCAATATATTTTAAGTCTGTGCTTAAAATTGTAATTCAAGTCTTTGTAAAGCTTAAATATTCAAGACTACTGCAAAAGATCAAAGCCTCCCTGTAACAGATTGAACCGTGTTCTTCCAAAGTTCATATGTTGAAGCTCTAACCCCAATGTGACTATATTTGAAGATAGTGCCTTTAGGGGGGTAATTAGGGTTAAATGAGGTCATAAGGGTGGTATCTAAACCGAATAGGAATGATATCCCAAAAAGAAGAGGAAGAGACACCAGAGATATCTCTCTCCTCTCCACATAAGCACAGAGGGAAGGCCATATGAAGACACAGCAAGAAGGCAGCCATCTGCAATCCAAGGAGAGGTCTCACCAGACACCAACTCTGCTGTTACCTTGATCTCAAACTTCCAGCCTCCATAACTGTGAGAAAAATAATTTCTGTTGTTGAAGCCACCCAGTCTTTTGTACTTTGTTATGTCAGCCTGAGCAGAGTAATACACTCTTTCTCAATTAAAACAGATCTTTATATTTTCCTCATGGACTCTGGCTTTTTACCCATTCCATTTTACTTTGTTGTTAGGAAGTGCATGATGGTTGTCTTCCTGGAACCTAATTAGAGTCTGTAAATCATTTTAATTAGACCTTTTAATAAAATATTGAGTAATGGAAAATTCATTATGGCCAAACCCTATAAAAATGATAATTAGGAGTTTACTAATCCTTCAATAATATTTATGCTTGTTTTATGTGCTTAAAATAAACTAAGTGATAAATATTTTTTAAACTCCAAGTGCATTCTGAACATTTGTGTCTAGACTTAGAAAAATTGAGAGCAAATTGAGATGAAGACAAATTTCTATGTAAGGTACATTAGGGTCTGCATGGTTCTGCTTTGCATGCACTTGAAAATTAATATTATTGCAAAATGGAAAAGCAATGGGACCCTAAGGTAAACTATGGACTTGGGGTGATTATGATATATCAATGTAGGTTCATCAATTGTAACAAATATACCTCTCTGGAGAGGGGTAAGCTATGCATCTCTGGGGCAGGAGATATATGGGAAATCTCTATATCTTCCTCTCAATTATTTTTCTGTGAATCTAAAACTGCTCTAAAAATTATGTATTATGTATATATATCAACCTATTTCAATAATTCAGAAATTTCACAAAAGCAACTAATAGTCTCATAATGATAATAGCATGCATTGATAATGTTAAATTTTCACCGACCAAAATTAAGAGTGCCATAAGCCATAGGGAGAATAAAAGAGCAATACGTAGTATAGTTATTACCATGCAAATAAGTGGATAGCCATTATTCCTAAAGCTGTTTTGTCATTGTAGTTATTCTAAAACGCATATCAGGTCTGAATTGTTGGCTTTTTTGATATTGAGCTCCATGAGCTGTTTGTATATTTTGGAGATTAATCTTTTGTCTGTTGTTTCATGTGCAAATATTTTCTCCCATTCTGAGGGTTGTCTTTTCATCTTGTTTATGGTTTCCTTTGCTGTACAAAAGCTTTTAAGTTTAATTAGGTCCCATTTGTTTATTTTTGTTTTTATTTCCATTACTCTAGGAGGTGGATCAGAAAAGATCTTGCTGTGGTTTATGTCAAAGAGTGTTTATCCTATGTTTTCCTCTAAGTTTTATAGTGTCTGGTCTTACATTTAGGTCTTTAATCCATTTGGAATTTATTTTTGTGTATGGTGTTAGGGATTTTTCTAATTTCATTCTTTTACATGTAGCTGTCCAGTTTTCCCAGCACCACTTATTGAAGAGGCTGTCTTTTCTCCATTGTATGTTCTTGCCTCCTTTGCAAATGAAAACTACAATGAGGTATCACCTCACACCGATCAGAATGGCCATTATCAAAAAATCTAAAAACAGTAAATGCTGGAAAGGGTGTGGTGGAAAGGGAACCCTCCTGTACTGTTGGTGGGAACGTAAATTGATACAACCACTATGGAGAACAGTATGGAGGTTCCTTAAAAAACTAAAAATAGAACTACCATATGACCCAGCAGTACCACTGCTGGGCATATACCCTGAGAAAACCATGATTCAAAAAGAGACATGTACCACAATGTTCATTGCAGCAGTATTTACAATAGCCAGGACATGGAACCAACATAAATGTCCATCGCCAGATGAATGGATAAAGAAGATGTGGCACATATATACAGTGAATATTACTCAGCCATAAAAGGAAATGAAACTGAGTTATTTGTAGTGAGGTGGGTGGGCCTAGAGTCTGTCATACAGAGTGAAGTTAAGTCAGAAAGAGAAAAACAAATATAGTATGCTAATACATATATATATAGAATCTAAAAAAAAAAATTTGTACTGATGAACCTAGTGGAAAGGCAGGAATAAAGACGTAGACATAGAGAATGGACTTGAGGACACAGGGGGAGGGGGAAGCTGGGACGAAGTGAGAGTAGCATCTCCATATATACACTACCAAATGTAAAATAGTTGGCTGGTGGGATGCAGCAGCATAGACAGGGAGATCAGCTCTGTGCTTTGCGATGACCTAGAGAGGTGGAATAGGGAGGATGAGAGGGATGCTCAAGAGGGAGGGGATATGGAGATATATGTATGCATATGGCTGATTCACTTTGTTGTACAACAGAAACTAACACTGTATTGTGAAACAATTATACTCCAATAAAGATCTATGAAAAAAAAAACACATTTTATGCACCAATGAAATTATAACCTCTGTCTCAAAAATGTAATTTCTGAGATTTCTGACTATATCTTAGTGGGAAACAAGATGAAATGGGTTAAAAAATGATTTCGTGCTAAGAGTGATTGGAAATGTTATAGATTAGTGAGAATGGTGCATAATTTGAATGAAGGACATAGAAATGTTGGGAGTAAAAGGAATAGTTTACTCATGAATCACTGTGGTAAAAAGGCCTCTAAGAGGGGAAGGAACTGGTCAATGTCTCAGGACAACAAATGAGATATGGGGAATTTATGTTTAAAGAGACTTTCTCTTCAGAGGAGAGAAACCGATAAGCAGTGAAGTTATATATTCTAGAATAAGAAGAGTAAAATTCTGCCTAAGGTTTTGGCTGATTGGGTAATAGGAACCGGGTAGAAATCTGACATAAAACCACACAACTATTTTCAACCCAAGCTCCTGTTAACACCTAGACAAGGAAGGCTTACTGTATTGGGATCCAATGTTCCCTGTCTAGAGTACACATTTCTTCACTTTTATAGCATCCTGTTGTATACATTCTCATAGGTTCTACCACATTGCATTGAAATATTTTTTTTCTAAATTCCTGTCATTCTTATAATTTCATATTCCTCCAAACACTAATGAGTATGATTTATTTGTCTTTCCAGCACAGGCACATGCACATGAACTGGTGGTCAATAGGTGCCCAATCAGTGTTTAGAGAAGTAAACTGTAAATTCATCTTGTAATTAACTAAACAACTATTTCCCCATCCCCTTTGGACATAATATAGAGAAATGGTGTTTTTATAAAATTTCAAAGACATTAGATTTAAAGAATGAAGACATCTAAAATCCAAAAGGGTGCTAGAGATAAGTGGGCAATCTACTTTTTCTTCTTTAAAAATTTTTTTTAGCCATGGTATTTTATAACTTTATACTTATTAATCTATTTATTAAACCAAATTTTTTGATTTTGGGGTTCTAAATGAACTTTTGCACTAACGATTGATTTAGTTATTGGCTTTTTATATCTATGCTTATCTATAAACAAATATAAATCTCTACTTGTATTCTATGCTTCTAGCCTTTACTATACTGTTAAGATGTTGAGTGAATCATTAACTGAAGTACTTAAATGTCAGGATCAAGTATTTCAATGATATTAATTAAAAATTAAAAAAACAAAACTCACTACTTCTTAAGCCAGCCCTCTTCAATTTATGAAATGGTCTAGGTTTTTATAGAATGGTGAAATCTGTTTTCCCTTTTCATTTCTTTTTATTCTTTAAATATTTGTTTGCTTGTTTAATTTTTATTTCTTTTATTGTGAATTATTAAGAAATTTGCAATAAATATTTGAAATATAAAAATACTCATACTAGGGGCTTCCCTGGTGGCGCAGTGGTTGAGAGTCTGCCTGCCGATGCAGGGCACACGGGTTCATGCCCTGGTCCAGGAGGATCCCACATGCCGCGGAGCGGCTGGGCCTGTGAGCCATGGCCACTGAGCCTGCGCGTCCAGAGCCTGTGCTCCGCAACGGAAGAGGCCACAACAGTGAGAGGCCTGCGTACCGCAAAAAAACAAAACAAAACAAAAAAAGCAAAAAAAACCCCAAAACTCATACTATACAAGTCCTCTAATATTATTGTTTCAGATTATACAATATGTATGTGTGTGTATTAATTGAAACTAAACCTATGGATACAGGAGGAAAAGGTTAGCTGGGTACACTTTCATCAGATTATTACCTCACTCTATTTCTCCCCAGAATTAACCATATATTACATCGGTTGTTCATTCTTCCATCAGTCATAATTTATTTCTTCAAACAAATACTTGCTGAGTACCTATTATAAGCCAAACATTCTCTTAGACACTGTATGGAGTGCAGAGGACAGCATCTATAAAATTTACAAAAATAACATAAGTGTATGTAATCATAAAAATGTATGTTTTCATGGCTTTGAAATATTTAAATGATATAAACATATATATATTTCTATTTCTCTTATATTTTCAGCAACTTTTAAAATTGTTTTCTAAATTTAAAGTTTTTGAGAGGTTTACAGGTAAAAGACATTCCTGTGGGAAGCTAAAAGAAAAGGAAAAGAGTGAATCTGGCCATATATATTTGCTTAAGTATACATTTTGTCAGTGGTGGAGAAAAGATACACGAGCATGGAGGGAAGTGTTGCACTAGTCAGTTTTAACACACATTCCTAAGCCTCATTTCTGATATTACCATTGTTTATATTTGCTTTTTTCCATTTGTAACTTTTGTTATTTTACTATTGTATGTTTTCTTACAAGTGGCCTTAAAAATTTCCTAAAATTATATTGAAGAGGAAAACTAATAAATTAAGCATTAACATATATGTATGTATGTGTATATATGTATAATATGTATTACACACACACACACACACACACACACACACACACACATATATATATTTTCCCCCCCTCCTTTTCTTGCCTTTAAAGGGACTATTTCTGCCAGTGAAAGTCACACTACCAGGAATATATGTGGACCAGATAGGATCATATTACATCTAATTTTATTATTATTATTTTATAAATCCCATACTGAAATGAGTATCATAATAGTGATCAGGAGTCTTAGCTGCTAATCAGCAAGAGACAGATTAAATAATATCTAAAATATACATTCTGTTTTATGTCTCTACTGAAAACAATAACTTTCTGAAATTTTAAAATTTCATAAGCTGCTTGCTATAATATTTCAATGATGTTTTTCATGATTTTGAAATTAAACCATTTACTAAAATGATTAAATTTAGAATGATTTTTTCAGCTTTGAAACCTACCCTTTAAAACAGTGCAAATCCATATTATGATTAAATAAGCAGGCTAAAAGGTGTGAGAAGAAAACTATTTATTGTATTCATATATTGGCAGTCTTTTAATTATACAACTGGTGAAACCAGAGGGATTGTTTGCTCTGTTTTCTTTTAATAGAACAATTTTGAGAATCAAAAATAGTGATGGTCTTTGCAAAACAAAGAACTGATTACATGTTTAGTCAATAAATAAAGAATGGCTGGTTACATGTTATATTTTGTTCATTTATTTCCCCAGCTGCATTTACAAGGTTTCCTTTGAAACTGCAGTAAAATGAGATGGTCTCTGGGTAGAGAATAGAGAAAATAGTGTTTTCTCTTTTCATAATGGTCCAGCACTGCATTGCATGATGTACAAGCAGGCACTGAGTTGCAAGGCGATGAGGGCACAAAGGAAAGATTTCCTATGGTGGAGGTTATAATCTACTTTAAGAAGGTTCTCAAATGAGAGGGACTGGCCTGGATGTGTGCACAAGGGGCAGCCTGTGGCAGGTATTGAAGAAAGGGCTGCTAGGAAATGTGCAAATAAGAGAAAAAGAAAAAGAAGGACTATGACCTTCCAATATTTTCCCTTTCTCAAGGATTCTATTCACCATCCTCTTAACAAACATATCTGCTAACATTTCCTGGTCATTTATATAAGAAAACCAGCACAAGGACCTAGTCAGGAAAAGTGTCTATCCTAGGACAGGACCTCACACCAACTCCCACAGTCATTCGTAACCAGAAGAAAGCTTCAGCCTGTTACCCTGACTTCATTTGAGCTTGAATATCAGAGTATTCATGTTGGAGAAGAAAGCATCTAGCTCATTTGCAGTAAAGTGAACTGTGCTTGAATATTGTGCTAGAAAACCTACTGGTTTTCTGCTATTGGCTGAATTAAAGTTGCCCCCTTAGCTCTCAACAACTCTCATCATTCGAAGGTAGACTAAGTAGAGAAAAGATCATTTTACCAAATGGACTTTGGTCCCACTACAAATCGGTAGTTTCTGCATGAAATACTGAGGCTCAGCACTGAAGCAGAGTCTGACCTGGAGAAAAGAAGGAAATGACCCTACTGTAAGCCAGGGGGACTCAGCTTACTTCTTTCTGGTTTAGGGGAAAGTATCAAACACACAAACAATGAAACAAGGTATTCACAAAATAAATAAATAATAATAATATTAAACATGTCAACTGCTTGTTTGACCAAAAACAAACATGGATTAAGCTAAGCAGACTGTAAGTGCACTCACCCCCGCCCCCCAACACACACACAAAGACAATTTCCTGATCAGAGAGATTGTAGCAGTAGTTTAACTACTAACATAGTTCCTCTTCTGTATTTTATGATTTATATTCAAGAGATATTTTTCTGGGTGACTTAAAACTGAGAAAAGAAAAATACACATACATACCTAAGATGATATAACATGGGCAAAGTTTTAGCTGAATATTTTCAATATTCTTATCATCAGAAAATATGAGAAAATAACAGTGATCTGAATCCTTTATTTTCCATTTCTTTTTTGTTTCTTTTTCTTGCCTTCCTCCCTTTTCGATAGCAGACTTGCTCTTTTTGTACTATAGGTTCTACAAGGAGAATCCTACATATTTTTTCAAGTGTAATCAAAAACTTTTTTGATAATATGCTATTAGATTTTTATATTTACACAAACATATATATATATATATATGGATATATCTCCAGCTGTACATTGAATAGACATAACAGTTAATTTGAAAAATTTAAAAGACTTGAGATTGTATTAGATATTTTATATAGCTGGTCCATTTAAAACTGATTTTTTGGAACAAATACCATTCCATCATAGAGGTCTGTGAAGCTGAGATCTGAGATTTCAAGTAAATGCAATTTTTCTACATTTTTATGAGAATCAAAGATTTTCATTGTGATTCAAACAAGAATGACAAAGGTGACTTAAGGGTTTCATTTTTGGACTTTGCAGGGAGTGCTTTCTTTGTTACATAGCCTTAAAGATCTCCCTTTCTATAAATCTGACAGTAGATTATTTGCCTTAAATCTAAGAAGCCTAACCATTTGGAATTTAAAAGTCCTGCATCAGTCTGACTTGGCACCATACTGGGATGAGTCAAAAGGCCAGACACTGTCTCATTGGGAAAGAAAATTATCATGTCTGAGTACCAGGAATAACGATTCTAAATATGGATGGGTCTCACTCATTCAAAATTTCAATGATGGTCAAGAGACACATATAGGGTTGGCTCAACCTCTACATCTAGAACCTTAGGTCTTTGGGAAGGTGTAGGTTTGTGAAGATAAATAACATATCACTTTTTGGGAATGAATGGAATTTCTAACTCAGACAGGAACCTTTCAGAAATCTTAACCATTACATCATTTTTTTTTCTTAAGTGTTTTATTCTCTTCATCCAACAAAAGCCATGGCAACACGGCAAGCCACTGCCCTCACACATATTTATTCTTGATATTAATTTTCATACATTTGCACTTAAAATATCACTATAAATATCCATATTTTATCCCCTTTGACAATTATATTTTCAGTTTTTTATGAAGAACTATTGAAAACAAATGGAAAATAACTTAGTTTAAGCAAAAATTAAGAGAACATGTATATTAAAACGAGATTCTCAGAACTGCATAAAATAAATGATGTAATATTTTCTATTTATAGCTCCTCGCTAAGGCAGTAGACTAAGTGCTAATGACAGAGTCAATGAAAACAAGATAATATATTGCTATTGCCAATATCTTTGGTGTTACATAATTGGCTATCTTTCACACCATTGTCATAGGAGAAGCATCTCTAAAGATGTACTTTTGCACTGCTTTCTGTCCCAGAAGCCCTTGGAGTAAAATTAAGGAAAATTGATCTTCAGAGAAAGGAAGGGTCTTTTGGATTGTTTACATGGGCTAAGATAATAGGATGATGTCTTGTTTATGTAGTGAATTTTGGTATCTCCTTGGTCAATCACAAAATAAATTGTCTAGTACTGTCCCTGAAATCCTAAACTGAGATTGCTCTGTGACAGTGATGAATAAAAGTACATGTACGTGTACACATGAGGTAAAAACAAACTCTTAAAATAAAAGTAGTAAATTTAAGAGGTTAATAAAAGTGGCAATACCATGGTTAATTATTTTATGCCTTATTGTTCTCTTATTTGGGGAAATAGGTTTCCAGGTGTCCGCTCCTCTGGTGAGACGGCACCAGGAAACGCTATCCTCAGCTCCTTGCCCAGGTGAGCAAGTCAGGCTCTAGGGCTGGCAGAAATCCTCATTTGAGGGTCCCACTGAGTTCCCTGGTCAGAGTGCTGCAGCTGAGCAGAGCACCTGCTTGGGCCTACAGCTCGGGTGCTGCAGAAGCCTCCTTGGAATCTGACATATTACCACTTTGGGATCGTTGGGCAGCTGCTCCTGACTTGGCCACATGAAGACTCAGACTGTCCCAGTCTCTGAACTGAAGAGAACCAACACTATTAGCATATCTCTCACCACCATAAACACAAGGTATTTCAATGAAGAGTATCAGGAGGACATCTACAAATACCAGATTGGCATGTGCAAGTTCTGAGGAATGGTGGAATAACCCAATGTATCTGGGTGGCCTTTGGAGACAGCTGAGACAGAGCTATAACAGGGCAGTGGCTGACAACCAACTCATAGGCCATCTTCTCCAGCCATGTGGCTGACAGGGTCTTGGTGCTCTGGCTGGCTGTCAAGCCTGAGCCTCTGAGGTGGGAGAGCTGAATTCAGGACATTGGAACACCAGAGACCTCCCGGCCCCACATAATATCAATTGGCAAGAGCTCTCCCAGTGATCTCCATCTCAATGCCAAGACCCAGCTCCATTCAATGAACAGCAAGCTCTAGTGCTGAACACCCCATGCCAAACAACTAGCAAGACAGGAACACACCTCCACCCATTAGCAGAGAGGCTGCCTAAAATCACGACAAGTTCACAGACACGCCAAAACACACAGCTGTACACATTCCTGCCCCAAAGAAAGACAAGATCCACCCTCATCCACCAGAGCACAGGCACCAGTCCCCTCCACCAGGAAGTCTACACAACCCACTGAACCAACCTTACCCCTTACTGGGGGCAGACACCAAAAACAACAGGAACTATGGACCTGCAGCCTGTGAAAAGGAGACCCCAAACACAGTAAGTTAAGCAAAATGAGAAGACAGAGAAACACACAGCAGATGAGGGAGCAAGGTAAAAACCCAGCAAACCAAACAAATGAAGAGGAAATAGGCAGTTTACCTGAAAAATAATTCAGAGTAATTATAATAAAGATGATTCAAAATCTTGGAAAAAGAATGGAGAAAACATAAGAAACATTTAACAAGGACCTAGCAAGCTAAAGAGCAAACAAACAATGATGAACAGCACAATAAATGAAATTTAAAATTCTCTAGAAGGAATCAATAGCAGAATAACTGAGGCAGAAGAACGGATAAGTGACCTGGAAGATAAAACAGTGGAAATAACTACTGCAGAGCAGAATAAAGAAAAAGAATGAAGAGAATTGAGAACAATCTGAGAGCCCTCTGGGACAACATTAAATGCACCAACATTCGAATTATAGGGGTCCCAGAAGAAGAAGAGAAAAAGAAAGGGACTGAGAAAATATTTCAAGAGATTATAGTTGAAAACTTCCCTAACATGGGAAGGGAAAGAGGCAATCAAGTCCAGGAAACACAGAGAATCCCATACAGGATAAATCCAAGGAGAAACACGCCAAGACACATATTAATCAAACTATCAAAAATTAAGTACAAAGAAAAAATATTAAAAGCAGCAAGGGGAAAACAACAAATAACATTATAATCCCCATAAGGTACAGCTGATCTTTCAGCAGAAACTCTGCAAGTCAGAAGGGAATGGCAGGACATATTTAAAGTGATGAAAGGGAAAAACGTACAACCAAGGTTACTCTACCCAGCAAGGATCTCAATGAGATTTGAGGGAGAAATTAAAATCTTTATAGACAAGCAAAAGTTAAGAGAATTCAGCACCACCAAACCAGCTTTCAAACCCAAAACAATTAAGAAAATGGTAAGAGGAACATACATATTGAAAATTACCTTAAATGTAAATGGATTAAATGCTCCAACCAAAAGACATTGACTGGCTGAATGGATGCAAAAATAAAACCTGTATATATGCTGTCTACAAGAGACCCACTTCAGACCTAGGGACACATACAGACTGAAAGTGAGGGGATGGAAAAAGATATTCCATGCAAATGGAAATCAAAAGAAGGCTGGAGTAGCAATTCTCATATCAGACAAAATAGACTTTAAAATAAACACTATTATAAGAGATGAAGGACACTACATAATGATCAAGGGATCGATCCAAGAAGAAGATATAACAATTGTAAATATTTATGCACCCAACATAGGAGCACCTCAATAAATAAGGTAAGTGCTAACAGCCATAAACGGGGAAATCAACAGTAACACAATCATAGTAGGGGACTTTAACACCCCACTTTCACCAATGGACAAATTATCCAAAATGAAAATAAATAAGGAAACACAAGCTTTAAATGATACATTAAACAAGATGCACTTAATTGATATTTATAGGACATTCCATCCCAAAACAACAGAATACACTTTCTTTTCAAGTGCTCATGGAATGTTCTTCAGGGTAGACCACACCTTGGGTCACATATCAAGCCTTGGGAAATTTAAGAAAATTGAAATCATATCAAGTAACTTTTCTGACCACAATGCTATGAGACTAGATATCAATTACAGGAAAAAATCTGTAAAAAATACAAACACATGGAGGTTAAACAATACCCTGATTAATAACCAAGAGATAACTGAAGAAATCAAAGAGGAAATCAAAACATACCTACGAACAAATGACAATGAAAACACGACCACCTAAAACCAATGGGATGCAGCAAAAGCAGTTCTAAGAGGGAAGTTTATAGCAATACAATCCTACCTCCAAAAACAAGAAGCATCTCAAATAAACCACCTAACCTTATGCCTAAAGCAATTAGAGAAAGAAGAACAAAAAAAAACCCCCAAAGTTGGCAGAAGGAAAGAACTCATGAAGATCAGATGACAAATAAATGAAAAAGAAATGAAGGAAATGATAGCAAAGATCAATAAAACTAAAAGCTGGTTCTTTGAGAAGGTAAACAAAATTGATAAACCATTAGCCAGACTCATCAAGAAAAAAGGGAGAAGACTCAGATCAATAGAAGTAGAAATGAAAAAGAAGTATCAAATGACACTGAAGAAATACAAAGGATCATGAGAGATTACTACAAGCAACTATATGCCAATAAAATGGACAGCCTGGAAGAAATGGACAAAATCTTAGGAAAGCACAACCTTCTAAGACTGAACCAGGAAGAAACAGAAAATATAAACAGACCAATCACAAGCACTGAAATTGAAACTGTGATTAAAAATCTTCCAACAAACAAAAGCCGAGGACCAGATGGCTTCACAGTTGAATTCTATCAAACATTTAGAGAAGAGCTAACACCTATCCTTCTCAAACTCTTCCAAAATATAGCAGAAGGAGGAACACTACCAAATTAATTCAATGAGGCCACCATCACCCTGACACCAAAACCAAAGATGTCACTGAAAAACAAAACTACAGGCCAATATCACTGATGAAAATAGATGCAAAAATCCTCAACAAAATAATAACAAACAGAATCCAACACACATTAAAAGGATCATACACCCTGATCAAGAATGGTTTATCCCAGGAATACAAGGATTCTTCAATATACGCAAATCAATCAATGTGATAAATCATATTAACAAATTTAAGGAGAAAAACCATATATCATCTCAATAGATGCAGAAAAAGCTTTCAACAAAATTCACCACCAATTTATGATAAAAACCCTGCAGAAATTAGGCATAGAGAGACCTTACCTCAATATAATAAAGGCCATATATGACAAAATCACAGCCAACATCATTCTCAATGGTTAAAAACTGAAACCATTTCCACTAAGACCAGGAACAAGAGAAGGTTGCCCACTCTCACAACTATTATTCAACATAGTTTTGCAAGTTTTAGCCACAGCAATCAAAGAAGAAAAAGAGATAAATGGAATCCAAATCGGAAAAGAAGAAATAAAACTGTCACTGTTTGCAGATGACATGATACTAAACATAGAGAATCCTAAAGATGCTACCAGAAAACTACTAGAGCTAATCACTGAATTTGGTAAAGTAACAGTATAAAAAATTAGTACAGGATACAGAAATCTCTTGCATTCCTATACACTAATGATGAAAAGTCTGAAAGAAAAATTAAGGAAACACTCCCATTTACCACTGCAACAAAAAGAATAAAATACCTACAAATAAACGTACTTAAGGAGACAAAAGCCCTGTATACAGAGAACTATAAGACACAGATGAAAGAAATTAAAGGTGATAGAAACAGATGGAGAGATATACCATGTTCTTGGATTGGAAGAATCAACATTGTGAAAATTATTATACTACCCAAAGCAATCTACAGAGTCAGTGCAATCCCTATCAAACTACCAATGGCATTTTTCACCGAACTAGAACAAAAAAATTTCACGATTTGTATGGAAACACAAAAGACCCCAAATAACAAAAGCAATCTTGAGAAAGAAAAACAGAGCTGGAGGAATCAGGCTCCCTGACTTCAGACTATACTACAAAGCTACAGTAATCAAGACAGTATGGTACTGACACAGAAACAGAAATTTAGGTCAATGGAACAAGATAGAAAGCCCATAAATAAACCCACGCACATATGGTCACCTTGTCTTCAATAAAGGAGGCAGGAATATACAATGGAGAAAAGATAGCCTCTCAATAAGTGGTGCTGGAAAAACTGGACAGCTACATGTAAAAGAACGAAATTAGAACACTCCCTAACACCATACACAAAAATAAACTCAAAATTGATTAAAGACATTAATGTAAGGCCAGACACTATAAAACTCTTAGAGGAAAACATAGGCAGAACACTCTATGACATAAATTACAGCAAGATCCTTTTTGACCTATCTCTTAGAGAAAGGGAAATAAAAACAAAAATAAAGAAATGGGACCTAATGAAACTTAAAAGCTTTTGCACAGCAAAGGAAAGCATAAACAAGATGAAAATACAATACTCAGAATGGGAGAAATATTTGTAAAGGAAGAAACTGACAAAGGATTAATCTCCAAAATATACAAGCAGCTCATGCTGCTCAATATCAAAAAAACAAACAACCCCATCCAACAATGGGCAGAAGACCTAAATAGACATTTCTCCAAAGAAGATATACAGATTTCCAACAAACACTTGAAAGGATGCTCAACATCACTAATCATTAGAGAAATGCAAATCAGAGCTACAATGAAGTATCACCAGCCACAGGTCAGAATGGCTGTCATCAAATAATCTGTAAACAATAAATGCTGGAGAGGGTATGGAGAAAAGGGAACCCTCTTGCACTGTTGGTGGGAATGTAAATTGATACAGCCACCCTGGAGAATAGTATGGAGGTTCCTTAAAAAACTAAAAATAGAACTACCATATGACCCAGCAATTCCACTAGTGGGCATATACCCAGAGAAAAGCATAATTCAAAAAGAGTCATTTACAATAGCCAGGACATGGAAGCAAACTAAGTGTCCATCAACAATTGAATGGATAAAGAAGATGTGGTACATATATACAATGGAATACTTACTCAGCCATAAAAAGGTATGAAATTGAGTTATTTGTAGTGAGGTGGATGGACTGTCTGTCATACAGAGTGAAGTAAGTCAGAAAGAGAAAAACAAACACTGTATTCTAACACATATATATGGAATGTATAAAAGAATAAAATGGTTCTGAAGAATATAGGGGCAGGACAGGAATAAAGACACAGATGTGGAGAGTGGACTTGAGGTCATGGGGAGGGGGAAGGGTGGGCTGGGACGAGGTGAGATAGTGGCATGGACATATATACACTACCTAATGTAGAATAGATGGCTGGTGGGAAGCAGCTGCATAGCACAGGGAGATCAGCTTGGTGCCTTGTGACTACCTAGAGGGATGGGATCAGGAGTGTGGGAGGAGACAAAAGAGGAGGGGATATGGGGTATGTGTATTCGTATAGCTGATTCACTTTGTTACACAGCAGAAGGTAATGCACCATTATAGAGCAATTACATTCCAATAAAGATGTTAAAAAAAATTGGGGGAAATAAAAAATTATTCTATTTATGTTGCGCATATATTTATGTATTTTGTTTCAAATACAGGGGTCAATCCATGGCTAAGGTCTAAAAAAGAAATAACATACTAGCAAAAAAAAAGGTTTTTACAAAAAATGCTCATTTTGTTTTAATTGAAATTTGGCTCACTAATGGGCTTTCATGAACTATATTCTTTAGATTTCATCACTAATTTAGACTACTCATCATAAGTTTCAGTACAAGATATAGTCAGATAATATTTCCAACTTATTGAACATGTTTTTTTCTAGCATCTACTATGTATCTGGCAGAGTGAAAGAAACTAAGTATATAGCAATAAACAAAATATAAATGGTTCTTTAAGATTTATTGGAATTTATTTTCATTTAACTTAATACTAATAAAATTTGCTAACATGTAAATTTTTCTATGATATATGAAATGCTTTTAAAAACATATAATTGATCCTTTTTATGATCCATGAAAAAGTATAAATTGTTATTATCATTATTTCCATGTTATATCTGAAGGAATAAAACTCCAAGAGCATAAGTATATTTACAAGTATTTTTGGCTTCTAAGTAGTGCAATTGGAACTTAAGTGTCATTCTATACTCACTGCTTCATGCTTTGCAGTTGTTCTCTGTAATGTAAGGGTTGCTTATTCATTTTCTAGATCCTCTACACACTTTTTTCTCTTTATTTTTCCTTTATCAAGAAGTCCCAGTAGTTTCTTCCATTTTAACATATAAAGAGTTATATTATTTCTACAATTTTAATTAATTAATATACAAAATTTTTTGGAGAATCATAGAGTAGGGAGGGAGTGTGTTAAGTCTGGTCTAACATCCTCCAAATAAGTAAAAACCTCTATAGTCTCAAATACTAAACAATTCATCCTTAACCTTTTTTATGACTCCAGCAGACTGTTTACTTGTGTGTTCTAGATTTAATCATCCTTGGAAAGAAAAATTAGTTATTCTGAACATTTTCTCTGAATACAACTTAAATCCATTATTACCTGGCTTAAAGTTGAGAATGATTGACAAAATCCTATTAAAATATTACCATCTCTCTAGAGCCAAATATGTTTCACCTCTGACCACTTCAAATGTTAATAACCTATTTTTTTAAACTCTGAATATTTGTGTTATTTCTTTAATGTCTGTATTACACAAATAGAGTAGTATATGTTGAATCCCATTTTACATTCATCATTGGGGTTTTATACACTTAAATTCCATAAAAGGTAAACATAGTAAGGCTTTGTAGTATTATTATTCACAGACGATATTTTATTTGGATGGTTTCTCAAATGGATTATATAAAGACTGAAATCCAAATTTATATTTAATTTCCCATTTTCCTATTTTGGATTTAAGCTAAAGTCTGTTATATCCAATGGTTAATAAGGAAATCTTAAAGGCAATGCCCAATTCCAGTGAATGAGCTCAAGTACAGCTATTCTCCATAGCTCCCTTGGATTAATACCATTCAATTTCATAGACATATGCATTTCCAAAATCAGTGTGTTTTGTTTTAAAGTGGCACCTGTAGTCATTATAACTATTTGGTAAATACCATTTTGTACATTACAGCAATTAGACAATAACCAAGAGATAATATATGGCAGAAAACTTTAACTCCCATAACAGTAGAAGTATAGAATTTTAGAATGAAAAAATGCATACTTTTGCATTGATTAGAAAAAATTTCATGGAGAAACTTTGAGGCAGGCCTTGAAGGATAAGTTGGGGTTAGAGCCATAAGAATTGTGAGAAATCTACTATATGGGAAATAATTGTTATTACCTGCAATGGTATGGACAGGATTGCATTCTTTTATTTCCATTAGTTTTTTGTTTTAATCATTACAACACCATCCAAAAAATGGAAAGCTACTCTAGCTGTTCATGTAGAGGGGCAGTGACGTAGAGGAATACATGATAGACGGAAAGTCAAAAGAAATGTTTTGCCCATGATTTTATTTCTAATTAGATTTAGGTGTTTGTTAAATCTATGTAAGCTCTCCAAAAATCAGTTTCCACATCTGAAAAATAAATGAGTTAATATTCATTAACCTCCCACCAGAACAAATATTCAATGTTTACAATATTTTTTAAAATGATTGCAATTATCTTTTCTGCTTTTCTCTTCTTTTTAATCTAACCTGGTATTTTAATCTCAGGGTCTTTCTCACTTTTCTTTGCATATGTTTCTACATAAGGCTGAATTTCACAATGATTGATATTCACTCCACACTCTTCCAAGTTGACCCATTGGGACTGAGCCAATAGGAAATAAGAAAAGCAAAAGGGCTAGAAATTCAGGGTGAGTTTAGGTAATTGGAAACATTTGTATGAGGCTGGTTTTTAAGAAGTTAGACGGAGATGTACAAAAGCAGGACAAGCAGACAAGGATATAACGTGTCGTGCTAAAGAGTTTGGATTTTATTGTCAAAAAATGGAAAACGATTGAAAGGTGCTAGGTGGGGGAAATGGCATGATAATATTTGCAATTTAAAAAGCTGACTTGGGACTTCCTGTTTTCCAACTGGCAAGTGAGGAGCTTGGAATTCACTACTCCATTGTAACAAGTAAAAAGCTGAACATACTGAAAAATTAGCAACGCTTCTTACATCCTTGAGAGAAGTGGGTTCACAGGGCAAACCACTAACCCCAAAATGAAACAGACAGGTGGATACATGGAATCAAAACTTACCAGAGCAGGAACACAGCACCAGAAACCTCTACAGGAGCCAGTGCCAGTGTAGGAAAACCTAAAGCGTACTTGATAAATTGCTGGAGACTCAGTGTGGATAGGTTTGAGAGTCAGAAGCTCCAGGTAGATCCAGTCCACACACCTTTCTCCGTTTTATCTCCAGGAGCTCAATCATGTTCTTATAGTGAATATCAGAGAGAAATTCCCTCATACTTCTGGCAGAGAGGGTGGAAAAGTTACCATTTTGAAAAACACCAGAGTATATTTTTCTTAACAAGATCTGCTCACAAGAGAAAGTATTCAACCAGAGACTAACCTGCTAGGGTTTTATCAGAGATTAACCTACCTGGGGGAAAGGAACTACCCAAATCCAGCTCACTCTAACCATCCTGTCCCGCCTAAGGGTGATGATGTTGGTGGGGAACTGAGAAGCCCATATGAAGGTCACAATCCAGAGACAGAGGCACACTAAAATAGTGAGACCTAATCATAGGACTACAGAACACGTCCCCTCCGCTCACAGCTTTCCACCTTGTTACTGAAGGCTTTTATAGAGAAGTTTCTTTTACCTAGTGCATGTGCTATAAAGAAACAAATCACAAGGTATACTAAATGGCAAAAACGTTTGAAGAGACAAAGGAAACATCAAAACCATACTCAGATATGGCAGACATGTTGGAATCATCAGAATCAGAAACCTACCAACCCTTCCAGGTGATTCTGATGCACACTTAATTTTAAGGATCACTGATCTATAAGATTGGATTTGAATACTAAATTTCCTATATGTGATTTCTCCATTGTTTTTGGATATTTCACTCACAATTCTTCTCAATATAGGCTTCAAGTAATTTCCACTTGTTCTATTCTTGTTATCCTTATCTATACAAAAATACCATAAGTTCTTTGAGTGGTGTACCATGTATGTATTTTATATCCTTCATGGTCTAGCATGATGCTGCTAAAGAAATATTCAGTAAGTGTTTAGTGAATGAAAAGTCAATAACTTGACACATCTGCTAGCTAAGGCTGGTTTTGCAGATGACTTTTCTGCAGACGGTCTGACCTGGATAGAACACTGCTTTCTGGATGATGTTGAATGTCAATGTGAATACCTCTAAAGTCCATGGATCAGAGATGACTCCCATTTATTCAGAGACGTCATGTCCCATTTAAGATTTTCTAAGCCAGGAACTCCTGTTCTGTCTCTTGCCATTACACAGCAAGTATACAGAAGAGAGGAGAGAAAATAAATCTGATATACTGGAATGTTGCTATTTAGTATAAGTTCTGGTAAAGGGTTTGATGGAGGATGAACTGTGTGTTTGATAAAAACTAAGGGTCCTGACTAAGCAGTTGGTACCTTTCATTCATCAGGGTTATTCCTGTCGCCTGTTGGAGTTGATTGAATATAATTTATCCTAGGGGAAAAAAATGATAGCTCAGGTCAATCCTACTCTTATTCCAAAGTACCCAAATTAGTAGGTGCTTAGATTTTACCCAGAACTTGTTCATTTCTCTAATTCATTTTTGGTCATGGAAATCCTGATTTATGTAAGAAGCAAAGAAAGTTGCTTTCCAGTAGAGATGGTCTATCTATAATTGTGAATACCTTCCAAATAAAAATTAAAACCTGTGTTCAGATTATGCTTTCTTCTGTTCATCAACCATGAAAACAGACTCTTAACTTGATCCAGCCTCTGCAGAAGCAAACTACAATTTGTTAAGTAGTTACTGTGTCCACTGTTCTTAGCAATCTTCATGTATTTAATTTATATGATGAACTAGTGAGAGATATCTAGTTACTGATTAATGGGAAACTGAGGCCCAGAGAGGTTAATTAACTTTTAACAGGTTACACAGTTAGTAAAGAACATAAAAAAAATTTAAATTCATATCTCTTGTGGTAGAAAACCCGACTCCTTAGCAATATCTTGGACCATATGTGCACGTTTATTTCTTCAGAAATTTTAAAGGATATAGCCTCAGGTGCCATCATGTGATTTTTCAACTTAAAATTATCTTTTGGTGGAAACCTTGGTTTTTTGGCTTCCCACTAGGAATTTTATTTAGTGTTCCTTTACTGGTCAAGTCTCCTGTGAATTTTCTATTTATTTCTCTCATGGGGGGAGAGAGGGATATTTGCTAACCTGGTGGTACACTCCATTCATTGACCTTTCAGTATCCCTTCTGGTCTTGGTTGTTGGAGAATGTCTTCTTCCCACCTGCTTTTTTGTACTCTATGAACCACTGTTTGCATTTAATTTTAAAATGTCTCCTTCCATTACCTTCTCTAGTTTTCAAATCATTTTTATGCTACTTTCTTTTACATGTTTGATACTTTCCAATTCATCTAAAACTTTTTAAAAAATATATTCTAGAACATGAGAGAAAACACCAACTGAAAGTGAACCCACGAAGGGAAAAAAGAAGAAAAAAATTGTAATGGACAGAAGTGTCAAAAAGATTGAAATACAAGGAATACTGAGTTTAGAAAAAACTTTAGACCTAAAAATGTTCTTAGACAGAAGTAAAGGAAAGAAAGTGAAAGTGAGGAAAATAATATAGTAAAGAGTTTGCAACAGCAATTGAATAGATAAAGTTACTATAGATTTGCCATTAAATCCTAGAAAACTAAATGATGAATTAAACTGTCTTCACATAAATAAGAGAGAAGAATCTGAATTGGCTTCTGTTTAAATGAGAAAACAAACAAATACACACAGACACAGGCAATTATGTTTTATTTCTTATAATTCTGTAAAATGGGAATTTGACCTAAATAGTTCTAACTAATACTGTATGTACTAGGTGGACTCTTGATCAGAGAAGATGTAATATGAGAAAAAGCATTTGTGAGATGATAGGGCTAATTTCTCTCTCAGACTGGGCTAATTCAGAACAAAATCTGATGACAGTGAATGCTGAATATTCAGATTCAGGTCACTCTGGTTTCAAAGCCAGCGGTAGATTCAGGTTATGTGAAATCTGAAGCTTACACAATTTGGTGAGGCTACTGTAAGAAAAACAATTCAAAATTATAAATGATACTTAACTATGAGAGTATTTTTTGGAATAAGGACAAAAAGCAAAATGTGCATATTTTAATAAGCAGTGCAAACAAAATAAGCATTACAAAATCCAGAAAAATAGCATTTTAAATTAAATAACAGTATCATATACCTTCACAATACCTTTTTTTCTACACTTTTGGCTTCATATTCATATTACAAAGATTTTATGTTATTTTCTCTAGTGATAATAGAAAGTTTATTGAGTCTTTCCACTATCAAGGTTGATCATATTTGTCTTTTTTAAAAGATTTTGCAAAAGTTTTTGAGCTTCACAACTCACTATTGGTGTATTAGTATGCTAGATCTGCCATAACAAAATGCTACAGATAGGGTAGTTTAAACCACACAACAGTTCTGAAATCTGTAAGTCCAAGATCACGTTGTTGGTTTCTCCTGAGGGCTCTCCCTGCTTTGCAGTTGGTTGCCTTCTCACTGTGTCTTCACATGGCATTTTCTCTGTGTGCACACACTTCTGGTGTCTCTTCCTTTTTTTTTTAAGGAAAGTCCAGTTGCATTACCAGTCCACCCTGATGAACTCATTTAATCTCAATTACCTCCTTAAAGGTCTTATCTTCAAATACAGTCACATTGACAGTTAAGCTTTGATCTATGGATTTGGGGAGCAGAGAATTCAGCCCATGACAACTGATACTGTCATGAAACTAGTTCAAATTGTCATCAAATTTTGAAAAATTCTCTATCAAGTTTTTTGCATGTATGAGAAGTATACAATGATATGTTTTTCATGGTACTGCTAGTACATAGTACAATTTTGTGCTCTATGATAACAGAAATTCTGATAAATTATATCTCCATAATTTCTATTAAAATTATTGATGGTATATTTATAATTACATTTGGCACATTGTCAAATAGACTACCAATAGAAGATAGGTATAGTATATTTTTTAAAATAACAAACCAGAAAATTCATAAACTACTTAATCTAATCTCTCTGGGACAGTCATAAGTGCTTTAGAGTTTACTCATAGGAAAGCTACAACTTAATTTTAATTGTACACTGGCCCACATTACTTACTATATTTTTGAAACATTGTCTGTTTAATTTCATCTCATTCTCTTCTCAACCATTGCTCAACATTCTCCAGTCACACTAATTTTCACTTCCTCAAACATATATATTCCATATCTACCTCTGAACATTTTTGCTGGTTGGTTTTTCTTCTCCCAGATCTTCATTACAGCATTGCAACATGACTCTTTCAAGTGACCTCTGCTCCCAGGAAAATTGGTGTAACAAGGACGCAATTTACTTCCTGCTTGAAAAAAAAACAATACTTCATATAAAATACACAAATTTTTTGGCTGTAGAACAGTGACAATTTAGACATGGGGAAGAAATGAGGTGATCACTAAAATTGCCTCAACTTGCTAATTGGAGAGATGTTTCTGGCAGTGGACCAGGGAAAAAGAATTGAGTTAGAGCCTGAGAGTTTCTCTGTGCTGAGAATTTGTATATGGAAGTCTAGGGAAGGCAAGCAGCTATAATTTATAGGGGACAGCACTAGACAGGAAAAAGCTCCACGGAGAAAGAGTCCCAGAGACCTGTGGAGAGTCCACTTCAAGTCTGTAACTGGGTACTGATCAGTGAATGTGTCTAAGGAAACTACCCAATGCCATGGAAAATCTACTGAAGTAGAGCAAAGATAAAATCCTGGAGCTTGCATAGAGTTGAGAATAATTTATGTTACTACTAGCCAGAGTTGAAAATGTCATAATTCATGGGCCACTGAGTAGAACTGTCAAAAGGGTACTGGCTCAGTAGTGTGATAAAATCAGCCCAAGAAGTAAAGTCTGCTCTGATCATATATAACAAAGTTTAAAAGCAAGTCTCAAAAGGATCAAACATGCTTTAAGTAAATTAACTGCTCAAACATGTTCTAAGTGAATTATGGAACAAAACTCAACAAATATATAGGAATACAAAAATATCCTGTTCCTAACATAATAAAAGTCATGGTGTTTTTAATCCAATCATTTTTTATTATTTTGTATATCAATAGTTCATTACTTTTAATTGTTGAGTAATATTCTATGGAATGGATGTACCATACATTTTATAACCAATCACCCATCAAATGAACTTTGTATTGTTCCACAATGGGGCTATTTGAAATAAGTGTGCTGTGAACATTTGTGTATGGATTTTTAAATAATCCTAATTCTTTGTTATTCTGGGATAAGTGTTCAAGAATGCAGTTTCTGAATGGTGTGGTAATTGCAGGTTTAACTTTATAAGAAATTGTCAAACTCTTTTTCAGAGTGGATATACCATATTACATTCACACCAACATGAATAAGTGATTTAATTTCTCTACATCACTAGCATTTGGTGTTGTCACTGTTTTATCTTTCGGCCATTCTAATAGGTGTGTAGTGATATCTCATTTTCCTTTAATTTACATTTCCATAGTAGCTAATGATACGCCACATCTTTTCATGTATTTATTTGTCATATGTATATTCTATTCAGCAAAATTTCAGTTTATGTCTGTGGCCCATTTTCTAATCGTATTGATTTGTTTTTCTAGAGTTGAATTTTGGGTGTTTAAAAATATGTATTCTAGATACCAATCCTTTGTTGGAAATGTGGTTTTCAAGTATACTTTCCTAGTCTTTAACTTTATTTCTAATATTCTTACCAGGATCTTTTGTAGAGCAAAATAGTTTAATTTTGATAAAGTTCAATTTATCAACTTTCCCTTTTATGGATCATGCATTTGATGACAAGTTTAAGAACTCTTTGCTCAACTCTAGATTCTGAAGATTTTCTCCTGTGTAATTTCTCTAAAATGCAATAGCATTATATTTAAGGCTGTGATCTCTTTGGACTTAATTTTTGTATGATACCCGAGGTTAGATTTGTTTTGTTTTGTTTTGCTAATAGATGTCCAATTTCTCCATCATCATTTTTTTGAAAAGACTGCTCTTTCTCAATTGAATTACTTTTGTAACTTTGTCAAAAATCAGTAGAGCATATCTGTATGGGTCTATTTTGGGGTTCTCTATTGTTCTCCGTTTACCTATGTATAGGTCTCTGTGCTAATACTGCGTTGTCTTGATTACTTTAGCTGTGTAGCAGGATTAAATTCTTAGAATGATTACTCCCATTTTATTCTCCTCTTTCAAGACTGTGTTAGCTATTCTAGGGTCTATACAATTCCATATAAATTTTAGAATAAAGTTGTCTATGTCTTCATAAAACTTTGCTGATATTTGGATGAGTTGCATTAAATCTATAGATCAATTTGGGAAGAACTGATATCTTTACTGTGTTGAATCACATAGGTTATGATTTGTCTAATTTTTCACCTGTTTCCACAATTAGAAAATATTTTCACATAGGTAGGAATTTAGCTTTTAATAGTAATTTAATCTTCAGCAAAAATTTATGTAAATTTATGCATAAGGAAATTATCTCAGGGATATAATTTTGGCAGTTTAAAAGGGGCAGATGTTCTCTTTTTAGAATTTGGCTTATTTAAATGAAAGAGATAATGGGACAAAAATATCTTCTATGTCTAACATGAAGATCATGTAATTCTTCAGCTCATGGATCAGAAATATCCTCTATTTATACTTCTCATAATACTTTATTTTCTTACAATGCTATCAAAATTTCCTTCAGCAATTAGAATTGATCTAATTCCTTGCTCCTTCACCTTGTTCTATTTTATTGTATCAAAAAAAAAAAGTTCTGGCTACACACATAATTCCAATGAAATTTTTTAATACTTGTTAGAGTTATAATTTTCTTACATGTAGCTACAAGGCAAATGATTTTAAGTACATAAAACTGCTTCATATTCTTCTGCCAAAAATGATTATTCTTTCAACTTGTAGTTTACTTTCCTAAATAGGTGGAAGAACAATACATGGTATATCCTGAGGTTGGCATATGACCTAAAATGATCAAATCAGATGGAAGGAAAAACTTAAATATTTGAGGAGTGTCCTATCTCTGTTTCTTCTCTGTCTCTATAGCTGTCTGTCTTTATTATTCTTTTCTACTGAACAAGAGACTTTTTTGTTACAGTTTGTTCTGGAAGCCTTCTAGTGCTGACAAAGGACAAAAATATCACAATAAGGAAGGAATAAAGAAATATGATGTGATGAACAATCTCTGAATATGTGATACTCTGTATCTCTTGTTAGGTGAAATTATAAATATTCTAATTTTTACAGTTACAGACAGATTTCTATACATTTTCCCAATAGACTCTAATGATTAAGAATTCTTTTTTTTTTTTTTTTTTTGCGGTACGCGGGCCTCTCACTGTTCTGGCCTCTCCCGTTGCGGAGCACAGGCTCCGGACGCGCAGGCTCAGCGGCCATGGCTCACGGACCCAGCCGCTCCGCGGCATGTGGGATCTTCCCGGAACGGGGCACGAACCCGTGTCCCCTGCATCGGCAGGCGGACTCTCAACCACTGCGCCACCAGGGAAGTCCTGATTAAGAATTCTTAAATATCGTTGAGAAAAAGATAAATATCACAGTAGAAAAAGAAAAGAGGACAAAGTAAACAAAGAGAATACCTATAGGGAGAAGCATAAATAACTAGAAAATAAAATGTTTAAGCTTGTCTTAAATATATTTAAAATGTCAAACATTACATTGTTTTTTTTCTATCAATTTTAAATAAAAGCTTTTATCATTTAACACCAATACTTAATTAAAGAAAAAATTAGGTGTGAGTGTGAATATATGTATGTTAAATGAAAAAGTACTAAATTGAATTTTACAATTAAATTTGATGATATATCTGGGGATTCTTTTCTTCCTTCTGCATTTATTCACTACATAAATATTTACAAAGTCCAAATAATGTTTTGTGGAAATAGATAAAATGTAAGTTGTTTTTGAAATGTAAATAAATATAACATAAAAAATATTAAATGTATGCATTATAACAGTGCTGTTATTGGTCAATTCTTTTTATTTCTCAGAACTTGCACTTGTCATGTCAAGAATTCTTAGTATTATCATCAATAAATTCTGCATGTTATCATCAATAATTGACTTTTATCTACAAAAATTTTCCAGGAAAAATATTTTCCCCCTCAGTACAAAAGCTATATTTGCATAGTGAGTGCCATAACTTATTTATAAACTCTGTTTCATTTTATGTATTATATATATAACCATAGCTATATATAAAGCATCAGCTATGTACTTAAGATTATTGATGGTGAAATAATTTGTTTGAAAAGTTACCTTATCTAAGCATGTCATAAATATTAAATAAACCTTTGACTATAACAAACTGCGTGACAACTTAGAAAAGTATAAAACCTTTGTATTCATGCATATGAGTGCATCTATTAATACATCTTTCAGTAGTGTGGGATCAATTTATAGAACCAGGTATGTTATCATAATCATTTATATTTAATACAAATTTGCTTTGAATCTCCTTGTTTTGATTTGTTTGCTATTTGTTATATGTATTCCATAAGTAATTTCTTCAAACAGTGTAGATGGTTGGTTTCTTTTCAAATCCTAAAACCTCTTCTTGTAACTTTTAATTTTGATGTAATTTAAAATGTATACCAAAGATGCAGGAGTAGTAAAGGAATTCTTATATTCTCTACCCAGATTCAACCATTGTTCACATTTTGCCCAATTTGCTTTATCGTTCTGTCTCTCTCAATATATTTATATTCAAATTTCTTCAATTGTCCTAATAATGCCCTTTATACCTGTTGGTTATCATTGTCCAGGATCTAATCCAGGGTCTTTCAGTGCATTCAATTGTCATCTCTTTTTGGTCTCCTTCCATCTGGAACACTTCCTCAGCCTTTCTCTGGGAACTTTGACCTTGACACTTTGAAACATAATAGACAATTATTTTGTTGTGTCCCTTAATTTGAGTTTTCTGTTGTTTCCTCATCCTGAAATCTTTTTTATTTACCCATACGGACAAGATATTAGACACTTACGAAGAGAATGTTGAATCACAGTGCTATACTCTGTATATTTTTAAACACCTAAAAATACAATGATAACTTATTAAAACCACAACTAGAGTGGACGAGTTTAACTTATTTTAGGTTTGACATTTCAAGAAAATTAAATATGTAATAGAGTTGAAACTTCATTTGGAGGAAAATTAAGAGCCTTAAATAATTTTATTAAAAAAAATGCAGATAAACTATTTTTTTTAATTTGAAAAGCTATGAAATCAAAATTAATGAATGGAGCAGTAGACATCATGTATCCAAATGCTGAAACAAAAAATAAAATAATTTAAAAGTACATTAAGAAAATAACACACAAAAAATAAAAAGAATAAATAAAGCCAAAATATAGTCAAATAAACTAGATAAACCACTGGTCAACTTGGTTAAAAACAAAAACAAAGAACAAAGAAAAAAACAATAAAATAAATCAACAAAATAAAAATAAAATAATAAGGATATAATAAATAATATTACATGTAACATATAACATTATTTCAATGAATGTAAAATTTTAGGGGAAATTGATGATTAATCTAGAGAAGTATAAATATCAAATTTGGACTCAATAAAAGGTAGAAAACCTGAGAAGATCAGTAACATCAGAAAATACATTAGAAATCCATATTGTAAAATGTCCCAGTGGGGATGACTTTACCACTGAATTGTAGCTAATCTTCAGTAGAATAATTTCTATTCTATTTCTATTACAAAGATCATAGAAAATTATAAGTAGCTACTAAACTGAAGTAAGAACCAAGCATAACAATACTAAAATACTAAAAAACAAATTTAATTTATAACTATAGTTGAAAAAAACCTAAATAAAATATTAGCAAAAAGAAAAGCAGTAAATTCCAAGAATAATGCCCAACACCAAATATAGTTTATTCAATGAATGAAGTCTGTCTTTATGAAATAAATCAAAATATATTGGGCTGGGGCTTCCCTGGTGGCGCAGTCGTTGGGAGTCTGCCTGCCGATGCAGGGGATACGGGTTCGTGCCCCGGTCCGGGAAAATCCCACATGTCACCAAGCGGCTGGGCCCGTGAGCCATGGCCGCTGAGCCTGCGCGTCCGGAGCCTGTTGCTCCTCAACGGGAGAGGCCACAATGCAATTATAAAAATATACTTTAAAGATCTATTTCATACATTTTAGTAAATCACTAATAATTTAAAAATCTAAGTAAAATGGGAATAGAAGTTATCAATTAAATGTGTGCAGTCAATATAACAAGGAAAGTTACCTACATTAAATATTGAAACTGTTAACAGATTTTAGGAACAGAATGTGAATGTCCTCTTACCATTATTATTTAAAATTAGACAGTAGGAAAATTAAATAAACATTATGAAAATAAAAGAGTTGTAGGGCTTCCCTGGTGGCGCAGTGGTTGGGAGTCCGCCTGCCGATGCAGGGGACGCGGGTTCGTGCCCCGGTCCGGGAGGATCCCACGTGCCGCGGAGCGGCTGAGCCCGTGAGCCATGGCTGCTGAGCCTGCGCGTCCGGAGCCTGTGCTCCGCAACGGGAGAGGCCACAACAGTGAGAGGCCCACGTAACGCAAAAAAAAAAAAAAAAGAGTTGTAAAAAAATCACTTATAATTGCACAGTAAGAAAATCCAAGATATTTAACAACAAATAATCATCTTTTAATGGGAGATAATTTTAATTAAATAGAAGGAAAATACATAACAATGAATAGCTTTTTATTAAAACACCTTGCTTGTTTATAAATGTAATCAGGAACATGTCCTATTTTTTATAATCAAACAACACTAAACATGTAGAAGTAAACTCAAAAAGAAAAGTAAGTTACTTGCATGAATCACACCATGAAGTTTTACTGAAGGACATAAAATTCAATCAGGAAGTGATGTACAATTTTTTAGAGTGGAAGAAATACCAGAATACTTCAGCTTTCACAAATAGCTCTATACATTAAATGCATTTCCAATAAGAATTCCTTTATAAAACTGGGTAAAATAATTTTAAGAGTTTACATGGTTAAAAATAGTCATTTGAGAACTGCCAAGTTTGTTTTGAAGAAAAGAAGACAAGGGAGAGAGGACTCAAGTAGAACATATTATTAAAGTATGCAACAATCTATTATAAGAATTGGCAGAACAGGCTACTAGATTAGTGCAAATGGATAAAGTATAGAAACAGATGGATATTTGTAACCATCTATATATACAAGAAAAACATATATACACATATGTATATAATGTTAGATAAATTATTTATTATATAAAGTGGAATATCTCTAACATTATCCAAACAAGCAAACAAAGAACAAAACAAAACATGCGGATTCGGAAGGAGAGCAAACAATATCACCCGTAACCCACAGCTACAGATACTTTGGAGACAATGATTTCTAAACAAATTATTTTTCATGTAAATGGACCTTTTGAGACCAGCCATGTTAACTCTAGTGCCCACACAGGACCAGAATGGCAGATTGGGATGGTGTGGAAAAGGGAAGAAAGGTACCAGTCAAGGTGGGAAATAGTGAAAGTAATTCCAATACCATTGAGTCAGGCTCCTAGACCCTGGAAATTTTGAAAGAAACAGGCTTGAAAAGTGCATGGACCAGTGGTGGCTGTGTTGGAAAAGCTCCATCTCAGTAATAAAGTGAAGCACCTGGTAATAGGAAATATCCCTTAGAGAACTGGTGGTGAAGGAAAAAACAACAACAACAACAGAAGTAGGACAGTATGAATGAATCAGAAGGATGGATATATTAGTTTCTAAGAACCATTCCTCACTAAAAAGAATCAGGGCTCCTTGGAGAAATGGCTACTTCATAGACCAGGAAATGAAAAGTATTATGTAACATTGGGTCATCTTATGTCAGAAAGCAAGGAAAAATTCAAAAACTAGCAATGAAGGCATGCCAAAAGACAAAGAGGTCAAGCCTAAAGGGCCTGCTATGGGCTAAATCTGGAACATTTAAATAACAACAACATTAGTAAGTTGTTATCATTTTTGTAATTGATTATAAAGAAATAAATAAAAACCCATGAGTCCTTTGTGTGTGTGTATGTGTGTCTGTGTGTATGTAAGAGGGAGTATGAAAGAGAGACAGAGAGAGAAATGGATGCTAAAACCAATGATTAAAGTGTTTCAGAAACTAAAAGTTTGAACAGTGCCAAAGCCACTCCATAGATTATCTGAGAATTGCAAAGGGGAAAAATAAATGGGCCTTTCCTTAGAAAGATCTGATTACCATTTTCTTTGAAATAAAGTGATCAAATTTCACATCACTAATAGCTGAATTATGAAAAAACTATGAATTTTGAAAAAACTATGAATTTTGAAAATAAAAGGAGAAATTTAATATAGATTGATGTAGATGGTATTAGGGAAAAATTATTGATGTTCTAAATGGAGCAACTGATTGAATGAACCACTGAAATTTTTCGTATTTTTAGGAGATGTATGTAAAGTATTTTGGTGTAAAGTGTCAAGATTTATGTAACACTTTTAAATGGTTCAGCAAGTACAATAAAGATGGATAAAGAAAATATAGTAAAATATTAATAGTTATTAAATGTAGACCTTTTGTATAAGAGGGATCATAGTATTATTATTACTTTTAAATTTAAGGTATACAATTTTTTTCATAAGAAGTGTTGGAAAAATTAACAGGTAAATAGAAAATTAAGAAAAATTGTATATTCTTGAGTTGTGAAAACTAAATATTAGGGAACATCTAGGTAAAATAGTCATATAAAATTATATAAATTAAATTATTCATATGCTAAACAAAGTGAAATATAGACATAATAAGCCAGGATTTAAATTCACAAACATAAAGAAAATTTTTGAAAATTTATTAAAAATATAGATTCCAATAAAAAAATAGTTTACAAATTGGTAGTTCACACAAAAGAAATTTAAAAATAGTCAAAAAATCATATTAGAAAACAAGTCAAAATCACTGGTATTTAGAGAAATGAAAATTAAAACAGTAAAAACTACCACTTTTTTTTAATCTTTTAATGCTATTTTTTATTGAAGTAAAATTGACTTAACATATTTTATTAATTTCAGGTGTACAACACAGTCATTTCAAATGCTTATGCATTAAAAAAAGGTCACCATTATAAGTCTAGTTCCCATCCATTATCATACAAAGTTATTACAATATTAATGACTATATTTCCTATGCTATTCATTACATCCCCATGACTTATTTACATTATAAATGAACATTTGTACCTCTTACTCTCTCTAACCTAGTTCCTTTATCCTCCAGAGACATGAAGTGGTTGCCTTGTATCTCTGGCAACCACTTGTTCTCTGTATATGTCTGTTTCTGTTTTGTTATGCTTGTTCATTTGTTTTATTTTATTTTTTCAGATTCCACATATAAGTAATAACATATGGTATTTGTCTTTTTCTGTCTGACTTACTTCACTTAGCATAACACTCTAGCTGTCATAAAAGGTGATTTTATTATGTTTATGCCTGAGTAATATTCCATTGTGTGTGTGTGTGTGTGTGTGTGTTTGTGTGTACCATCTTCTTTATCCATTCATCCATTCATGGGCACTAGGGTTGCTTGGTTTCATGTCTTTGCCACTATAAATAATGCCGCAATGAACATAAGTGTGCATATACCTTTATTGAGTTAGTGTTTTTTCTTTACATAAATGCTAGATCATATGGTAGTGCTACTTTAAAATTTTTGAAGAACCTCCATACTCTCCTCCACAATGGCCGTACTAATCTACATTCCCACAAACAGTGCATGAGGGTTTACTTTTCTCTACATCCTCATCAACACTTGTTATCTGTTGTCCTTTTTTTGTTGTTGTTAGTTTCTGCTTTATAACAAAGTGAATCAGTTATACATATACATATGTTCCCATATCTCTTCCCTCTTGTGTCTCCCTCCCTCCCACCCTCCCCATCCCACCCCTACTACTTTTTTTTTAAACTCTTATATTAGTGATTATTTTAAAGACTGATATCATTCACTGCTTTTAGGTGTATGAGGGAAGAAAAACAGTTATGCGTTGCTGGTAGAAGTATATATTGGAACAAACTTTGAGGAAAAAAATATGCCAGTATCCACTAAAAGTACATTTTACTACAAAACAAACAAACAGTAACACTGCCAGATTAGTGTATTTATACAAGGATATTTATTGAAGCATGTTATTTAACTGGAAATAACCTGGATGTCAAATGATATGGAATTGTTAAATAAATTGTGCTACATCTGTAGTTAGAAAATGAAGCAGTTAGTTTATTTAAGCTAATTAAATAAATTAGTTTGTTACTCATACATTGACCTAGAAATATGTCTATAACACATTATTCAGCAGTGGATAATTCTATTTTTGCAAAATATAAAATTTAAAAAAAGGAAAACAAGTCATATATGTGCATCTATACCTAATCTATATTATCTATATCTACCTCTATATCTATACAAGGTTAAAAAATAAGTTTGAAAGCAAAAATGCAAACTGCTAACACTGCTCAGCATACCTCAAGG
This sequence comes from Aethalodelphis obliquidens, assembly GCF_003676395.1. Classification (NCBI taxonomy): domain Eukaryota; kingdom Metazoa; phylum Chordata; class Mammalia; order Artiodactyla; family Delphinidae; genus Aethalodelphis; species Aethalodelphis obliquidens. Next base: position 21,873,893 of record NW_020837950.1, on the reverse strand, counting down.
TAGAGGCAGAGGAAAGGAGGGGGAAGGTGAGGCTATTGACACAACTTATATCTGTAGTCCATGAATTGTAACAAATGTATTCTTTTTCTAATTAAAAAATAAAAATAAATTTAAAAAAACCCTTAACAATAGCAACAAAAGAAATTGCTGTCAAATTTATTATATCTATTCAGGTACAAATTATTTTCTAATGTGCAGAAATTTGACTGTAGGCATATAGCAAACAGAAAGGATTTATGAATCTTTTCATATAAAATTAATGATGGGTTATAATGTGTGGTCTTTTTACTTTAAAAGAAAGTATCACAAGGTGATACTTTATTACTATGCCATTTTAATTGCTACATCTCTGTGTGCTTTATTGTGAATATTTTTGGTTTTGCATTTTTGACTGTAGGCAATTTCATTATGAATTAGGGTTCCCTTTCATAGATTAGAAAATGTTACAAATCAAAAGGATAAATTATAAACACAATAAATTATAACTTGAACTCTTAAATTTTCTCATATTTTTCTCTTTATCCTGGTGGAACAAAGTGAGCACTCAATAAGTTAGTGTGAAATGAATAAAGGAAAGAAAGAACTGCAATTTTTCTTAGAAAGAAGTTTCAGAGAAAGAAGTTTACTTCAATTATTAAATCAGAGAAATCAGGAAGCGAATGATCTCTTTAAGGCTAAAACATAAAATGTTTTGAAAATGCCTAGAAAAACACTATGTTATAATACCTTATAAAAAACTAAATAGTAAATACAATTTATAGGATTAGTAGTCCTCAAATCCCACAATACAAACATTAGAATAACATTGTAAAGATAATAATTATATGGAAATCTCTCTTTTTTAAAAAAATTATTTTTAGTTATTTATTTTTGCGTTGGGTCTTTGTTGCTGTGTGAGGGTTTTCTCTAGCTGTGGCCAGTGGGGGCTTCTCATTGCAGTGGCTTCTCTTGTTGTGGAGCATGGGCTCTAGGCACTCAGGCTTCAGTAGTTGTGGCACATGGGCTCAGTTGTTGTGGCTGTGGGCTCTAGAGCACAGGCTCAGTAGTTGGGACTCATGGGCTTAGTTGCTCCTCAGCATATGGGATCTTCCTGGACCAGGGCTCAACAGCGGCAGGCAGATTCTTAGCCACTGTGCCACCAGGGAAGCTCTGGAAATCTCTTATCCCAGGCCTATTTATCCACCTCCTATTCTTGATCTTCAAGACCCTTCAGAGATGCAAATATGTTCTGTAAAGCTTCTCTTGCCCATGAGGTTTGTAAGCTAGTCTTGGGTTTCCTTCTTCACTTGGGTGTAATATACACAAGATATATGAATCTGTGGTGAGACACAAACATTCAGTCTATAGCACTGACTCTACTGCTTCCCTCTTATAAGGACACTTGTGATTATATTGGGCCCACCAAGATAATCCAGACTTATCTCTCAAGATCCATAATTTAATCACTTCTGCAAAGTCCTTTATGTCATTTAAGTAATGTATTTACAGGGTGTTGTATTAGGGTCTCCAAAGAAACAGAACCAATAAGATGTGTGTAGTGTGTGTGGTATGTATGTGTGTGTGTGTGCATATGTATATAAGGAATTGGCTCACATAATTATGGAGACTGAAAAGTCCCAAGGTCTAGCAAGTTGGAGCCTGAGGAATGCCAATGGTATAGTTCCAGTCAGTGTCTGAAGGCCTGAAAACCAGGATAGCAGATGGTATAAGATCCAGTATGAATCTGTATCTCAAGGCAGGAGAGGACCCATGACCCAGCTGTGAGATAGTCAGGCAGAGAGAAGGAATTCTCCCTTAATCAATCTTTTGTTCTCTTCTGGCCTTCAGCAGATTGGATGAGGCTCTCCCACATTGGGGAGGACAATCTGCTTTACTTGTTAATCTCATTCAGAAACACCCTCACAGACACACCCAGAATAATGTTTAAACAAGTATCTGAGTACCCCATGGCCCAGTTAAGTACACATAAAATTAACCATCACAGATGTGGACATTTTTGGGAGACCATTTCCAGCCTACCACAATTCCTATAAGCACAAAACGTGCTCTAGCATAATTATCTTAACAAGTTTATTGATGCCACACTCTCCTCCAGTTTACTCCATATTTCTCTACATCTTTTCCCATGTTAACTTGAAAGAATTCTGTATTTTCTCTCAAGCCTTATAACTCCTTTCTCCACTAAATCCTTCTTAAATGGAATTTGATCCCCTCCATTTCACTTAGTCATCTTACATCAGGGTAAAAATGACCTTCATGTTGCCGTATGTAATGACTATTTCTCTGCTCTGGTTTTACTAAAAATCAAACTGCTGCCTCAAACTTTTCCTTCTTGGTCTCTATAAGGGTAACTTCTCAGAGAGACACACATATTTGAATGAATGAATGGCTGAATTTTATTACTATTTGTAGGATATCACTATCAAATTTTTATCTAATAGATATATTAAAATTAAAGTTATAGTAATCAAAGGATACAGATCTCATTTATGGCGATGTTGCATTTTACTACAACCAAGACTAATTAAAAACTGGTTCCAGAAAGGAGTTTATGCCAAATTAAAAACAGATTCTAATGATGGAGTAGCCAATATAGAATGATTATCAATAGATAGGTAGATAGATAGAGACATAGATATAGATAGATAAACACAGGTACATATATAATATAATACACATATATATATGCTTATATGTACATTTATCTTGATTTTTTTAAATAAAAAATTTTGGAATATGATCTAACATCATCATATAAGAATACTTTTCTAAAATTACTTTAAATTTATTCAATTCTTGAAAACAAATTAATGTTTTGTATGCCTACATTTGTTCCTGAAATAATATTCATTAAGGACTAAGGTTATGGATACTTAAAATTTTATCTAATTTAAATTTTTGGAAAGATTAAGTCTTCTGACATTTCAGGTTATAAAATAACCACACTTTTTTTTTTTTTTTGCGGTACGCGGGCCTCTCACTGTTGTGGCCTCTCCCGTTGCGGAGCACAGGCTTCGGACGCACAGGCTCAGCGGCCATGGCTCACGGGCCCAGCCGCTCTGCGGCATGTGGGATCTTCCCAGACCAGGGCACAAACCCGTGTCCCCTGCATCGGCAGGCGGACTCTCAACCACTGCGCCACCAGGGAAGCCCCACACTTTTCTTTTTTTAAAATAGATGTTCAAACTGTCAAGAAAAATTTGTGTCTGATCTTCCATGGGTTAAAGTCATAATGAGAATTTCTGCAATTAACAAGGAGTAAAAAGTTGAAGTTTTAAATTGTTACCAGTACATAGTGATCATTATAATGCGCAAAGAAGAACATACAAAACTGAATCTTGTCAAATAAAGACGTTCTGAGTGCTTTATATCATGGAATGTTTAGGAAAAATTTTTAATTTGTGCCTTTTCTTATTAGAATTTGCAAAATATTGAATGGGGGAAGTAATTCAATTAAGGTTATTTGAAACAGCAGGAGGAAAGTAAAATATTTAAACTAGAGATATATTTTACAAATAATAATTTGATTTAATATAAGGTATAGTTTAATATTGCAAATGTATAAATACAAGCAGGAGATGTGGATTTAAATTTTATCTTCTCTAAGGGCTACAGGTCTATGCAGTGGTTCTCTAAATATAGTCCATTGACGTCTAGGGAATCCTGAGGCCCCTTTAAAGGATATATAAGGTGACATAAAAACTGTTTTCATACTAAACCAGTGGTGCTAAACTCTACTAGTAGTCACTACGTTCTTTATTGCTATGTTCTTGCCGAAATGCATCCTGGCAGGCACATGCACAAACAAACACATACTCACACACTCTCACACACACATGTACACACAGTGACACCAGTTACACTTAAGAATTTTCTTTATGAAGCAGTAAAAGTTATTTTATAAGACCTCAACCCCTAACATATTTCTGTATGATGAAACGGGAAGTACATATAAAGCACTTCTGCTGCTGAACAAAGTACATTGTTTACTCAATGAAAATTACTATGTGATTGTACTGCAAGCTGTACTAGCCACCTTTTTCAAGGAATGCTCTTTTTGGAAAACACAACCGTTGGACAAAACATGACTATTTGGCAGATGTTATCTCATTGTCAGGGAGGGGGGAATTTTTCCCTTCTACCCCTCTCGAGTCCTTGTGGTTGATTAATACTAAAATTGTCACAAAACAGGTTAACAGAAGGAAAAAAATTTTAATTTATGTACATGGAGGACTCATAGACATGAGACCAAAGAAGTGGCCAAAGCAGATGTCTTTTATTTATTTTTTATTAAAAAAATTTTTTTAACATAATTATTGGAGTATAATTGCTTTACAATGGTGTGTTAGTTTCTGCTTTATAACAAAGGGACTCAGCTATACATATACATATATCCCCATATCTTCTCCCTCTTCCGTCTTCCTCCAACCCCTCTGGGTGGTCACAAAGCACGGAGCTGATGGCCCTGTGCTATGCGGTTGCTTCCCACTAGCTATCTATTTTACATTTGGTAGTATATATAAGTCCATGCCACTCTCTCACTTTGTCCCAGCTTACCCTTCCCTCTCCCCGTGTCCTCAAGCCCATTCTTTATGTCTGCATCTTTATTCCTGTCCTGCCCCTAGGTTCTTCACAACCTTTTTTTTTTAAATTCCATACATATGTGTTAGCATATGGTGTTTGTTTTTCTCTTTCTGACTTAACTTCACTCTGTATGACAGACTCTAGGTCCATCCACCTCACTACAAATAACTCAATTTCATTTCTTTTTATGGCTGAGTAATATTCCATTGTATATATGTGCCACATCTTCTTTATCCATTCATCTGTCGATGGATACTTAGGTTGCTTCCATGTCCTGGCTACTGTAAATAGAGCTGCAATAAACATTGTGGTACATGATTCTTTTTGAATTATGGTCTACTCAGGGTATATGCCCAATAGTGGGATTGCTGGGTTGTATGGTAATTCTATTTTTAGTTTTTTAAGGAACCTCCATACTGTCCTCTAGAGTGGCTGTATCAATTTACATTCCCACCAACAGTACAAGAGGGTTCCCTTTTCTCCACACCCTCTCCGGCATTTATTGTTTATAGATTTTTTGATGATGGCCATTCTGACTGGTGTGAGGTGATACTTCATTGTACTTTTGATTGACATTTCTCTACTGATTAGAGATGTTGAGCAATCTTCCATGTGTTTGTTGGCAATCTATATATCTTCTTTGGAGAAATGTCTGTTTAGGTCTTTTGTCCATTTTTGGATTGGGTTGTTTGCTTTTTTGATATTGAGCTGCATGAGTTGCTTGTAAATTCTGGAGATTAATCCTTTGTCAGTTGCTTCATTTGCAAATATTTTCTACCATTCTGAGGGTTTTCTTCTCGTCTTGTTTATAGTTTCCTTTGCTGTGCAAAAGCTTTTAAGTTTCATTAGGTCCCATTTGTTTATATTTGTTTTTATTTCCATTTCTACAGGAGGTGGGTCAAAAAGCATCTCGCTGTGATTTATGTCATAGAGTGTTGTGCCTATGTTTTCCTCTAAGAGTTGTATAGTGTCCAGCCTTACATTTAGGTCTTTAATCCATTTTGAGTTCATTTTTGTGTATGGTGTAAGCGAGTGTTCTAATTTCATTATTTTTCATGTAGCTGTCCAGTTTTCCCAGCACCACTTATTGAAGAGGCTGTCTTTTCTAAATTGTATATTCTTGCTTCTTTTATCAAAAGTAAGGTGACCATACGTGCATGGGTTTATCTCTGGGCTTTCTATCCTGTTCCATTGAGCTATATTTCTGGTTTTGTGCCAGTACAATACTGTCTTGATTACTGTAGCTTTGTAGTATAGTCTGAAGTCAGGGAGCTTGATTCCTCCAGCTCCGTTTTTCTTTCTCAAGATTGCTTTGGCTATTCGGGATCTTTTGTGTTTCCATACAAGTTGTGCAGTTTTTGTTCTAGTTCTGCGAAAAATGCCATTGGTAGTTTGATAGGGATTGCACCGTATCTGTAAATTGCTTTGGGTAGAAAAGTCATTTTCACAATGTTGATTCGTCCAATCTAAGAACATGGTATATCTCTCCATCTGTTTCTATCATCTTTAATTTCTTTCATTATTGTCTTATAGTTGTCTGCATACAGGTCTTTTGTCTCCTTAGGTAGGTTTATTCCTAGGTATTTTATTCTTTTTGTTGCAGTGGTAAATGGGAGTGTTTCCTTAATTTCTCTTTAAGATTTTTCATTACTAGCATATAGGAATGCAAGAGATTTCTGTGCAGTAATTTTGTATCCTGCTACTTTACCAAATTCATTGATTAGTTCTAGTAGTTTTCTGGTAGCGTCTGTAGGATTCTCTATGTATAGTATCATGTCACCTGCAAACAGTGACAGTTTTACTTCTTCTTTTCCAACTTGCATTCCTTTTATTTCTTTTCTTCTCTGATTGCTGTGGCTAAAATTTCCAAAACTATGTTGAATAGGAGTCGTGAGAGTGGGCAACCTTGTCTTGTTCCTGATCTTAGTGGAAATGGTTTCAGTTATTCACCATTGAGAATGATGTTGTCTGTGAGTTTGTCATATATGGCCTTTATTATGTTAAGTTCCCTCTATGCCTACTTTCTGGAGGGTTTTTACCATAAGTCAGTGTTGAATTTTGTCAAAAGCTCTCTCTGCATCTGTTGAGATGATCATATGGTTTTTATCCTTCAATTTGTTAATATGGTGTATCACATTGATTGATTTGTGCATATAAAGAATCCTTGCATTCCTGGGATAAACCCCACTTGATCATGGTGTATGATCCTTTTTATGTGCTGTTGGATTCTGTTTGCCAATATTTTGTTGAGGATCTTTACATCTATGTTCATCAGTGATATTGGTCTGTAGTTTTCTTTTCTGTGACATCTTTGTCTGGTTTTGGTATCAGGGTGATGGTGGCCTCGTACAATGAGTTGGGGAGTATTCCTCACTCTGCTATATTTGGAAGAGTTTGAGAAGGATAGATATTAGCTCTTCTCTAAATGCTTGATAGAATTCACCTGTGAAGCCATATGGTCCTTGGCTTTTGTTTGTTGGAAGATTTTTTATCACAGTCCCAACTTTAGTGCTTGTGATTGGTCTGTTTATATTTTCTATTTCTTCCTTGTTCAGTCTTGGAAAGTTGTGCTTTTCTAAGAATCTGTCATTTCTTCTAGGTTGTCCACTTTATTGGCATATAGTTGCTTGTAGTAATCTCTCATGATTCTTTGTATTGCTACAGTGTCCGTTGTTACTTCTCCTTTTTCATTTCTAATTCTATTGATTTGAGTCTTCTCCCTTTTTTTCTTGATGAGTCTGGCTAATCGTTTTTCAATTTTGTTTATCTTCTCAAAAAACCAGCTTCTAGTTTTATTGATATTTGCTATTGTTTCCTTCATTTCTTTTTCATTTATTTCTGATCTGATCTTTATGATTTCTTTCATTCTAACTTTGGGTTTTTTTGTTCTTCTTTCTCTAATTGCTTTAGGTGTAAGGTTAGGTTGTTTATTAATCTTGGTTGTTGGGTTTCCCCTTTCTTAACTTTAAATGTATCCTGCCCCTCCCTTCTGGCTTGCAGAGTTTTTGCTGATAGATCAACTGTTAACCTTATGGGGATTCCCTTGTATATTATTTGTTGCTTTACCCTTGCTGCTTTTTTTTCTTTGTATTTAATTTTTGATCATTTGATTAATATGTGTCTTGGCGTGCTTATCCTTGGATTTGGCCTGTATGGGACTCTCTGCATTTCCTGGACTTGATTATTTCCTTTCCAATTTTAGGGAAGTTTTCAACTATAATCTCTTCAAATATTTTCTCAGTCCCTTTCTTTTTCTCTTCTTTCTCTGGGACCCTTATAATTCGAATGTTGTGCATTTAATTTTTGTCCCAGAGGTCTCTGAGACTGTTCAAAATTCTTTTCATTCTTTATTCTTTATTCAGCTCTAAGGTAGTTCTTTCCACTGTTTTATCTTCCAGGTCACGTATCCGTTCTTCTTCCTCAGTTATTCTGCAATTGATTCCTTCTAGAGAATTTTTAATTTCATTTATTGTGTTGTCCATCATTTTTTGTTTGCTCTTTAGTTCTTCTATGTCTTTGTTAAACGTCTCTTGTATTTTCTCCATTCTATTTTCAAGACTTTGAATCATCTTTACTATCATTATTCTGAATTGTTTTTCAGGTAGGCTGCCTATTTCCTCTTCATTTGTTTTGTCTGCTGGGTTTTTACCTTGTGCCTTCATCTGCTGTGTGTTTCTCTCTCTTCTCATTTTGCTTAACTTATTGTGTTTGGGGTCTCCTTTTCACAGTCTGCAGGTCCATAGCTCCTGTTGTTTTTGGTCTCTGTCCCCAGTTGGTAAGGTTTGTTCAGTGGGTTGTGTAGGCTTCCTGGTGGAGGGGACTGGTGCCTGTGTTCTGGTGGATGAGGCTGGATTTTGTTTTTGTGGTGGGCAGGGCTGCATCTGGTGTTGTGTTTTGGGGTGTCTGTTACCTTATTTTGATTTTAGGCAGCCTCTCTGATAATGGGTGGGGTTGTGTTCCTGTCTTGCTAGTTGTTTGGCATAGGGTGTCCAGCACTATAGCTTGCTGGTCATTGAGTGGAGCTGGGTCTTAGCATTGAGATGGAGATCGCTGGTAGAGCCTTTGCCATTTGATATTACATGGAGCTGGGAGGTCTCTGGTGGACCAATGTCCTGATCTTGGCTCTCCCACCTCAGAGCCACAGGTCTGACACCCAGCCGGAGCACCAAGACCCTGTCAGCCACATGGCTCAGGAGAAAAGGGAGAAAAAAAAAGAAAGAAAGAAAGAAAAAAATAAAATAATTAAAATAAAATATAATTATAAAAATTAAAAATTAAAAAGTCATAAAAAAGAAAATAAAAAAGAAGAGAGCAACCAAACCAAAAAACAAATCCACCAATGATAGCAAGTGCTAAAAACTATACTAAAACACAAGAATAACAACAACAACGCCCCCTCAAAAATAAAGAGACCAACAGAACCCTAGGACAAATGGTAAAAACAAAGCTATACAGACAAAAATCACACACAGAAGCGTACACATACACACTCAACAAAAGAGAAAAAGGGAAAAAAAATATATATATATATATCATTGTTCCCAAAGTCCACCTCCTCAATTTGGGATGATTCGTTGTCTATTCACGTATTCCACAGATGCAGGGCACATCAAGTTGATTGCGGAGATTTAATCTGCTGCTCCTGAGGCTGCTGGGAGAAATTTCCCTTTCTCTTCTTTGTTCACACAGCTCCTGTGGTTCAGCTTTGGATTTGGCCCCACCTCTGTGTGTAAGTTGCCTGAGGGCATCTGTTCTTCGCTCAGACAGGACGGGGTTAAAGGAGCAGCTGATTCGGGGGCTCTGGCTCCCTCAGGCCGGAGAGAGGGAGGGGCACGGAGTGTGGGGCGGGCCTGAGGCGGCAGAGGCCAGCGTGACATGCAGCAGCCTGAGGCGCGCTGTCCATTCTCCCGGGGAAGTTGTGCCTGGATCACGGGACCCTGGCAGTAGCGGGCTGCAGAAGCTCCCGGGAGGGGAGGTGTGGATAGTGACCTGTGCTTGCACACAGGCTTCTTGGTGGCAGCAGCAGCAGCCTTAGCGTCTCATGCCCGTCTCTGGGGTCTGCGCTGTTAGCCGCGGCTCGCGCCCGTCTCTGGAGCTCCTTTAAGCGATGCTCTTAATCTCCTCTCCTTACGCACCAGGAAACAAAGAGGTAAGAAAAAGTCTCTTGCCTCTTCGGCAGCTCCAGACTTTCTCCCGGACTCCCTCCCGGCTAGCTGTGGCGCACTAGCCCCCTTCAGGCCGTGTTCACGCCTCCAACCCCAGTCCTCTCCCTGCGCTCCGACCGAAACCCGAGCCTCAGCTCCCAGCCCCCACCCATCCCGGTGGGTGAGCAGACAAGCCTCTCGGGCTGGTGAGTACTGGTCGGCACTGATCCTCTGTGCGGGAATCTCTCCGCTTTGCCCCCCGCATCCCTGTTTCTGTGCTCTCCTCCATGGCTTCGAAGCTCCGCCGTCCACCACCGCCCGTCTCCGCCTGAGAAGGGCCTTCCTAGTGTGTGGAAACCTTTCCTCCTTTGCAGCTGCCTCCCACTGGTGCAGGTGCCAACCCTATTCTTTTTCCCTGTTTATTCTTTTGCCCTACCCAGGTACGTGGGGAGTTCCTTGCTTTTTGGGAGGTCTTAGGTCTTCTGCCAGCGTTCAGTAGGTGTTCTGTAGGAGTTGTTCCACATGTAGATGTATTTCTGATGCATTTGTGGGGAGGAAGATGATCTCTGCGTCTTACTCTTCCGCCATCTTGAAGGTCTCTCTCACAGATGGGTTTTACATGTTTCAGACAAAGAAACAATAAATTTTTGAGGAATTGATAAGACATAGAAACTTAGGTTTCTGGTGCTCAGTGAGTGAAGAATCCAGAGTTTGGAATTGGGGTAGTAAATTAAAAAATAACAAGGTGTGTTTATAGAGGCTGCTTGTCACAAATTCCCTAACTCTCCAATAAGGGTGTCCTTCTACTTCCAGATGCAAGGACTGCACGTTTCACATGAGATTTATTTCCTGCTTTCAGGGAAATGGAGAGGAGGGTCAGAGTGTCCCTCGTGTATTGGCGATTTCTTAGGTAACTTTAATACAAAATAATCAATATGCCATTGTGGCATGTTTTGGGGTGTCCTGCATTGAGGTCCAACATCATCAACAAACACAGTGAGCCTGTCTCTGTGAGAAAATGACTGATAGTGTTTGTTGCTGAGAAGGGAAAACCCACTTTTCCTGTGTTTCCCCTTACTCTCACACTTCTCCCCCATTCACAACACTTCTGATACCAGATCTTCGGGTTTTGTAAACACACTAAGCAGTTCTCTGTGACTCCAGCTTGGTGCCCTACAATTTAACTCAATTCTGACACTATCTACCTGGTGATAGCAACAGATTCCACAGGTTAAGGGCTGAGTCCCATGGGACTGCTTACCCTCCTCAGATACCAATTGCAAGTGGTTAGGTCTCCAGGTTACCCACGACTTCTGTCTGACCTGACTGTAAATCAGAGGTTCCCATCTCCTCGTCTCCCTTGAACATGATTATCTGCAAGAACAGTTCACAGAACTCAGGGGAACACTTACGTTTAACAACTTATTACATAATAAAGGATATAATAAAGAATACAGAGGAATAGCCGGATGACAAGATACAAAGAGGGAGTGCTGGGAAGGTCCTGAGCACTGGAACTTCTGTCTCTGTGGAGGTAGAGAGCATCACCCTCCTGGTAGGTACATGCATGTGTTTACTAACCTGGAAACTTTCCAAACCCACACTATTAAGAATTTTATGGAGGCTTCATCATGTACGTATGACCAATTACTAAGTCCATTTCTGGTCCTTCTCCTTTCTCTGGAGTATGGGGGATGGGTCTGACAATTTAAAATTTCTAACCCTGGTTTGGTCTTTCTGGTGACCACTCCAGAGTCACCTTGTTAGAACAAAAGACTCTCCTATCGCTCAGGAAATTCCAAGGGATTTAGGAGCCCTGTGTCAGGAACCTGGGTCAAAGACTAAATATTGAACAAAAGATGTTCCTAGTGCTCTTATCACTTAGGAAGTTACGAGGGTTTTAGGAGCTCTGTGCCTGAAACTGGAGTCAAAAATGTTAGAATGAAAGATTCTGCTTACACCCCTATTTTCAAGGATTTTAGGAGCCCTGTGTCAGGATAGATATATAGATCTGTATATATACATGTATATATATATAATTTCTCACAGTTGCCATTGATAAAAATACAAAATTTGAAGCAAGAATTATAATTTTGGAAAAGTTGTATTTGCCAACCTGAACTTGACAACTTCCCAGCACATAGAGATTTTTCTGTTGAGGTCAATGATGACATGAATAATTTTTTCATTGTGTAATGAAATGTCTTCTTTTAGAAAATCTATATGTCAGTGACAAATGAATGATGTTATAAATCCATGCATGGGTAAAATATCCATTTTAAGTTGAAGATAAATCAATGGATTTTAATATATGGTATGAAACTTTTTTAGTATGGTTTCAGATTTCACGTTGCAAGTAACTTTAAGAAAATATTGTTGCATAGTTTTGGTGTAGTATCAAAGAAGAACATTCACATTTATTAACAATTCTATTTAAATATTCCTCTATTTTCAAAATATTTATACATGTGAGTCTTTACTTTATGCACTTCAACCCAAACAACATTTTACTCCATATTGAATGCAGTTGCAGATAAAAGAATCCAGGGTTTTTCTATAAAAGAATCCAGATAAAAGAAACCAGCTAAAAGACGCCAGAAATCAGGAAGATTTATTAAAATGTAGTAAGTGCCAATCTCACTTCTTTTGCTTTGAAAAGTATAATATATTTCATAAAATATATATTATTTACATATCACTTAATGGATTCATTACTTGTAAATAATTGGTAAATATATATGTTTAAAATTTAAATCATTTTAAAATTTAAAAATTAGTTTTTATTTCCAATCTGCTAAATGTCAGTAAATATAACACATGTAAGTAAAAGCTCTTTGGGACACTCAGTAATTTCAAAGAATGTAAAAATTTCCTGAAAACAAAATGCTTGAGAGATACGTAGCTATAGCAATAGTTTTAAGATTCTTTTGAAGTTTGACGCTTTTTTCCCCCCAACACAATCTTTCTTGAAATTGAAAGAAATGAAAGAGAGTGTGGAGCTGCTGTGTTGGAAGTGAGAATATCCTGGCAGCTAAATGGCCCTCACTATTACATACATAATGACTACTAATTAAATAGATATAAAATAGATAGAAAATACTGGGTTATATGGATATGTCTCATATACCCCTGTTCAAAAATGGTTAAACTGATTTGATGGCAAGGCTAGTACATGTAAGTGTGCATGGATTATATGAATTTATATGCATACTACATGCATTTGATTGCTGGATCATATTGATCTTTTGATCCACTGTAAATATGAAAAGGCAATTATTCCACATCAGCCTGATTACAAATAGTTCAACCAAATTGTATATAGGCAGAATGAAACTGTCTAAGCACAGACAACCAATTGATGCAGGATTTACATTACTATTTTATCAAATAGAAATACAACACACTTTCACTTCATGGAAGAGTAGTACACTAAAAGGATGCAGTTGGTAAAATGATTCAATTTTGAAACAATATGAAATTATTTCTTTTACTTACTATCAACATAATGCTTATCTTTTAAAGAATCAATTTTTTTTGGGGGGATTCATTATGTTTTATTTTAACATTCTAGATTTTTAAGTTCTTAATCAAGTTGTAAGTTTCTCACCAGAAACCTACAAATGTATAGAATTCTAAGCATGGATTATAAAGAATACTCACAGAGGCATATAACTGGGTGATGTCTTGTACGATGTTGATGCAATGCTTTCTGTGGCTCACAGAGGATTTTGCTCCACTGATTTGATGGCAGGTTGTCCTAGGTCGCATTTTAACAAGTTTCATTTCTGCTAACAGACATGTTATCATTCTCTAGAGCTTTCTTCTCTGCACAGCATTTTCCAGAGGATGTGAGTGCAAGTGAGTGAGTGTATGTGTGTATAAAAATGCTACTCTTTTACCATGCTGAGTATTCAATAGGCAAGGTCACTTTTAGAAGCAGTCCCTTTAGTATTGATAGAACTATCTGCTCTGGCTTGTTTCTCTCAAAATATTGGCTAATGGATGTCTACAGGTAATTTTTAAAATAGGGGCATTAGTCAGGGATTAGAGGGTTATAGCCTCCTTTACTTGTGTGAGAAGATGCCAGTCTGATGTGTGATGGATGGTCTTGTAAAATATTAGAAGTCTCTCTCTCGCTCGCTCTCTCTGTATGCAGTGTCTTTGACCATATAGGAAATAAAATCAATATATGAAGTAATATTGTGCATTTATCTATTAGAATAGCTTGTTGACCCAATATTCTTAAATGGTTTCTATGTAATAAATGCCACAAAGCAATAATAATAGTGTGATTTTCTAGTCTTTAGAATGGCAGTCACATGACTGGTAATACTGTGTGGTTTGAGGTTGGAGTGGGAAGAGAGCTCTGCTAGTGCACCCTTCAGAGGAGACATTGAGGGAGATTTCTTCTTAATGGGGTATTAGTGGTCAAATTGTGTGTCCCACCATTGTATATTAAAGTCCTGACCACCAGTACCTCAGAGTGTGAACTTAATTGGAAATAAGTCCATTTCAGGTGTAATTAGCACAGTTAAGCTGACTGTAGTAGGATGAGTCCCTGATCCACTATGACTAGTATCCGTGTAAGAGAGGAAAGTGCCATGTGAAGACACAGAAACACACAGGAGGAAGATAATGTAAAGAGACAAGGGGAGAAGGCCACGTGAAGATGGAGGCAGAGGTTGAAGTGATGCATATCCAAGCCACGGAACACCAAGAATTGCCAGCTATCACCAGAAGCTACGAGAGCAGCTTGGAACAGATTCTCCCTCAGATTCTTCAGAAGGAGTCAACCCTGCTGAACCTTCATTTCTCACTTCTAGCCTCCAGAGATTTGAGAAAATAAATTTCTGTTGTTTTAAGTCACCCAGTTTGTGGTACTTCACTATGTCAGGCCTCGAAAATTAATACACAGGGATTCTAAGGTTGTTGGTGTAGAAGGAGAAGTGGGGCACAAAATTTATCAAAATAATCATCCGTTAAGTTATAACTTCAACATAATCTTCTTGTGTGGATGAGCAGAGAGGGTCTTATGGAGATATGTTCCTCCAAAGAGCTCACAGTACTATTTGTATTAAAATTCACAAATATTGACCATTTTCACTTTTATTTACATAGTTTTGCATAACATTTATATATTTTAAAAAATATTATGCAGTGAGGCCACAGAGAAACTTATGTCACCTGCATATTTATTAAGTGATGGAATATATATAGTCTCCCGAGGCTGAGGGGAGAAATAAGTGCTAAGAAAAATAGCCAAAATTAACTTTGAATGGATAGTCATCAGGTCTTTTACAAGATGAACCAGAATAAAAGTGTGACATTAACATTCCATTATTCAAAATTGGTAGATATTGAGAAATGTATTCACTTTTTCATAGGAATGGTAATCTCGCAATTGCCTTCTCCAAAAGATCATCAACCAGCACTATGGCTCGGTGGGGAGAACCCTTTCTTCTAACAGTCTTTGCTTTCACCCATTAAACTGGATTTTTTCTGACTGGTGCATGCATGAGAGGGCACAACTTTGAAGGAGTGGGAAAGAGTGTGAAAACATTCAGAGGCCAGAATTCTACTTCCACTTGAGAAGCTGTAAATGTAGAAAATACTTTTGAACTGAGGATAATCTTTGATTTTGTCATTATCATGGTGCTTGACTTACAGAAGTTGTTTAAATGAATAAGCGTGTTCTTTGATTTAATTAATTTTTATTATATAGGGCTGTCATTTTTTTAACTGTTTTGTGATTTAATTATCTTAATATTATTCTGAGAGGATGGTATTTATTATGAATAATTATTTAAGTCACCAGTGCTTCTTTCTATTCTCTATAGCAGGGCTGGATTTTCATTCACTTTTATTTCTGGCACTTTGATGAAGAAAATCTCACAGTCCTCTGGGAATACAGTAGAGATTATTTTTTAAGATTGTATAGATCTTAGAGAAAATATGAACATCCCATTTTTTGAGGACTTCACATTCTAAATATTAGAAAAAATGTTGAAATAAAGCTTGTAATTATAGATGGAGAGACACTCTGGAAATCACCCAATCCAGTCTATTTGCTTCACATTTTAGATAAGTGAACACAGTGGAGCTTCAAGAAGAATGCATGCAAACTATTTCCTGATTATCCAAGAAGTGGCAGACTGTAGTCCAGGAAATTTACTACTATGATTCCAAGTAATTCTTAATAAAATTTAATTATCTGCAATTTATAAATGTGTGACCTGAAATTCAGAGAAGTTAAGTGACAGAGCAGTTAAGGTCATATAGAAGGTAAGGGCAAACCCAAAGTTTCCCGTTACTCCATGCTATGATCATTATAAACATTTTAAAAAGTTGAAAAGTAAAAAAGATCAAAGTATCCAGTGAAACAACACTTTCTATTATTTTTTTCCATCTGGATGCCTTCTTATTAATATTTAAATAGTTGTAAGCCTAGCAATATTTTAGTTTTTGTGTTCTGCATTTCCTTTTTTATCAACATACTATCATTTCTCTGTCTATACTCCTAAAATGGGATAGTCAATCTATTTGGAATGTTTTTTTAAATTTAAATAGGTATTTCATATCTATATCTATTTCTATATGTATATCTTCTAGTGTGTTTCTTTATAGTATTCATTTATGGTTGAGATTAATGATGTCAAAAATATAAATATACTTATGCTTTATATTATTTCCAAAATGATATCAATGATTTACAAAGCTATGAGTTCTGAACTCATTTTGCTAAATATTAAAGAATCTTTGGTATAGAGTTTATATATATATATTTCTAAATTCTAAGAACAAAATTATATTTTTAAATCTGTTTTGATTAGCTATAGTGTTCTTTATAACTTTCATTTTCTCTAGCTAATTATTTCTTTTTTGTAAAAATACAAAAGCCTATCTTTTATTCTTTTTCCAGTTGTATTGAGATATAATTTACATACAGCACTGTGTGTTAAGGTATACAGCATAATAATTTGACTTTCATATATCACAAAATGATTATCACAGTAAGTTTCTCATAAATAAAGAAATAGAAATTTTTTCTTGTAATTAGAACTCTTAGGATTTACTCTTAATAACATTCATGCATGATATACAACAGTGTTAGTATCTACTGTGTTGTACAGTACATCCCTAGTACTTATTTATCTTGTAACCGGAAGTTTGTACCTTTTGACCGCCTTCATCCAACTTACTCCCATCTCCCCCTGTCTCTGGTAAACACAAACTTGACCTCTTTTTTTGAGTTTGTTTTGATTATTTTTGACGTATAACTGACTTACAACACTATATTAGATCCTCTTACACAACATAGTGCTTTGGTATTTCTATGTATTTCAAAATAGTCACCGTGATGCCTACTTAGAGTATGTCATCATTCAAAGATATTACATAATTGTTTACTATATTCTCCACATTGTACATAGCAATCCCTCTATGTATGTATACATGATTATTTTAAGTTGCAGATCTCTTAAGTTCAAACACATTTTAGCAACCTTGCATTTTTATTCCCCTACCCTTTAGTGTATTTGATATCATATTTTACATCTTCGTTTTGTGTATCTCTTGACTATTTATTGTAGATATAGATGATTTTACTCCTTTTGTCTTTTTACCTTCCTAGTAAATTAATACATGACTGACTTACTACCTGTACTGTATATTTGCCTTCACTAAAGAGACTTTTTTTTCTTTCATAATTTTCATGCTTATAGTTGTGGTCTTTTTCACTTAGATAAGTTCCTTTAACATTTCTTGTAAACCTGGTTTAGTGATGACTTTTTTTAGCTTTTGCTTGTCTGTAAAGTTTTGATCTCTCCTTCAAATTTGTACTAAAGCCTTGACAGGTAGAATATTTTTGGTTATAGTTTTTATTTTTATTTTTTCCTTTAAATATACTGTGTCCTTCTAGCCTGCAGAGCTTCTGTTGAAAAGTCAGCTTATAACTTTGTGGGAGTTCCCTTGTATGTAACTTGATGCTTTTCCCTTGATGCTTTTAATATTCTTTTTTTATCTTTAATTTTTGTCATTTTAATTAGAGTGTCTCTTGGTGTTTTCCTCTTTGGGTTGATCCTGTTTGAGACTGTCTGTACTTTGTGGACCTGGATGTATGTCTCCTTTCCCAGGTTAGGGAAGTTTTCAGCTATTATGTCTTCAAGTATGTTCTCTGCCCCTTTCTCTCCCTTTTTTCTTTCTGGGACCCCTATAATGTGAACGTTGGTGTGCTTGATATTGTCCTAGAGGCCTCTTAAACTGTCCTCATTTCTTTTTATTCTTTTTTTCTTTTTCTTTTTCACTTTGGGTGATTTTCACTACTCTGTCTTCCAGCTCACTGATCCATTCTTCTGTATCATTTAATCTACTGTGGATTCCTTTCAGTGTATTTTAATTTCAGTTATTGTATTCTTCATCTCAGTTTGGTTTTTCTTTATATTTTCTAAATTTTGTTAAAGTTCTCACTGTGTTTTTTCATTCTTCTCCTGAGTTCTTTGAACATCTTTATGATCATTACCTTGAACTCTCTATAAGGTAAATTGCATATCTCCACTTCATTTAATTCTTCTTCTGTGGTTTTATTTTGTTCCTTCATTTGGAAGATATTCCTCTGTCCACTCATTTTGTATAATTTGCTGTTTTTATTTCTATGTACCTTGTAGGTTGGTTACATTTCCTGACTTTGGTGAAGTGTCCTTCTGTAGAAGATATTCTATGCATCCCAGCGGCACACTCCCCTCTGGTCATTGGAACTGTATGCTCTAAGGTTGCCCCCTATTTGGGCTGTGTGGGTCCTTCTGTTGTGGGTGATAATTATGTCGCAGTTTTGTAGGTGTGGCTGGCCCCTGGTCTGGTTGGTTGTCAGGTCCTGCCTTGTGCAGAGATTTCCAGCCACTGGTTTGTGGGGACAGTTCTGCAGTGGGTGGATGTGGGTCTGGGGATCAAGGATCTCATGTTGGCCTGCTGGTGGGTAGGCCCAATTCCTGACATGGCTGGCTGTGGATTCCAGGCTGTCCCAAAGCTGGTGTTGGTCTCCTGGTGAGAGGGTCTGGGGCCTAAGGAGTCCAGGATCTAGGGCCTGCTCACTGGCAGGAGGAGCTGAGTTCCTGAGTATCTGGGTACAGAGCCCTAGGGTTCCAGAGCTGGTGTTGGCCTGCTGTTGGGCAGGGCTGGAGCCCAGTGGATCCCAGTGCTGGTGCCAGCCTGCTGATGGGTGGTCTTGGTCCTGGTACAGGAGGTCACAAGGCTGTGGCAGTACTTGGGCTAGTGTCAGCTCACTGGTGTCTGGCATCAGGGCCCACAGGATTCCAGGGCTAGTTCTGGGGACCCGTCTTCCTGGTGCTGATCCCCCAGAAGGATGGGGAGCCCAATGTGTGGTTCAGACCACTTACTCCTTGGGGAGAACCTTTGCTATTGTAATTATCCTGCCATTTGTGGCTCACGCACCAGAGGGTATGGTCTTGACTATACAGTTTCTTCACCCTCCTACCTATCCCACCTTCGGTTCCTTCTTTATATCTTTAGTTGTAGATGATCTTTTCTCTAGTATTCCAGTTTTTCTCATCAATAGTTGCTCTGCAAATAGTTGTAATTTTGGTGTGCCTGTGTGAGGAGATGAGCTCAGGGTCTTCTTGCTGCATCATCTTGCTCATTTTCTACTTAATTTTTTCAATGTATTTTTTTTTTCAATCTATTGGGCACTTAAAGTTTTCCTAGCAACATAATACGTGCCAGTTGTGATATAATTATTTTATATTACTTATCACATTAACGTAATTATTAAGACTACCGTATGAGTTAATCACTATTTTCTGTGTATTTATATTTCAAATTGAGATGTGATGGCATAGTCAGCATTTGAGTGCCACATTGCACGATATCAAATTTTGCTGTAATCCCTACTCTAAAAGCCTCCTTTTAATTTATACATGTAAATCAAGTATCTAGGCTGACCTAGAGGGTCTTAGAGATCCCTGAGAAATTTATACATACTGTTATCTATGCCTCAAACAGTTACCAAGACCTATCAATAAATCTTCTAGGCTCTCTGAAGCATAAACATCAATAGTAATTTTGGTTTGTAATTTTATGGTAATACTAATCCTATTTTGTTTCACTAGGAGAAATTTTTGAAGTTAGCATTAAATTATTGTCTGAGGGGAAAAAAATGCACCGTGCTCTTGACATGTAAACTAGCAGCAGTGTATGCACCACATATTTGTAACTGACAGTACCTATGGCTCCATTTAGGTTTGATTCATCAGTCATGTCATCTTCTGAAAGTACTAGAAATAGTGGCATAGCTGGAGTGTCTTTTGAGATGTCCTTTTACATTTCCATAAGGTTATTGTACATCCATTAATACAGATGACAAAGGAAATGTCATCTGAGTTGAGTGAATGGATGCCAAGACACTAAAAGCCCCATTGTCTCAGATGAAGGGGCAAATGTGCAGCCTTCGGAAGTGGAAATTTCCAGTTCTCTATCTTACATAGTCACACAGGATGCACATTGTCTTTACACATTTGTGAGAAAGAGAATCCTCAAGCACCAAATAACATGACATATATATCCAGACCTTGAAGTCAGCCCACATTAGTTTTCATCTGTTTCCAACTGATGGTCTCTCACATATAATAAATGTTAGTTGCTTAGGAGTGTGAAGCCACAATGGGCTTCCAGGGCCAAGAAAGGCCCCAAATAAGGTCATGCTTAGAAGAACATGGGAAAGATGTCAGAATTTTGTATGTAATGTTATAGCAGAATTGGTTTCATGAAAATGATGTGCTGGTTAAGAGTCACGTTTGAGTCAAACGAACTCTGGCAGAATAAGAATAAAAATAAAACTGAAAAAATATAGGATATCTGATGTCAATGAACCTAATAAACTTTAAAGCAGTTAGAAATAGAAATACATGAAATAGGTAGAGATGTTGAAGGAGAAATACACTGAATATTTGTGGTTTCTATTTTCTGAGTAAAATGAGACAAAAGCCCACGGAACTAAGGGAAGACTTTGGAAACCTAGGGGCCTATATTACGAGACCAGTTTTTCTCTAACATAGTTCATGGCTCACCTTTGGAGCCAGTTAAAAGTTCAGAATTCAGGGTCCCCTTCAGATC
Organism: Aethalodelphis obliquidens; assembly: GCF_003676395.1. Taxonomy (NCBI): domain Eukaryota; kingdom Metazoa; phylum Chordata; class Mammalia; order Artiodactyla; family Delphinidae; genus Aethalodelphis; species Aethalodelphis obliquidens. The sequence continues at coordinate 21,853,041 of NW_020837950.1, read as the reverse complement.
TAATGAATCTGAATTGTTAGGAAAGAAGTCTGGAAATCTTGATTTGAAGCAAGCTCATAGCTGAGTCTTACTGAGCTCCATTGAGGTGAACCAACAACTGGATGGATTGTCTCAAGCACTCTTTTGTCCATTCATACCCTTTTGCCTGCCTCTACTTTCTTTCTCTGCCCCAGAACTCGACTTTTTCTCCGTTCCACCGTGTTCATAATAGGAGAAGTTGATGTATTCTCCTACAGGTCTAGTTAAAATTGAGAAGTTCCAGAGGTTTGAAAACAAAGTTAAGTCATCTGGTGAAAACTGTGCATAAATATAAAGTAGCCATTGTGGGGCTTCCCTGTGGCGCAGAGGTTAAGAATCCTCCTGCTAATGCAGGGGACACGGGTTTGATCCCTGGTCCAGGAAGATCCCACATGCTCCAGAGCAACTAAGCCAATGCGCCACAACTACTGAAACCCACGCGCTCTAGGGCTCACGTGCCGCAACTACTGAAGCCTGCATCCCTAGAGCCCATGCTCTGCAACAAGAGAAGCCACTGCAATGAGAAACCTGAACAACGCAACGAAGGGTAGCTCCCACTCGCCACAGCTAGAGAAAGCCCGCACACAGCAACGAAGACTCAAAACAGCCAAAAAATAAATAAATAATTAAATTAAATTAAATAAGTAGCCATTGTATCTTAGAAGAGAGTGCATTTGTGAAGGTTGTGTATGTTTTATATGTTCACAGCTTGATCATAGAACAATGAAGAGATAGGATGCTGATGAGTAGTTTTAGTAGGGATTGAGTTAAATGCAATTTCTGGGTAAAATGGAAATAAATTTTCCTTCTGGTAATTCTGGAGTCAAAAAGCGTTAATTGATAGGAGGTAAAATGGATGAAATCCAAGAGTTTTGATTTTCATTAAGTTGGGATCCGGAAATAAGACTGTCAAATAATTTGTAAACAAAAGTTTCCTCTTGATCGATAGGGTTCAAGTTAAGTCCTTTGAATAAAGTCTAACAATTTCAGTGGCATCACAAAACTTTCTATCACTGTTGTTCTTGTACAGTCTCTAACTTTATTTTTCAAACTAGCTTTAGGAAAGAATTTTACAGTCACTTTCCTTTCTACATACTGAAAATAAATTGTAGAATAATATTTTGTAGAAATAGAGGGTACAGTTTTTAGGTTAAGTTTAGACTCTTGGTAGCCAGGTCTTAGTCTTGGGTTATCCTTTTGCTAAAATACAAACTAGAAAAAAATAAAACAATAATTAAAATTCAAAAGTCAATATGTATTGATCATTTATATAAATTTTAAGTTGATAAGTAACATCAGTCAATTATATACCAATATTAATAACAACAATTATATATATATTTCCTATATTAAGGTTCTCCAAAAAGAAACAGAAATATATATATATATATGTGTGTGTAATTTATTTATATTACACATAACTCATAGGGTGGGTTGTAAGGATTAAATTAATAAGTGAAATTAAATATATATCTCTCTCTCCAGCATTAAGCACTGTGCCAGGCACAATATTTGCTCAATAAATATAACTTGGATTAAACATTTATATATAAACCTACCTCAACCTCCAATTTAAACTTTATCCTTAAAATTTCTTAACTAATGATTACAAATCCATTCTTCATGATTATTTGCTGCCATTTGAAAGTAACACCTGATTACAAAGTTTAAATATTTATAAGCTTTCACGGTCTTTATTCAAGTTACAGTAGGAAAAAAAATTAACAGAGGCTTTCAAATTATATAGATATAGGATGAAATCTTAGTTATTCACCTAGAGTAGTGTGACTTTGGGAAATCACATTCCTAAGCCTTTGTTTTCTTACCTATAAAATGGTTACCATGATACATAACCCACGGTGGTATCATTGTGAGGTTGACTGGTCCACACTGGGCACTTAAAATTGAATGTATTATTATGTTCACCTTATTTATAAATTTCTAGCTTATTCTAAATTGGTTTGCACCATCAGAGAGCAGTTAAATTAACTGTATGATTTTTTTACATCCAGGAATCCCGTGTTTATGCTGGCTCTTAACCGGGTAAAATTTCCAAGGAGCACTAGGTGCTAGATATAGATGTCAGAAATTTTTCTATTAATAATATTAGGTGATTTGGGAATTAGAAATAGCAGTTTTGGGCTTCCCTGGTGGCGTAGTGGTTGAGAGTCCGCCTGCCGATGCAGGGGACACGGGTTCGTGCCCCGGTCTGGGAGGATCCCACATGTCACGGAGCTGCCGGGTCCGTGAGCCATGGCTGCTGAGCCTGCGCGTCCGGAACCTGTGCTCCGCAATGGGAGAGGCCACAACAGTGAGAGGCCCACGTACCACAAAAAAAAAAAAAAAAAAAAAAAAAAAAAAAAGCAGTTTTACATTATAGAAACAAAGCATTATTTTTTAAAAATCAATTTGGTCTTTGGTCAAATGACCTGCTCAGTATTTTACCTGTCACTCACAAGGCATGCTCTTTTAAATAGATTTTTGCTACAAATGTCTCTCAAACATGTTAGCTATACATAGAAGTACTCCACCCTTTCACTCAAAAGTCAATGCACTTTACCATGGTTTCACTGATAGAGCATCTTCAGTAAGTAATATGAACTGATTTTACAGAGATGTAATATTCAAGCATTTTAACAGAACAGAGAAATATTCCATAAGACTTATTGCTTCATTTAGCATTTACATTTGGATAGCATTTTGTATGTATTAAGAGCATGGCAATCATTTTTTTTTTTTTTTTTTTTTTTGCGGTACACGGGCCTCTCACTGTTGTGGCCTCTCCCATTGCGGAGCACAGGCTCCGGACGCGCGCAGGCTCAGCGGCCGTGGCTCACGGGCCCAGAGGCTCCGCGGCATGTGGGATCTTCCCGGACCGGGGCACAAACCCTTGTCCCCTGCATTGGCAGGCGGACTCTCAACCACTGCACCACCAGGAAAGCCCGGCAATCATTTTTATTAGTTAACAGTAAGGCCATTATTGTTTCTCCCATTTTTCAGAGAAATGGAGAGATTTAAGTCATGCAAGTACGAAAGCGGTGATATGTGAATTCCATTGTCAACTTTAAAGATATTGTTAGATTATTACACTCAAATTACCAACTCAATAATTGCTCATTCTCACAAGAGAATGGGGAAAAGTGCCCAAAGATCACACTTACAGCTCCTCCTTTTATAGACCTATATCTATTTAGAGAGAAATAAAATTTAAAAACTAGAATTTAAACTATTAAATATGCTATAGTTATATCTTCTTTAAATCCTTTCTCTCCTACCATACAGATCATGGCTAAGATGTTCTATCTTCAGTAGGACATTAGGAAGTACGAAGAGAAATAAGGAAATAGAAGGGATGACTGGACTGTAGACTAAATTGTGCATGTTGTTAGATACACATTCTAAGCTTTTTTAAAAATTGTAATTAATTTCACTCTAAATTCTAACAACATTTACTTTCTAAATAAAATATACAAAGTTTGCTTTTGATAAGGAGTAAGAAAGTGATTAGCCCAAGACTGGTTTTGTTTGAGGACCATAACCAAGTATAGAATTTCAAGTAAAAATAATAATCCTAACAAATATTTTCTGGTTAAAAAAAATTAGTTAATTTAGTATAATGGAAGATAGCTATAGAGCTTAGAAGAAATAAGCATTACAAATATTATCAAAACTCAGAAGCAGAATTTCTAGAACTATTTAATACTCTGTGCTGGTAGCGTAGTACTCTCTTATCTAAAATTATTTAAAGTCATTCATATACTTTGAGCATTTGCTATGCTGTCAGTCAAAAAATATGTAGGTAATAGATAAGTAAAATTATGGTTAAAAACGAATTAACTGCATTAATGTTAGCAAAAGCATGTTGGAAGCAGCCTTATTGTAATCATGTTTACCTTTTCTCACAATCTTATTTAAGTATCCACTATTTGTCTTGCAAGTGTATGGCTAACACTTTGGGGCACCAGGAATACTGAAATGAAAACCTCTAAGTAGGAATGGTGTGGTATAGAAAAAGCAAGAAATCCTTTACAGTCAAATTATCACCATAATTTTCATTTTAGTCTACATAATTTCCCCTTTCCTTTATATCTAGATTTGATCTTCCAAGATGTACAAACTGGTAGTGTCTCTTCCCCCTTTGACATCTCCCAGACAAACTTGGTAGTAGAGAAGGAAAAAGGGGTGAATAAAACTGAAAGCTCTTATCTGTTCTCACAGAATAACTAACTGACTTTAGTAAATCGATTAATGCATTGGAATTTCTATCTCCCCATCTTCACTACAGAAATAATGACACCTTCCATGGTGCCTCAGAGAGGGTTATTGTAAAATTAATAGAAATTTAGAAATGGACTAATATCCAAGGTACATTTCTGACATCAAAGAAAATAGATGGCAGACTCCGCCTGATGTCATGGAATCCATTGGGCTTTGGCCTATGGATTTTAAGATATCTACCTCTCCTAGTATTCTGTTTTTTCTTCACAAAGAAGTAAGGAACTCTTAAAAAGGCGAAAAGAGGTGTTTCATCAAAAGTTATTTTCTTAATATCGCCAAAGCTATCAAAGATTTATATAATCCTCACTGCTCAAGGCCAATCTATTGGTGCCAACTCTGCTATTTAAAGATAAGGCTGCAGGGCTTCCCTGGTGGCGCAGTGGTTGAGAGTCCACCTGCCGATGCAGGAAATGCGGGTTCGTGCCCCGGTCCGGGAAGATCCCACATGCCGCGGAGCGGCTGGGCCCGTGAGCCATGGCCGCTGAGCCTGCGTGTCTGGAGCCTGTGCTCCGCAACAGGAGAGGCCACAACAGTGAGAGGCCCGCGTACTGCAAAAAAAAAAAAAAAAAAAAAAAAAAAAGATAAGGCTGCAAAAAAAAACAGGTGCAAAAAAAAAAAAAAAACCCCCAAATATATTTTACGCTAGTATTTTTTACTGGAGTCAAAAAGAAGCTACTGAATGACTTAAAGTAGGAAAATGGTATAATCAGATTTTTGTGTGTCACTTGGAGAGAAAATTACAAAGGAGCAAGAGTAAAGAGTCCAGAGAATGTTGCTTTAACCACATGAAAGATAATAGTGGCTTAGTCTAGGCCAGTGACAGAATCTAGAGAGAAGGAAATAATAATTAAAGGAGAGGGAAGAGGGCAACTGGACAGTACTTACAGAGTGGTTGTCTGTGGGAAGTAAAGATGAAGAAAGAGTCAGGAATATCTCTCGAATTTCTGGTAGTGCTTTTCATGGAGTAGGGGGCCAGAGGAATATCAGGTCTGTAAGGAGGTATAGTTAATGCATTCTATTTTGAATTATTTTGTATAGGTTGAGGTGCCCATAGAATAGGAAGTGGAGTTTTCTAGTATAGGTGTCATATCTGAATATATATGTCTGAAAAAAAAAATATGTGTATATACATAAATACACATATAACATCTATATTTGAATATGTGTGTGTGTGTATATATATATTTGAAGATTAAAAGAGAGAGAGAGATGTGGACTAGAGCTATAAATTTGGGAGTGATCTTATGTAGAATATCTTCAGCCTTGATGGTGAAGGGAACCATTGAACAAATTTTTATCATTTACCTATTATGGATGAGCCTTAATTAAGGTGTTGGTTACATCATAACAGAAAAGCAAAATATGATCATGGCCTTTACTCTTATGATTCCACCATATCTTCCTGGATGAAAGTATGCAGTAAGAGAATAAGACTGGTAGCAGAGTTATTGGCACTACAAAATTTTGATATTATCTGGGAAAAACAATAGAATGTTGCCTGGCATATATTCTTTTTACTTTGTATATTTTCCACTTTCTGTCTGAATTTAAAGTAATTCTTATTATTTCTTTAGATTGTAAGTTCAGAGATTCTGTTAATTTTCTACTTAAAAAAAATTATTCATTCTTTCTTTTTCTTCTGCAACAAACACTACTGAGTGCCTGTAAGTTTCATTGTAGGCATTGTTCTAGGTGCTGAGGACACAAAGGTGACTAAACCACATTATTTGAAGTCAAAATATGCATAGTTCCTCCTCTGTTGAAATTGAATGATTTGTTGCATTTTTTCTATCATCATAGGGAATTTGGTAGCAGAAAAAAAAACTGATCATGTGGGGGTGGTGTTTAAATGACAGAAGTAATGACAGTGGAGCAGAACATTTCTGAAGGACAAGGAGAGATCTGAGATAGCCATTACTGCTACTCAACCTTACTTCTGATTCTCCTCTTACTGGGCAGCCACATGGCAAGATAGATATCCCTCAATTCCCTTGAAATGAGGCACAATTATGTGATCTGATTTACCCAAGAAATGAGGCCTTTAAGTGTTAGTCCACAATCTGACACACTCTTTTCCTCTGCTGGCAGTGTTCCAGATAGTGGAGACTCCATATTGGATTCCAAATGAAAATATGAAGACTCCTCTGCCTACTTAAGATAAATATGTAGCATGAGAAAAATAAGCCTTTGTTGTTTTAAACTTCTAAGATTGTGGAGGTTGTTTGCTGTAGTGGCATACCCTAGTCTATTCTGGTTGATATAAGAACCAAAGTGCAAATATAAACAACAAAGGTCAACTACCAAACTGACTTTTATTTCATAGTTTTGAGCTCTGTTTATGATATGGGTAATCAGGAGGCACAAATAAGGTAAAGAGGGGCGTAAGGGTGGAAATCTTCCTGCTTTTTGAATATTACAACCTTGATGATTGACTTTTGAGAAGTGCAGTGTCCTTTATAGTCAGCACGTATTGAGCCGACAACATTGCAATTTGCTTGTTTCATAATGGAGACTTGGAGAACACTGAACTGAAATGTTTGCAGAGTCATTTGATTAATGTTCTGCAGAGACTGAACTTCACTGAAGAACTAGTTTCAGGGTATTCCCCTGATTAATTATTTGAAGAATTGTAAAAGAAAAAGGTGGTAGTTGATGGAAATATTTTTAAATGTGTACTATTTTCTTCAATGGGTACAACATGCCTGACAAACAAGATATAATTATTTTTATTTCACAAATTTGAATGTATGAATACCAAATGTTTGATACTTTTGCTGTGGTATCTTAACAATTCTGTGTTTGTTGGACTCTGGGATAAGCTATCAGTCAAGACTCTCTTGAGAACTGAATATCAGAGAAAGCTAAGTGTTTATTTCATCAGCTGTTTGTTACATACAATAGTTTCCTATTTCAACCTGCAGGCCAATTCATCTCAAAGTGATTGGCAGTTTAAATATCACCTCTGCACATATAATAAGAAAACTATATCCTTACTAGCGAGTGGTGACAGAGATAATTTAAAAGGAACAGTGAGTACAGAAACATTAAAGCTTTACTCGTTAACTTTAAACCAGGGAAATGTTGAGCAACTCAATGATGGTTCATCTTTTCATTCTGCCATGTGGATGACAGCACATCTTTGGTGGTTGAAATCAAGATAGCAGGAGAGAGAATAAGAAATGTGGGTGATCCATTAGAATAGTTTATGAGAAGTTCAAAGTCTTATTTTATAAAATGTTAGACTCTTCCAGACCAGTGTTTCTCGATGGTAGATTATTTTGTTCCTAAGGGATATTTGGCAATGTCTGGAGACGTTTTTGGTTGTAGCTACTGGAATGTTGGGATGGGTGCTTCTGGCATCTAGTGTATAGCCCAATATGACAATAATGTCAACACTGAGAAATTCTGTTCTAGACCAACCTGCTCATTTTACAGAGACTATATCTAAGATGTGTTCATCCATCCTAAAATATTTATTAAATGCCCACTATTATCGAAGGGCCTGTGCTGAGTATACGGACTACAAAAATTAACTAAAGCAGTCAAAATCCTGCCTTCAGGATGTTTTGGGTTAGAAGATGAAGAAAGAGGTGTTGTGATCCATAGAAATCCTTTCAGCAGAAACATCAGGTAAAAAATATCTGAAACTTTTGAAGCATGAAATTTTCCTTTCGTCATTTTATATTCCTCTCTTGTTGCATAAGCCTTGACATCCAATAGCCTAATAAAGATTAAATAAAAGAATAAACAAAAGAAACCCATTACCATTTATTAAAATAAAAAAAATCCAAAGTGCAATTATTCAATTACTATTTTATAGAACAGTAATGGATTCTAAGCACATCTCTACATTTTGGACATATTGAAGTTAATAAAAGAGGCGAAATTCTCTCCTCTCATGGGACTTATGCTTTAGGAAGAAGAGGTGTAAAAACCAAATAAATAAGTAAATTATATAATATTTAGGGCACTTAGCAAGAAAAATAAGAGCTGAAGAGGAAGAAAGAGTGGTTATTCGCCTAAGGGAATGATATGTAGTATACAGTCCCACTAAATTACTTGGAACTTCCATGAAAATTATCAGGACAATTTTTATGCTTAACAAAATATTTAAGCTTATGATAGAGGAAAATAGATATGTTGATAGGGAGTTCTGGGGGTGGAAGCAGGGTTAAAATGCAAAAGAGCATGGTTGGGAGATAACTCACTGGGAAGGTGATATCTTAGCAAAATCCAGAAGAGGAGAGGCAGTAAACTATGTAGATATAAGACCAAGGCGGGGGGTGGTGGCGGTATTCCAGGAAGAAGTAATAATGAACGGCATACAAATGAACTAATGTTCCTGGATTGGAAGAAACAGAAACAGAATAGGAAATGGGTTCTTAGAGATAAAGGGACTAGGGGATTTGGAGTTGAAGTTAGAATGTCACAGCTCATAGTGAAGTCTTTGGTTTCCACTCAGACTAACATGGGAAGGCATTGGCAGGTTTCAGCGGTAAACTGAAGGATGTGAGTCACCTATAACAGAATCACTCTGTTTACTGTTGAGACAGTCTGAGGCAGTGGGGATGGAGAAGGGGGAATGGAGGACCAGAGGGTCCAGTTTGGAGGCTATCTCCACAATTCCAGTGATTGATGATGGTGATTTAGACCAAAGTGGGAGATCCTGAGAAATGTTCATTTTCTGCATACATTCTGATCATTTTGAAGATACAACTAAGAGAACCTGCAAGTGGATGGACTGTGAAATATGACAGAAAGAGAGGATCATGGATGGCCCTAAGGATTTGGTCCTGAACATTTGGGAGTCTGCAGTTTCCGTTTACTGAGATGGTAAAGATTCTTGGAGAAGCAGGTTGAGCTGGGTGTGGGAGAGTAACATCAGAAACTCAGATTCAAAGTCACTGGTCTTAGGTTCTCCACCTAAAAGGGAACAATATAACTTTTGAAAGTCGTCTGAAAAAATACTGAATATGTAGACAGGTAGGCTTCTCACAGCAGGTAGCTGAAGTGTGTTTGCATCATGATTCTTCCTTTGTCTTTTACTCATTTGACCCCATATGTCTCTTTTGAAATCTTTTCAGAATATACTAATTCTCATATATTGTATTTCTGATTGTGCATTTTTGCATCTCTCGTGATTGAGTTTTGGCACAGATTGCTTACACCATAACATAATCACTTCAAGTTTTGCCACACAGCAAGTCTATAAATACTGATTAAACCATGACCAAAATGCAAGACCTGACAATGCACATCCTTTAACGGTAGCCCTGGAGTTCATCAATTTTGGGGTAAAATAATCTGACAGCTGGAACACTGTATTTTTGTAAAGATGTAAAGAATTAGAAACATCTTTTGCTCAATATCTGAAAACATCTCTAATAGCAAAATTAATTATTTCATGAGCTTAGAAATGTCTGTCAATTAAAAGGAACATATTATTATGCAGATAAGAAATGATATAAATTCAATACAAACAGTTTATGGTCTTGTGCTTCTTTGAAAAAAGTTTACAGAAGCCATTTTTTTTTTCATTCCCACTTTGTCTGAGATTATACATGTGACTGTTTTTTGGTTTGTTTGTTTTTTCCCTTGTGTTTTCTTTGTTTTTTGGTTTTCTTTTGTCAGGGCTACATGGATGCTCAGGAAAACTGTAATCAAGAAGAAATCCTTACATCCTTTGAGTTTTTCTTCATCCAAAGAGGTACATAAAATTAGTGTCTGTCTTGTAACTTATATTTTTCTTATTGGTCTTCATGTTGTACATGATGCTTAGGGTTAATGGATTTATGCACAATTTGTACAACTTCCACTCAACATTTGCATTGCCTTTTCCTGAGCCCACTAAAAGCAACATTTTCCCTCTTTGTAGTATCCTCCGTCCAATGCTATGGGTGTAATTGCACTGCCCAATTCACCGTTTCAGAATGAATGAGGATGGAAAGGGGAGAGAAATTTGCTTGGCATATAGGCCTCACAAACTTTAAAGGATACAAATTGTCTCCCTGCAGACCGCAGAATTAAAATATACCATCTTGCGTGATTTGTTGAATTATTGATTCACTCTCTTCTATTTCTCAATCTCATGTTTCACAAGCATAAAGCTGACCTGTGTATTAGAACCTTAATGGCACACCCTTATGAAGAAATATGGAGAGAGCAGATGAGAGTTCCTTGAGGTTTACTGTGTGAAAATTTGCTTCAAAAGCAGCTCAGGGATGCATATTACATACCACAGTAGAGTTTTAAAAGCATCTTAGAAACCACAGCATTATGCCTTGACATTTAGGTCAATATGAGTTTTCTTCTGAGTGCCTGACCCTGCTAAGATCTTATAGAGAGCCAAGTTTGTATCCCTTGGTAGGGAAGAACAGATTTGGGGAAATTTACAATGTAGTAAAGACTCTGCAAAGTGTGAACCTACCTTAACATTGAGATGGGAGAAACCTAAATCTCTTCAGCTTATTTTCTGTCTACTCTCATTTAAAGAGAAGATTATGTGGGCTCTGTCCCTGCAAGGCAGTACATTTATTTTTTAGGAAATATTTTCAGAAATACATTGGGGTTATAAATCCAGTTCCTGAGAAACTGTGGCTGATGAATCTTCACATTTATAATTGTATCTGTTATTGAATGTGACAAAGAATTACGAATGGGGTAGAGAGAGAGCAAAAGAGAGATTCAGAGAGACACAGAGACAGAATATGTTGGGAAATTTCTATGGAAGAAATAGTAAATGAGTTATAAAGAGGCAGCAAGTTTGCTTACAATCTTTACACATTCTTGAGTGTCCAAGTCATGTTTTGACAACAAATTAGAGGCTGAGATTTTTCCTGGCAAGGCCAAATCCTAACTGGTATTTTTTTTTTTTTTTTTTGTGGTACGCGGGCCTCTCACTGTTGTGGCCTCTCTAGTTGTGGAGCACAGGCTCTGGACGTGCAGGCCCAGTGGCCATGGCTCACGGGCCCAGCCGCTCCGCAGCATGTGGGATCTTCCCGGACCGGGGCATGAACCCATGTCCCCTGCATCAGCAGGCGGACTCTCAACCACTGCGCCACCAGGGAAGCCCCTAACTGGTATTATTTTATGCTGTGTTCAGAGCTCTGAGGAATCTAACAGTGTAATAGTTACACAGTAAATGACAATGAGTAGAAATCAGACCCTTTCGCTAGGTAGATTAGTCTGCATATTTGAGCATCTGGGATTATCAGAAGACTAATTCACTAGATTTTAAAATCACAGTACAGGTGGTGTAAGAATTCAATTCAATTCTTACTCTAAAACTGAGAAGAGCAGTATAGAATCCCTCACTGAACAATTAGAAAATAAAACCAAGGTAATGAAAGTTTGACCATCTCTAACGACATCAAATCAAAGAAAAAGAAAAACCTTCAAGAGCAGCGAAAGATTGTGGGTCAACAAAGCATTATTTATTACAGGGCTTCTTCAGACTGATGATGCTAATTAATGTCTGGTCCTTACTTTTAGGTACTGATGATACAGTTTTGTAATATGTATAGTTGGAAAGAAATGAGTGCTGGCTGAGGAAAAGAGATGGTTCATGAACAAGCTCTAAAAAATGTAAAAAGTATATTTTTGACCATTAGCTTGCTGTATTTGATGCTTATGTGCACCAAAATAAATATCCCTATTCCTCATTTATGGAAAGCTGAAAATAGTTTGAGAAGACAGAATATGGCATGAGTGATAAATGTGCTTAACATGACTAGGTTAAATTTTCCCTAAAGATGTCTCAAAACCATTTTAGAAACTGGAACTTATCCTTGTTCTCATATGTTTCGGTACATGTATTCCACAGCAAACCTCTTCTTTAGAACTAGAATGATTCCAACCCAGTCATGTTATATATCCATTCATATTTTCAGCAACGGATTCAGCACTGTTAACCTAGAGGAAAGCATTATTTTGGGCCCAAATTTATTTATCTCCTAATTTATCAATAGCTAGCACACATGGTGTTTGGCACACTGTAGTCACACAGTTTATTTCCAACATGCAAAAATGCACATATGCTTAGTGACATGTATGATGTTCATCACATTCATGTTTGCTGTGTGATGAAACTAGTCTATACCTCAGTGTTAACATCACCAAACTGCTTCTTGTGTTTACTTAGAACACCCTATAAAATGACAATGCCACTTCTGTAAATATTCATTCCTAACTTCAAATCATGACATATTTAACCTAGCCAGTCAAATTAAAAACTTCGGTAGTCATGTCAAAAATTAAGTGTGAATATTGCTTTAAGCATTTATGACACCTTAAATCAAATCATGCTTAAAGTATTTTCATATGTTGTTTTACTATTAATCTACTATTATCATTATTTGTAAATAAAATGATGATTTATATTTTACATGAATGTTTTTAATTTGGAGACAACCTAATCAGAAATTAAAAGCCACGATGAGCTCACAAATACCAAGTGTCTTTTTTAGAAGTTCCATTGACAATTCCAGGCTAGAGAACAAGATTGTCACAGATCTGGCCTCCTGGTGAATTGTTGGCACGTGAGGAGGATTCACTGTAATTACTCATGCTGTGATTTAGATTGAGCCACTTGCAGGTTCAATTTACAAGCACTTATGAAAATTCTCACTCAGATTACTTAAAAGAGTCCCTTAAATTTCAGACTATTATGTTGGATAATCACAGCAGCCCATTTACTTTAAGTGCTGGATAAGGTAAACTCTAAAATAACCTTTACCAACTGCACAAGTGCAAAATAAAACTATTTTGCTGCTGAAGTTTAGTAAACACCTGTTCCTACTTGATTTAGGTGAAGTTGGGTTTAGTAAGAATCATGATATGTGTTAAAGCAGGTCTAAATATTTATGGCATTACTCATCGCATGGGAAAATAATTTAGTCCCAATTCTTGTAAAAAAAAGAATTCTGTGATTTGAGTCTTTTTGGCAATAATTAATTAATTAATACTCATACAATTCTATGGGTTCATCAGGGGTTTTTCTCTGATGTGAGATGCCATGGTTTTTTTTGACATTTTCTTCCTTTCCTCTTTCAGCAACCCTGGGTTACTGAGAAGCTTAGACAGCTAATGCCCACAGGCATGCCCATGCTTTGCCTCTAAACTTGCTCTTTTCTCTCTCTGCCCTGAAATAAAGCCTAAGCCCTTCACCAACATCACCTGTGTTGTCGTTATGACCAACAGTGACCAACAGTGAAGACCTCTGTAAGATAAAACCTCTAACTTTTGCTATTAAAGAGATAGTAAACTGTTGGCCTGTGGTGCATTCTGCAGTGTAGATCCCCCAAATTTTGATCTATGCTACCTGGATCTCACAAATATACCATAGATAGAGATCTTTTAGTTTCCAGGCTGTGGCATTCAGTGGATAGGGGCTGGACTGGATGAAAAGAGAGGGTGGATGCAGTACTTTGTTCTTGAATAGCTTATGTAATTAGGTGCCTGTGTATAGTTTACAACTTCTTTGCCCAATGGAATGTGGATTTCCATGGCAAGGACATGAGTAAGTATTGTCTCCCCACTATGAGGAGGCATGATAAGGATAGGAATATCATAATTGTACAGGGAAGAAAGCAGATGATTGTAAACCACTTTGCAATCCATGAAGCTTTGTAAGTTAGGATGAAGAGTTTTGAATTTCTTTTTAGTCAGATTGAAAATCACTGAACTGCTTTAAGTAGAGAAATGATTTAATCTATTGTATAGTCTTAAAGATCTGGTGGTGGCCATGTGAAGATTAGACTGTATAGAATTTAGAGGGAATGTAAGAGGTCCAGTTAGAAATCTATAGCTCTTCGTGAAGGGGATGATATAGGATTGCTCTAGGATGTTAATGAGACAGAGAAAAATGAGTGAAATGGGAATACTGTTTGGAGGCATGTCAATAGGAATTGCATGGGTGGTAGTAGTGAATGAAGAAAAGAGAGGACTCTATGATTGTCTGCCTTCAGAGCTCCTTCTTAAGATAAAAAGGATCATTATGACTTAAAGTAGGTCTTCCTATTCCCACCCCCCCAAGAACAAAAGCTTGTCAAAATCTCTGTGTTTATGAAATCTGATGATTTTAAAGAAAAGGATGTCAATTCTAAGTCGCTAAGTCATAGACAACTTTTCTTTAAAATTTTCCAAAATATGACATGCTCTGGCCAGATGGAGTTACTGGCCAAGAGAAAAAAAATGACATACAATGTTTTCCTTGTATTGCTTAAATGTTTCCTTTTGCAGTTTATCTTTTAAAAAGTATACAAACTAAAGTACTTCGTTTCCTTGAAAGTTGTCTGTACTTACACCTCTATTTCCATTACTGTTTACTTTTTCTCCTTCTGTTCTCCTTTCTCAAACTTTTTCTCCATTTTCTTACTTGAACTTCTAGCCTGGCTGCACATCAAGCTTTATAGACCATTCCCTTCATTATCTCATTTCTATCTCCTCTTCTTCCACCTGCCACAAAGCTTGCTTTTTGTCCTTTACATCTTGTTTTCACATTCTTACTAGATTGGGAGATACTTCTCTCAATTAAATATTCTGCTAACATAATAGGTTTCAAGTTTAGTCCAATTTAAGAGAAGCAGGACAAGGAAGTCCACCTAATTATCTCTGTTCTAGAGAAAATGAGAGTTTGCAAGTTTTCAGAGAAAAGTCAGTTCACCTCCTAATTTTGTGATGTGGCCCAGTCAATTTCTAGCCTGATAAAGAACGGAGGAGTAGTTTAAGTTGGAGAAAAGATGGTAAGCTGAACAGTCCCCTATTCACATCCATTTTTCATTATATTGCTTTCTCTTCTCTGTTTCTACGCTACCACATATACTACACTTAAATGTAAATGCTAAAATCAAAGAACAGTGATTGTTTATAAGAACAATGCCATTGTTTTCCTCCAGTTATTTTAGTGAACTATTTCTTCCTAAATCATATATATATACATTTATCCATCTATTTCTTCTGTGTTATCATGATTTTAGAAAAAAGAAAATGAAGTAAGAGAGTCGATAAAGTATTGCTTTAAACACACACACACACACACACACACACACACACTATATCACAGCACTGTATAAAATCTATCTTTTTCTAATATAAAACATCTGGGTAAAATATACTTCTTCATTCAACAACATTTTATTGAACCTACTGTGAAAGGCAATGTACTGGGTACTAGTGATTCAAAGATGAATAAGAGAGATGTGGTCCTGTTTGTATTGGTTCTTAGAATGGAGTGAAGTTTTTAAAAAAGCAAGTCGCTACTCCCAGTGTACTGTTTGCAGTTTGGGAGGTATAAGGACACATTCAGGCCATGAATCTCTCTCTTTGTGAGTTTCTAAATATATTCAAAAGTCCAGAAGACATTCATGTGCATATTTTCTCCCAGTACTGTCAAAGAGAACAGGTGAGTCTTAATTTAATACCTAGGAAGGTCCTAGATACTCATTTTCCTTTGAAGCCTGGCTCATTGAACACTTTCCACAATGAAGTCCTTTCACTCATCTTTTGCCATCTGAACCAGATAAAATTTTCCTGCACACTTAATGTTTTTATATGAGCAATACCAAAAGGGAATCATAACGTAAGTAACCACTAGTTTAATTTCTTCATGTCCCCATAAAATATTGTCATAAAGGCTTATGTTCTATGTTATCTAAAAAATTGGTAATTTCCCTTCCTGCATATAACTCAGCTTTGGAAAAGGACACAGTATAATTCCACTTGGAATTTTCCTAAAACTGAGGACAATAATGGTCTGTTTTCAAAAGAGTAACAACCAAAAGAGGGTTAAAAAACATTTTCTAGTGTTCTAGTGTTTAATTGCTTTTTAAAAAGGAGGCTTTCCCTTAACTTTAATTAAATATTTAATAGAGATTGCAGACAGAAAATAGATTTTCCCATTGAAATTAAGTTACTTTCCCCAAAGAAAACAGTGTAGGTGTCTAACAGGGTGGGTCGGATCTTCCGTAGAGTACTATCTGTCACCTTCCTTTTCAGAGTAATTACTGTCCTGTTATTAACACTCCAGGGAACATTTCCGGATCACTCCTTTGTGTGTGACTACACTAAATACAGGATTTTTTCTTTGTTCTGAATGTGCAGGAACAGATGCTTCAGCTACTAATTTTTTGTCTCATTTGGAGCATTAACAAATGAGATGCTAGTTCCTGCACAGATAAAAGCTGTCCCCTTAGCAGCTGGATCTTTTACATTCTTTGGGGAGATGTAACTTGAGGGCCTCTCTGTGCTCAGGAAGTTGAAGCGAGGAGGTACAGATTTTTACCTTCTGACCTGAGTTCCTTCCACAAGTCTTTAAGTCCTTCTCAACTAGCACGGCTCTCAGGGTCTCTAGCTTCTGTCAATTCATTAAATGCTGATTTAGATTTTTATGGCAACATTTGTCTCAGATGAGAATTACAGTAAAGCTCGTCATTAAACCTTATCATTTTTAGTGCAGTGTATAATTTATGGTTCCATTAAAAGTCAAATCCACCGTAGTAAATTGTCTTAAGACTGAAGATACATCATGCAGTTAGCTTTTTCTGAATAGCATCATTTATAAAGACAGGATATGATTTTATGCTTGAAGAGTATATTTTATTTAGAGCACAACAATGCATTGATGGATTTGTAAATTATCTCAAAAGGAGAGTATCTCAGAAGAATAGTAGCAAGCATAATGACCTACATCCACACGCAATGGCACCAGCACCATTTTGGATAACATGTTATTCAGGAAAGATAATTGAAACAAATTTTTTTTTCAGACTTAACTTGAATTGGATCAGTTACTATATGAAAAGTCTTTCATACACTGGGTCTAATTTACCTTCTTGTCTTAGCTCAAATTATGAAGCAGAATTCTTTCTTATGCATATTGTACCGTGGTTCTACTGAGGGACTCATCATTTTATCTTTAGACAACTGTAATATTTTCATGATTATTCACCTATCTTCCATTATTACCCCAATGCCCAATCCATCCTTTAAATTATTGTTAAAGTCAGCCATATAAAGTAAAACTATGATTGTGAACCCCAGAGTGTGTTGAAGTATTCCGGTGGCTTTCCATTTCATACACGATAAAGCTCAAGCCTTTTTAATGAGACAAACAAGAGCCTTTCTTAATTGGTGTCATTATTCTTCAAATCAAAATTCTCCATGGTATATGTTGTACTTAATACTCTGACAATGTTATTTTGTGTCTTACCTCACTATGTATCATTTTTTTCCATGAATACTTATTGTGCATCAACTGTCTTGAAAGTATTTTGCTCTGTATTGGGTGAACAAAACTGGACCTGGTCTCTGACCTTATGATTCTTACAGTCTGGTGGGGAGACAAATATTAATCAAATAATTACATAAATACATATAAAATTTTACTGTGACAATTGAAGTAAATGAGAGGAACACAGTGGTATTTATACCTGTTACAGAGGAATTTGATCAAGTCAGAGAAATCAAAGATATCTTTCCCAAGGAAGAATTTCATAGAAAGGGTCTAAAGGACATAGACACTTTCTTTGCAAGGAGAGAAGGGGAAGAACATTATAAACAGAGTGAGCACCATCTACTTTCTTCCAGTCTTTCATTGATTTCCTTGAGCTTTTTCCACTGCCTGAAGTTGCTTTTCCTTTGCCCACTTCTGCCTTTTCACCTGATTCAAAATTGATACCCTCTATAAAACTTCCCTTATTCTTTTCTTATCAGACCAATAAACTTCCTTTGTGTTCCTCCCCAAATAGCACATTACCCACGTTGTATAGTTTCTGTAGTGCGAGGAGAAGAGAGAGAGGAGGAGTGAAGAGGAGAGGAGAGGAGAGGCAGAAGTAATGCTGCTCCTCAAACAGACAATTTTGTTTTCTATTAAAAATCTACCCATTTGTTAAGATCAAGTTAAAAAAATCTAACTTTATAAAGTCATTCTAGATTTTCTGAGCCAAATATGTTTTCCTCCTACTTGAAACTCCAAGTATTTAGACTTATTTTATGGGTTTACTCCATTCTACTTTGTTGTTGTTGTTTTTTTCTCGACCACTAAGTGATTTCAAAATCCTTGAGGTATGTTCCAGGTTTACTCATCATTTAATTCAACATTTTATATATTTTTATTGAATTCATGAGATTAAATAAAATTAACATTATTTCTCTCTCTTCCTCTACTAATAATTTTTTTATATTTTAGACTGCTTTATGTCAAAGTCTCTAATGCCTTTATTGATCTTTAAAACTTTTGCATGTCTGTTTGAAATAAAACCATAAATACAAAGTGTAAGAGTCACAGGACAAATTTCTTGGATGTTTTTTAATCAGAGTTTCTCAACCTTGACACTTCTCACACCATTATGGCCCTGATCACTGTTTCTGGGGGGAAGCTGTCTTATGCATTGTATGGTGTTTAGCAGCATCTCTTATCACTACCTACTACATGCCAGTAGCACCCCCCTCCAACCTCCAGTTGTGACAACCAAAAATGTCTCTAGACCTATTTGCCAAAAGTCCCATGACTGAGAACCACTGCTTTTAACTACCAAAGAGTCCAACTTTCCTCAGACAAAATCTAGGAATTCAAAGGATTTTCATGAGGCTCTAATGTTCACAGAATGCCTCCAAGTTTGACACAAAGTAGATGCTCAATGTTTATTATTATGATTCTTATAATTTTGTTTATTTCCTATACAGACATACCTTGGAGATAGTGTGGGTTTGGATTCAGACCACCGCAATAAAACAAATCACACATTTATTAGTTTCCCAGTTCATATAAAAGTTATGTTTACACCACACTGTAGTCTGTTAAGTGCGCAATAATATTATGTCTAAAAAATACATACTTTAGTTTAAAAATTCTTTATTGCTAAAAAATGCTAACCATCATCTGATCCCTCAGCAGGTCATAATCTTTTTGCGGTTGCAGGGTCATGTCCCCATGTTAATGGCTGCTGACTGATCAGAATGATGCATGCTGAAGTTTGGAGTGACTGTGGCAATTTCTTAAAACAAGACAACAGTAAAGTTTGCCCCATTAATTGACTCTCTTTTACCAACAATTTCTCTGCAGCATGCCATGATGATTGATAGCATTTTACCCACAATAGAACTTCTTTCAAAATTGCAGTCAATCCTCTTAAACTTTGCAGCTGCTTTATCAACTAAGTTTATGTGATATTCTGAATCCTTTGTTGTCATTTCAACAATTTTCACAGCATCTTCACCAGTAGTTTCTATCTCAACAAACTACTTCCTTTGCTCATCATAAGAACCAATTGCTCATTTGTTAATTTTGATCACGAGATTGCAGCAATTCAGTCACATCTTCAGGCTCCTCTTCTAATTCTAGTTCTCTTGCTATTTCCACCACATCTGCAGTTCCTTCCTCAGCTGAAGTCTTGAACCCCTTAAAGGCTTCCATGAAGGTTGAAATCAACTTCTTCCAAACCCCTATTAATGTTGATATTTTGACCTCTTCCCAGGAATCTCAAATGTTCTTTATGATATCTAGTATGGTGAATCCTTTCCAGAAGGTTTTCAATTTACTTTGCCCATTTCCATCAGAGGAATCAGTATGGCAGCTATAGCCTTATGAAAAGTGTTTCTTAAATAATAAGACTTGAAAGTTGAAATTAGTCTTTGATTCATGGACTGCAGAATGGATGTTATGTTAGCAGGCATAAAAACAACATGAATTTTACCATGCGTTTCTATTAGAGCTCTTGGGTGACCGCTGCACTGTCAAGGAGCAATATTTTTAAATAAGTTTTTTTTCTCAACAGTAGGTTTCAACAGTGGGCTTAAAATATTCAGTAAGCCACGTTGTCAACAGATGGGCTGTCATCCAAGCTTTGTTGTTCCACTTATAGACCACAATCTATGTAGACTTAGCATAATTCTTAAACGTCCTAGGATTTTCAGAATTGTAAATGAGCAATGACTTCAACTTAATGTCAACAGCTGCATTAATCTCTACCAAGAGAGTCAGCCTGTCCTTTGAAGCTTTGAAGCCAGGCATTGACTTCTCCTCTCTAGTTATAAAAGTTTTAGATGGTATCTTCTTCCAGTAGAAGGCTGTTTCATCTAAACTGACAATCTGTTGTTTAGTGTAAACACTTTCATTAATTATCTCAGCTAGATCTCCTGGATAACTTGCTGCAGTTTCCACATCAGCACCTGGTGCTCCACCTTGTACTTTTGTTATGTAGACAGATTCTTTCCTTAATCCTCATGAACCAACTTCTGCTAGCTTCCAACTTTTCTTCTGCTGCTTCCTCACCTCACTCAAGCTTCAAAGAACTGAAAAGAGTTAGGGCCTTTCTCTGGATTACCTTTGAGTTAAGGGCAGGTTGTGGTCCCTTCAGACCACTAAAACTCTCCATATCAGAAGTAAAGCTGTTTCACTTTCTTATCATTCGTGTGTTCACTGGAGTGACCTTGTTAATTTCCTTCAAGAACTTTTTTTTTGCATTCACAACTTGTATAACTGGAGCAAGAGGCCTAATTTCAGTCTATTTTGGCTTTTGATATGACTTTGTCACCAAGCTTACTCATGTATAGCTTTTATTTATTTATTTATTTATTACATCTTTATTGGAGTATAATTGCTTTACAATGGTGTGTTAGTTTCTGCTTTATAACAAAGTGAATCAGTTATACATATACATATGTTCCCATATCTCTTCCCTCTTGCGTCTCCCTCCCTCCCACCCTCCCTATCCCACCCCTCTAGGTGGTCACAAAGCACCGAGCTGATCTCCTTGTGCTATGCGGCTGCTTCCCACTAGCTATCTATTTTATATTTGGTAGTATATATATGTCCATGCCACTCTCTCGCTTTGTCCCAGTTTACCCTTCCCCCTCCCCATATCCTCAAGTCCATTCTCTAGTAGCTCTGTGTCTTTATTCTTGTCTTACCCCTGGGTTCTTCATGGCGTTTTTTTCTTAAATTCCATATATATGTGTTAGTATACGGTATATGTCTTTCTCTTTCTGACTTACTTCATTCTGTATGACAGACTCTAGGTCCATCCACCTCATTACAGATAGCTCAATTTCGTTTCTTTTTATGGCTGAGTAATATTCCATTGTATTAAATTAAAGAGATGTGCGACTCTTCCTTTTTCTTGAACACTTAGAGGCCATTGTAGGGTTATCAATTGGCCTAATTTCAATATTGTTGTGACTAAGGGAATTGGCAGCCCCAGCAAGAGGGAGAGAGATGGCAGAATGGCTGGTCAGTGGAACAGTCAGAATACACACATTTGTTGGTTAAGTTTGCCATCTTACCTGGGTGAAGTTCCTGGCACCCCCAAACATTTACAATAGTAATATCAAAGATTCCTGATCACAGCTCACCATAACAAGTATAATAATAATGAAAAAGTTTGAAATATTGCTATAATTACCAAAATGTGACACCGAGATACAAGGTGAGCAAATGCCATTGGAAAAAACTTTTGCCAATAGACTTGCTCAAGGCAGGGTTGCCACAAACCTTCTATTTGTGAAAAAACACAACATCTGAGAAGTACAATTATACAGAACAAGGTATACCTGTATTTTTCCCAGTGTGACCTGTTATTATGTTTTCTTTTTAAGTCAAATCACCATATTGTTTCAATAATTTAAAGAAATTGTCTTTAAAGTCTTGAAAGTTTTTTGTTGGTGTATCAATAGTTATTGGGAAGAGGAGGGGTGGGGAATGTAAAATGAGCTCCCTCAATTTAATTCTTGTGTAATTATGATTTCAGTTATTATCTCCAGAGTATGAACTTACATTTTCCCCTATTGTCTGCCACATTGTTACCCACTCACACTGATAGTGAGATTTTGAAATGAACCCCTGTTGACTTAACATTTCAGCACATGGGAGATATTAGAATCATTGGTAAGCTATATTCATATTCTCTTTCTTCTGAACCATTTATAGAAATGTTATAAAAGACAAAACTTCCACCTAAGTACCAGTTTCAATTCTTAAACAATTTGCGGCACAGAAACTTGTGCAACATTCCTTAAACCAATAATTGATTCCCTCTGACCACATTTGTATAGACCTCTTCAAGGAAACACTGCAAGTATTCTCTATTAAGTCAGACATTTTGCCTGTAAGATGTTTTCATTAAGAGAGTTTTTTCCAACCTGAGAATTATGTAATTCCCTCATCTTAAGCCAATGCACCTATGTCTGCTCTACAGTGTTTACTTAGAACTATATAATAATTGCTTGATGAGATATGTATCTTTTTTATCTTCCTGAAATGTGTATACTGTTTTTCAGTTTTGTTAGTTAAAAACATGCTTTATTACAGATTTTCTAATATTTTCTTCATAAAATCAATGCAAAATTAGTGGCATAGTTTTCCTATTCTTTTGAGATATCACAATTAGTGTTAATGACATTGATATTGCTCTTGTTTAAATATGAAGAATATAATTTTTAAAGCATATGTGCCCAAATTGGTGGTAAATGTAATTTAATAAGCTTAGATGTTAGACATATGTTCTACCAATTACTAATTGTAGAATCATTTTAAATGAGTGCAAATGAGAGATTTTTCTTTTACTGCAGAAATTTAACACTTTTAATTTGTGTGCTAATAGTTCACTTTTTCATATATACAATTAAACATTTTCAGCTTTATATATTTTTTCTAATTTGATTTTAGAATGCTTATCAGGGTAATATATTAATAAGATTAAAGAAAAGAAAGATACACTATAGATAAAAAGAAATAAAGACAAAAGCATAGAAGTTTTAAGCTAGGAATAATATTTCAGATCATTCAGATCCTATCCACTAATAAGCAAATGAAACAACAAAGAGTGTGAAAAATATTTTTAAATGGTTACGCAACTATTTAATGATTACTGCTTGGATGCTGTCTTGGTCTTTGGATTTATAGTTCAATGATATTTATAACTCATCCTTGAGTCAAAACATTTTTGGAGGTGCAACAGACCAACAAGTCCTCCATTTTAACTCTCTTTTCTCTTTGGGTGCTTTTTAAATGACAAAGAGCTTCACCCTCTGAAGATGCAGAGTGTACCTCTCTATTTGTTCAACTTATCTTCCGTATACTCCCAGTCCCTTCATAAATTTTACCAGTGGTGTTAGTTTTGTTCTCTAGTTTAACATAGGACTGTTCTTCAAATGTTGAAAACAACCATCAGAATAAATATCTCAAGGTCCTTCTGTTGCTTTAAATACACCAAATTCAAAAATTCATCCAGATAATTTCTTAAAGGAATATTCTAATTTGCCATTATACCTTCTATTCCTCCTAAAGGAAGAGAATACATGTAATTTTTTATTTTATTTTTTATTTACTTATTTATTTTTGTTGTGTTGGGTCTTCATTTCTGTGCGAAGGCTTTCTCTAGTTGTGGCAAGCGGGGGCCACTCTTCATCGTGGTGCGCGGGCCTGTCACTATCGCGGCCTCTCTTGTTGCAGAGCACAGGCTCCAGACGCGCAGGCTCAGTAGTTGTGGCTCACGGGCCCTGTTGCTCCGCGGCATGAGGGATCTTCCCAGACCGAGGCACGAACTCGTGTCCCCTGCATTAGCAGGCAGATTCTCAACCACTGCGCCACCAGGGAAGCCCTACGTGTAATTTAAAAAATAGTAAATTTATTTTTGGCTGCATTAGGTCTTCGTTGGTGCGCGCAGGCTTTCTCTAGTTGCAGTGAAAGGGGGCTACTCTTCGTTGTGGTGCATGGGCTCTAGGCGCATGGGCTTCAGTAGTTGTAGCACGTGGGCTCAACTCAAGAAAAGAAAAATATTGGCAGTGCTTTCATTTCTTTAGCTATTTGGCTTGTGGTGCCACCTCATCAAGGAGCTTTCATTATTCTACCAGGATAGATCCTCTACCAGGATCTACCGCTCTCAGTTCCCCTCCTTCATATTGTTAGAACTGACTTCGTAGCAAGATGGCTGACAATAGTCTAGCCCTACATCTTTGCACTGGCAAGCCCAACATGAAGGAAATTCACTGTTGGAAGTTTGAACAAAAATCTGGGCACTGACTTTCATTGGCCCACACTGGGTCAAATAACAGCTTTTGTGGAATATTGTGTACTGTTTTGGCCAGGTCTGAATTACATATCCATATCCACAGACAGAGAACAAATGGGGGTAGTATCTACTTCACCTAAAACATATATAAAAATTGAAGATTGAGATAAGTTTATCCATCATTCCCCCCAAACCAAACATCAAGTTTCTGATAGCAAAAGAAAGAAGAATGGCCAAAGGTGTAGGAGGAGAGGAAACATGCACTGTGAGATATATTTTCTAGGAATATGCCAAAATTATCTCTGATGTGCGACCAGCTATTTATTCAGTAATTATATTGTAGCCATTACCCATTGTGTATAATCCTTACAAGTTCTCTGTAAGGCATGTAGTTTCATCTCCATTTTATCACTGAGGAAAATTAAATTTGTCAAAGTATATGTGCAGAAGAGATGGAATTTGATCCAGGGAACTTTTAAACTAAAATTGATACTTTTTCTATACATTACAATGTTTTCATGAATAATTATAGTAATATTCATTTAAAGTAAACTTTAGCTCTACCTTCAAAGGAATAGTCTAGATCAGTGTTTATCAACCTTGGCTGCACTTTGGAATCACCTGAGAAGCTTTACAATATACTGAGTTCTGGTTTTCACCTTTAAAGATATTGATTTAAAGTGGTATATAGTAAGGCTTGCACATCAGGATTTCTAAACCTTCTCATGTGATCCAAATGTACATCCAAGTTTAAAAACTACTGGTATAAAAACAAAAGGAAATATGACATAGGAATTTCACTCTGTTTTGCATCTAGGGTTTATCAGATTCTATATTAATAATACAAAATTAAAGTCGTGGTATCAAAGTCAGATAGGGACCATATCTCCTTCTATGGCCCTGTTTAGTCTTACAAAATGGCTCTTAATACCTCATTGCCATCAGGAAAATCTATACTTATTTCTTTGCAAGGCTATTTACTGAGAAAGTTGAATTACATGGAGGAGACATAGTCACAGCCATATAATGATTTCTCTTTCTGAGCTTCAGAACAGTTCCCTCTCCCCTCCAAAAATGTGATGATTGGAACAAATCTGAGAAGGAAGTGAAAATAGAGACAATGGCTTTTTTCTCTGCGCTCTGCTTTTCTCTGCCATGTTGACCAGGTACTGCTGCCTCTTGCATCCATGTCCTGCATGCAGAGAGCAAGGATCTGTCTTCTCAGCATTCCCATAAACCCTTTAGTACTGTTCTTTAGTTTCTGTCATACCCAATCCTTGGCTCCTTTGTAGAAGTTTGTTTTGAGAAGAGGGAGATAATTATCTCTCAAAGTCTGGAATGGCGTGGCACTGTATTTCTGACCTAAATTAAAAGGTAGAGGAACATAGACAAATACAGTGATGTAAAATATGGTTGGTGAGGAGCTTAGAAATGAAATAAAGTCAGACTTGGAGAACAGTACACATTTTTTATCATGGATAGAGTAATGTGTAAAATTCCTTGAGTAAAATGCCTAAAAGCCATTTAAATTGTTGCTAAAGAAAAAATTAGGGCTTGGGTTAAAATGATCCAGTTTTATTCTCAGAGCAGTGTCATACTTCACTAGGATAGAGTTTCAGAATATGTTCTTTAAATGTATTAAAATGTATGACTATATTATATATTAAATGCTATTCATAGTCATATAAATTCTTATAGTAAACTACAATAAATGCTAAAGTTTAATGTATTTCCTATTTTCCCTGTAGATGCTATTTCTACAAAGAAATCATTCAAATCTTTCCTAAGGTGCATAGACCATTTTTAAATATTTAATAGAAAGTGTCACTTCTTTTTGAGTCTGATAAAAGTAAGACTTTTCTTTAGTCCTTAAAACATAAAAGAAACAATATCACTGACATCATTCTCTCCTTTAGAAGAGTGTTTTCAAACTATCAAAATGAAAACAAAAACACCTTTCTTCTCTAACTGAACTTAGACTGCTAACCATGAAAACAATGTAAACCACATGCATTTTTAATATTATAAAGTTTCTATGGACTGTAATTATTTTTACTCTCCAGACGGAGGATGGAATAGTCTAACTTACTGAGAAATACTTTCAACTCTTTAAGCATCACATATCCATTGAAAATATTTCAGGAAATAGAATTCAAAACTCATGTTTTGGGGTACAATGCAAAGAATGCCAAGTCATATAGAGGTTCAAGATTGCCTCCGTGTTACTGACAGATACAGACTGAGATCTTGAACATGAACCAGGACCTGAAGCAGGCACCAAAGACCCAGCCTGGAAGCCTATGTAAGAGAGTTTGCATGTTATTTCATGAACAAAGGGAGGCATTGGAGTTTTCTAAGTGGAGGAGTGACACTAACTTATCTGTATCTTAGAAGACCATTGTATTATCTTGGTGGATAATAGCTTGAAGAAAGACTAGTATGAAAATGAGAATTTTTGTTAAAATGGTTTGGACCTCCCAAGGGCATTGATCTCTCACAATCTGTTAATTTTCCACATTATGTGATTGCTTATTTTCTTAAATATTTTTATAGAAAGTGTCCCCAAGTATTCTCAGCATTCTTTATGTTAAACAACCTCAACCGTTAAGAGTATTTACATGGGAAAAACCAGTGAGGTATAGTGGAAATGTATAGCCAAAATTATTTTAAATATTAAAATACTTTTTATGTATTTAAAGTTACCTTCCCAAATTGGGACTTATCCAGCCATATACTTCCTTGGACACAGAAAGATAGCTCATATGTTTTTTCTGGGAATGAGATACAAATATACTTTACTAGATAAAGAAGACAGAGCCAATACTGGTTCTCAAGAAACACACTGTCAGGTCTGGAGGTCATCTTATGAGAAGAACAGACACAGTTCCAGCTATAGGATCTGGAAGGAGAAGTGCCAATCATAGCACTGGACCAAGTCCCATAAGGAACTGTGTATGGAGTAATTGTGAAAGGGACCTCATGGAGGAGGTAACCTAGGGAAAAGCTGTAAGTTAATTAAATCATTCAACACATAAGTACTCACTGATATGTGCCTGGCTATGAGCTGGTGCTGAGTATAGAGAAACGGAAGACAAAGAAATGATGCTTTTGAAACTCACATCAAGAAGGGAAGCTCACAATCTTATTTCCTAAAAGAATTATTAATATCAGGTCCAGGTGATACTGTGTACCCAGATAATATGAATATTCTTCCTGCTGTAGAAACAGAAGTCCTGGAAAAATCTTTTTTAAAAAATATAATACATCTAACAAAGGAACATTTCTAAGTACAGATGACGAAAAAGACATACACCTTTCTTCCTTGGATCCATTTCATATAAAAATGGAGTGATTTTTAAAACATTATAAAACTACAAGGGTAGAGAGAAGGGGAGAGGTGAAAATAGCAACACTAAGTATATGTATGTTTGTCTGTATATTGTAAAAGAAAAATTGCACTGATGGGGTTCAACAAGCAAGGAAGACCTCATTCAAGCTTACTGTAATAGGGGAGCCACATAGAGCTCAACAAGTACTGGAGAATGGTAGTGGGGAGGTTGATCAATGTGATTAAGCCATCTATGTTTGCTAATTGACACTTATTGAAATTATGCTCCCATCTTCATTTACAGACTAAAAGATAAAGACCCTATCTCCTTCTAGGATTATATTTCAAAGAGATGGCCCCAGGTCCCAGAGAAAAACATTCCTGGGTTATAAAACTGGCAAAAGGTTAGGGGAAGATTTGCATTTCAAAGGAATAGCGAAAGAATTTACAGTAGAAAGTTTTCTAAAGTAAATGTTCTCAGAAAAGTAGGTCGGGACCTATAGTCTGGAAGAAGCCTCTCTCAATTTTAGTTAAGCTGAGGGGAAAGTTAAGGCTATTTTGGTTAATATATGCATGTGCAGGGGTTTTTTTTTTTTTTTTTGATATGAAAATGAGGCAAGGACAGTGTAAGAAAGGAAATTATAGCCCAATTTTATGAGGCCAAATAGAGGCAAACATCCTAGATCACTAATTAGCAAACCAAGTGCAGTACTATATGAAAAAGGAAGGAAAATATGATGGAATTAATTCAATATCTGCTTTGAAATGAGAAGTTAAGGAAGCAATTTCTAATATAATAGAAATTACATTAAGGGTATTTGAGACTGTGAGTAAATTAATGTTTTGGAGCCTCGGTTTTTCCTCTGTAAAATAGAAATAGGTTTGCATTCCTTGAATGGCTGTTACAAGGATTAAGTAATGCATTTTATATATAGTGTCTAACACAGTGTCTGGTTAAAAAAAACTCAGTAAATTGTTATTAATGTTAATTAGAATATGACTTCATGAAGAAAATCTGATAAGTTGAACAAATATATATATATACTCAAGTATACAGGGATGTGAGGCAGTATGTATATTTGGAGAAGCACAAATTAATGCAGCTATAAAATAGAGTAAGAATAAATATGGGGTCAACAAGACAGGTATCTCAATAGGTAAGACAGACCTCAACTGATGAAGGGTAGCATTTCTGTACTTTGGAAATTATGTAATGTATCATGTGGGTGTTAAAGAGATTCACTGAGGGATTTAAATAAGAGGAGGGCACAGTGAGATTCACATGTTAGAAAGAACCCTGACAGTAGTCTGGAGGGTGAGGGTAGCACAACTATACACTTGAACAGTGCATTGAACATGATAGGCAACCAGTAGAATCTGTTGAAGGAATGAATGAATGAGAGAATAGTGAATGAAACTGCTATGAGGTAGTAATATATTCATTAAAAAAATTGTTATGAGTCTAGTAGTTGCCAGAATTATTGAAAGAGCTTGGGAATAGCATCAGAAATAAAATACAGACTCTTGTCCTTAAGACATTTACATTTGTGATTCCCTGTTGAGAAAAGGCTACAATACAAGTTTGGGGGCAAGATTTCCTCCTCTAGTCAAAGCTGCAGTCAAGGAGTAGAAACTGGAAAAATATTATGGCACATTCTAAAAATACAGAGTTCACATGTTTACTGACCTAAACCGTATTCCATTTCTGGCCAATTCTCCTTTTCCCTTTTTCCCTTAGAAAAATAGTTGTTGGGGCAGGAGGGTGATATAAGGAAGAATATTGAGAGCCCAGTGTAATATATTTTAAAATGGAACTGTTTCCTTAACTGTTACACACTTAACAATTTCAAGTTTTTGATATGACTTTGTTTTCTTGAAATAAAATGGTCATATACACCAAAGCAAATGCAAAGAAGTATTACAGCATAAGCAAGTAGTCCACACTCTTTCTCCAACATCATTTGTTGTTTTTCATGCTGTGACCTTGGATCTAACCACCTTCCCAACAAAAGCTATTATGATGTTAACAGATGATCACATATTTATACATTGAAATTCTGTACACGTATGTATGCGTAGTAATAGCAAAGAATATGACAGTAGGTCTCTTCCTGAAAGGAATAAACAATATATTTCACACTGTTAATTCTTCTTGGAATATATGAGACAGTATTGAAACATGGATGTAAGATCACATGACCAGCAAAATAACAAATGTCTTTCTGTTAGTAATAGTGTAATAAAAGTGTTGTATCTACCAATTATAAACTAATTAAATGCTTTGCTCAAGATCACCCTGCTAATAAGTGGTAGACTTGAATTTCAATCAAATTGCAGGTGTTATTTTCTTCTAATTTTTAGAAGATTTTTAAATTCACAAATAGGAAATGATTATTTGCTTATTTGGAGAATATTTTTACAGGATCTATATAACTTAGTACTAGAATTGTAAGGCAGAATTAAGTTGCATGTAGATAAAATTATACCTTGAAGAAAGTTTGCATGTTTTTTGTAAAACACACACATTTAAATAATTTACATCTTGATGTTAGATGAGTCATTACACTGTAGTATATTGTAATGGAGAGTTAGTTTCTAACACAATGACATAATTTTGTTAGCCATCATTAAATGTTGATGATATGAATGAAGGACTCTCATGTTTAAAAGAGGACACACGTATTCTTACTACACAGGAATATAGAACTAGGAGTAATGGAAGTTACAAGGAAGCAGATTTCACCTCAACCTAAGGCACTGTCTATAATAAGAATTTGCTCATAGCTGAGCTAGTTGCCTGATAAAAAGATAAGCAGAGAAATTTCAAGCTGAGAGTTCTAGCATTTTTGTGTGTGTGTGTGAGGGTGAGAGAAGCAATTGGTGTTTGAGGAAGTCTTGGATCTATTCCGAAATGGAGCACAAAGCTAAAACTGGAAAACAGGAGTATATTTTGTGTCATACTCAGTAACTGTTGGTTCACAGCAAGTTTATTCATTTTCTGCATTGCAGAGTTGCAGGATGTGAATTAGGGCAATTAAGAGAGGTTGTACAAGAGTCTGAGAGCAAGTAAACTACGTATTGAAAGCAGTTAGCTAGAGGGAGAAACGAATGTGAGGAACGAGGTAACAAGATGCAGACATCTGGATAATGTTGATTGGCAGTTTAATGGCTCTTGTCTTCCCCAAATTAGGCATCCAGTGACTGTTTCTATTCTTTCTTAAGGTATTGGTGTATACAGTGTGGCAATTGTGAGGAGGGGAAATCTAGTGAAAAGACTGCAGAGGACACTAAATACTGGGATTTAGAAATAACTGAAAGAATTTAACATGGAACCTGTGCCAATCAATGTCCCAGCAAGCAACAAAAGCCATACTCAAATGAGACGATCAGAGGAGAGTTTTATAAAGGACCTTTGGAAAAAGGTATGGCCATAATGGAGAAAACTACAGGGATTATGCAGACCTCTGCTCTTAACATTAGAGCTGTTACTACCCCTACATCCAAAGGAACTCAGAAGTACACGTCAAAACTTGAAAGGAGAGAATCATGCAGAACAGAATCTGTAGTAGGGTTGCCAGAGAAAATACATGTATTTGGGACAGATTATGTTAACAGTTTATTCATTGCTTTTCTGAAATTCAAAATTAGTTAGTATACCGTAATTTTAGTTGCTAAATCTGGCAACCTTATCTGTGGGGGAAGAACCAAATTTTTATGTGTTTTTGTTTGCTGTGTTTTGTTTACTTTCTAATCCTTTGCAAACTGATATTTTTGTAAAACAGTAAAAATAAATTACTAGAAAACTGAAGTAAAAAAGACAAAATGCAAGCTCCACCTTTTAAAATTAGAACCCAGTAGACCTAAAATTCCCTGTAATATAAGTTTTCAGATGCTTCTTGTCACCAACATGGGTCCATGGACCACAGTTCGGGTAGGAGTAATGAAGAAAAGGGTACCTGGGAGGAGTTGTAATACTGTGAGAGGTGTAGAGCCTTCTGGGAAGATGCTAGGGAGATAAGTCCTGACCTTAAGTCCTGACCTCTCTTTCTTGTTTCTCTTCCTCATCTCCTGCAATTTTTCATTGGCCAGAAGGCAGGTGGGCCACCTAATGTAGCAATACAGGTCTCCATCATGGGAAGGAGAATAAGGTGTAGAAGGATGGAGAATAAATTTGAAGGGAAAGATTGAAGATATTTAACACAGAAGTCCAAAGTTGTTATCATAAACTACATAAGTACCTGCCAAATGGATGCATTTCATTGTCAGATACTATTACGTTTAGTAGCTCAGTCATTATTTAAAGAAATTAGCTTTCAAAATATTCCTGGTCTTGCTAAAAGACAAGTAATAATAATAATGATAATACTAATTATTATTTTTAATATCTGGGGGAATTCAAAGAGTTGGATATTTTTCCTTTACTGAGCTAATAAATAAATTAACAACAGAAAATTTGATAGTTTTAGAATGCCCAAACTTGGGATCACTATCATATACTAAGTAGTTCTACAGTCTTTGGATTCCTGGCCAGGGTGACATTCACAGAAAGAGTAGAAGTGTACATTATTAGTACATATCTGAGTAATCAATGACCTACTTCAACCTAATTCTTAGAAGCATAATTGTGCATTTTATATGTTCCTATCCATTCACAAATTAATTATGCTTATATAAATAGTGGTGTTGAAAATTAAGTTAAATCATCATTTTCAGTCTTCTTTATTCCACAGAAAATAATGAGAATGAGCTTGATCAAGAGCTTCAAAACGATGGACTAGAAGCTGACACCAGCCCCCAGTTTTATTGCTTTTGTTGTAATTTTAACTAGTTGCCAATTAAACATTTAAAAATTATACAAAATTATAACACTGAACCCACATGCTAGCAAGGCAACAGTCATTTCGAGCTGAATCCCAACTGCCCTATTTAGTTGAAAAGAGATGTAAACCCAACTCTCCTATACCTGACATGCTTTACTCATGAATATTGCCTTCCTAGTCCCTGCAGATACATCTATCATGATTCTTGAAACTGAGTAAAAACCAACCCCCTGTTTTTCGTTAGTTTGTGTTTCACATAATATATATATATATTATTATTTTATTTATTTATTTATTTATTTTTTGCGGTACACGCGCCTCTCACTGTTGTGGCCTCTCCCTTTGCGGAGCACAGGTTCCGGACGCGCAGGGCCAGCAGCCATGGCTCACGGGCCCAGCCGCTCCGCGGCATGTGGGATCTTCCCGGACCGGGGCACGAACCCGTGTCCCCTGCATCGGCAGGCGGACTCTCAACCACTGCGCCACCAGGGAAGCCCTCACATAATATTTTAACATAATAAAATGGTAGGTAGGATGGTCTTTGGAGTGGAAGCACCTAGAGAAGAATTGCATTTATTGAAGAATTATTGTTCCCAAACTAAACTATGCTGATAAATTACTTAAGAAAATTGGTAAAAATGCAAAGGCCTGGGCCCACCACCTGCACATTCTGATTGAATAAGTTCAACATAGAAAGCAAGAGTCTATTTTTAGTGTGTGTCCTAGATATTTAAATCTAAGTGTCTTGAACCATTGTCTGATCACAAGATATCTCACAATAAGAAATATATTTATACTATTTTGACATGTGCTTTACTTATGCGTGCAACTGTTCCAGTGGCAATGTCATTTTCCCTATCAAAGTGCTTAGTGACTCTCTCAATTTCCAGCCCATCAGTATCTGCACTTGGGCATTCAATCTGAATATGTTTGAATCTGAAATTCAACCTGCACCCACCAAACGTAAAAAAAAAAAACAACTATCATCCCATGTTCTGCAGTTCAACAGCTGGTACTAGTAGCCCCCATTACCCAAGCCAGAATCACTCCATGCACCCTGATCTGTATCCCTTACCTGTCAATGCTCCATCAGTAACTAAATTCAACTTGGACTTATGCAGGTCCTGTAGAGTGAATAGTTTCAAGATGAAAATTTTAACATGAAAGGGTTTTAAATCTATTCTTAACTATTCATAGGATAAAGATTGAACTCCTTATTTCACACACAGATGTAATTTACAAACCATCCTTCAAACTTTATGTTTTGTCATGGCAGTGCATTATGGTGCACTTGATAGTTTTCTTTAAATCAACTCATCATGTTAAATTTAAATATATATTTCAACTTCCCAACCTATATTACAAACTTCAATAACAGTTTATATTAATTTTTTCTTAAGTTATATTAAAATAAACATACATTTTAAAATATTGCTCTGGATACCTCCTAAAATTATATAGTATATGTATGACAAAAGTCTGGAAGCATGAGAATACAAGACAGTTTGTTTTGCCTTTTCTTCCTTCTCAAGCTTCTCTCTTTCCCTTCTCTACCTCCATTGCATCGTACCTTCTGCTCTACAGAACTGTCTGCAATTTCTTCAGGATGCCAGGTTACTTTATACGTGAGTCTTTTGCTCAAGTTGTTCTTACCCCATGAGCTTATCTATCTCATGGACACTTAATCATCTCTGAAGATCAAGCCTCTGGGTTCTATGCTGTATAAATTGTCTCTTGATTTGGTTTATTCAAGTCAAGAAGGTAGATTTGACTTCTTACCTTGTTTTGCCCACTTTTCTAACACTGGCCCCTTTACATAGTTATCATGGTATTTGTGACACATTTTTAGAGGTGTATATTATCTATTCTTGTTAGAAGCACAGCAAGATACAATAGGTAAGATATTTGGATCTAGAGTCAGGCTGTGTGGTTTCAATTCTCAGCTCTGACAACTACTA
The DNA here is from genome assembly GCF_003676395.1 of Aethalodelphis obliquidens. NCBI lineage: Eukaryota > Metazoa > Chordata > Mammalia > Artiodactyla > Delphinidae > Aethalodelphis > Aethalodelphis obliquidens. Next base: position 21,818,633 of record NW_020837950.1, on the reverse strand, counting down.
GCCATGATCTGGATGAGTTACTTTACTTCTCTGGTGTTCAGTTTCATAATCTACAAAATGTGGGTCACAGCTTGTGTCATAGATTATGTGATGAGATTAATTCATGTGATGAGTTTACCATGGTACCAAGTTTGCAATAATTATCAGCATGGCTAATAACAATAATACTATTATTATTTTTACTTTATTAATATAACACTAAAAGTTACGTAGAGATTTTATTTTGATCAGTCTTATTGAATATCCAAAATCAAATTACCTGGAATTTAATAAAAGCTTAGTGCATGTTTATTTAAGGAATGTATTAATGGTTCTGATCACTTAGCATTTAGATAGAATATAACAACAACAGTCAATACCTTTTATGTATTTTTATATTCAGATCTATATATATATGTAGACTTTTAGAAAAATATCTGGACTTGAAACAAAAGTATATATCCAAATATATCTCTAAGTTACTGAAGATAATTGAAGAAATTGATTGAATTTAATCAACTTCAAGTTGAATCAATTGCAGAAGCTTAAATTTGAGATCAAGGCACCAGTTTCCAAAAAGACAATACAGACACATAGAGATACAGGTACACACTCATAGACGATGTTTGATTAGGTTTCTTTTTCAGCTAGACATACAGGTAATATCAGATGACTCTGAATAAAAGGCATGAGTTACTTCAATAAAACATCTCTACCTCATTGATTCAGACCGGTTACTTAAATATAATGGTGCACATACCTGTGTATTGATGTCAACATCAGTGTTTTCTTCTGTTTTTCCATTTAAAGATACAGGAAAACGTGTTTGTTGAAATTTATTTGTGTGTTTTTCTTTCCTGTTTGATGTAGTTCACTTGCTGAATCCAATTCACATAGGTGTACTTTTTGTTGAGATTTTCCCTCCACTATTTGAGTTCAAATGGTCATAACATTCCAATAACCTCATGCTTGTTCTACAATTGGCACTGTCACTCTGAACTAATGAAGGTAAATTGTAAAACGATAAATAAATAAGCAGCAATTACTGTTGGGTGACATAAGTACTGCTTTTAATTACTTTAAGGAAAGCTTTTTGAGAGCCAATAATATGAATTCATTGTTTGATTAAACACATTGGAAAAACAAGAGCTCTTATTTTGGCTTTTTATAAATTTATGAGGTTACATTAATGGAAGACCTTAGTCATGCAAAGCCTTCTATAATTGAGATGTGTCATCCTGGGGGTAACTACATAATGAGAGCATTAACTGAATGGAAATAAAGTGTAGTACTTCAACTTGCTTATCTTGATGTGAGACATCATGAGATGCAATAGGAACTTTGATGAATGTATATTATAAATTCTGATCCTGAATTTCACAGTTGTGCAGTCTGTACGATACAATTATAGTAACAAAGTAGATATGTAATGCATTTGCCTTAATGAAAATAGAAGAGCTCCTATGGCATCACTCAGTTTAGGTGATATGTATCAAGTACTGTATTCACTTTTGTGTTCACCAACATATTGAACAAAATTTCCCCAAACTGATGAAGATGGTGATGATGATGATGCATATATGCCATATTCAGAGAAAGATGGCCAAGTAAGTAATCAATTAAGAAAGTTGCTTACCATTTTTTAAGGCTGGGTGGTATTCCATTCTATAATTGGCGCTTTGAATCCGTGGTTGCTAACCTGAGGATACAGAGGGCCTACTGTACTACACCCTTTTGTATAAGTGACCTGAGCATCTTCAGTGTTTGGTACCTGCAGCAGTCCTGGAACCAATTTCCCCCAGATATGAAGGGAAGACTGTATAAACATATACCACATTTTCTTTATCCATTCATCTGCTGATTAACATTTCTAAAATGGTCAAATTCATAAAATCAAATACTGGAATGGTGATTACCAGGAAATGAGGAGAGGGGGAAGAGGGGAGTTATTAATTAATAGGTGTAAACTTTCAATTAAGTAATATGGATAAACTCTGGAGACCTGCTGTACAGCATTATAGCTAGTATCAATGTAATATATTGCACAAAAAAATTGTTAAAGGATAGATCTCATGTTAAGTGTTCTTAACCACGATAAAATAAACAGGTCAAGAATGTTGCTTACCAGGTGCACTTGCCATCTGATAGCTATAAGGTTTTCCCAAATAATGTCCTTCAAAACCTTAGTCCAATGATTTATTCTTGGGTGGAAATATATACAGCCTTTTATCCCTTGGAGAGCCAGTGTCCATTAACAAGTTAAAAATTTTATAAAGTTCTATATTTATCCTTTCATTTATTCATTCAATATATATTGACAGGTGCTGACTATGAGTCAGCAATGGAACATTAAAAACAAAAACAAAAACAGGGCTTCCCTGGTGGCGCAGTGGTTGAGTCTGCCTGCCGATGCTAGGGGACACGAGTTCGTGCCCCGGTCCGGGAAGATCCCACATGCCACAGAGCGGCTGGGCCCGTGAGCCAAGGCCACTGAGCCTGCGCGCCCGGAGCCTGTGCTCCGCAGCGGGAGAGGCCACAACAGTGAGATGCCCGTGTACAGCAAAAACAAAAACAAAAAGACAAAAACAGAAAAGATCTCCTTTACAGAAATTTCCTTATAAAGGAAGAAGAAAATAAACAAATAAATATATTCTAGGTGGTAATAAATGCTGTGTTAAAAGTAAAGTATTAAAAGGGGGCAGCAAATGCTTGAGGATACTGTTTTATAAAGGATGATTAGGGACGACTCTAAGAAAAGGATACACTTGAGCAGAGATCTGAAAGATGTGAAGAAGCAAGACAACTATATTAGGAAAAGAGCATCTCAAGCAAGAGAAGGAGCTGGTACAAAAGTACTGTGACAGGAACATACTTAGAATGCTTATGAGATAATTTTGCCAGTCAGCCAGGATGGTGTGAATAAAAGGAGATGAAGCCAGAAAGTTAGCAGAGACCACATTCACCAAGGTAGGGAATTTGGCTTACATTGAGTGGGTTGGCTGCCCCAAAATTTGCTCCAATGGCATATTAATTATGTTGAGTTAAAGTTACCTAAGAAGTGACCAATACAAGAGGAATACGCTCACCCTCCTTTCTGTTTCCTTGAAAGCAGAAAAGAAATCTCTCATGTGAAAGGTACACTCCTTGCATCTGGAAGTGGAAAGACACCCTTATCGTCAGAGATGGGAATTTGGGCTGAGAAGCCAATATAAACAAACCTTGTTATTTCTTTAATTTACTACCTCAAGCCCAAACACTGTTTAGATTCTTCGTTAATTGACCACCCAAAACCTAAGTTGTTTTTTTTTTTTGGTCCTGTCAATTCCTCACAAATTTATTGTTCTTTTTGTTTGTATGTGTGTAAAAAATATAAAAGCTGCCTGCCTTGTCCATTTTTTAGGTCATATCTATGAGACCTCCATGAGCAAGAATTAAAATTTGTTTCTTTTTCTCCTGTTAACCTGCCTTGTGTCAATTTTATTATTAATTGTTCAGCCACAAAGACTCAAAAAGACTAGAGGGGGAAATCCCCCTCTTCCTGACAAGTGTATGTGAACATATGAGTGGCATGATATCATTTTAATTTTTTTTTTTTTTTTTGGCGGTACGCGGGCCTCTCACTGTTGTGGCCTCTCCCGTTGTGGAGCACAGGCTCCGGACGCGCAGGCTCAGCGGCCTTGGCTCACGGGCCCAGCCGCTCTGCGGCATGTGGGATCTTCCCGGACCGGGGCACGAACCCGTGTCCCCTACATCAGCAGGCGGACTCTCAACCACTGCGCCACCAGGGAAGCCCCATTTTAATTTTTAAAGGATCATTACTACTGATGAATGAAGAATAGATTTTACTAGAGCAAAGGTAGAAACGGGGGGAAAAATAAGAAATCTTTTGCAATAATCTAATGAGAAATCATGATGGCTAGAAGCTGGATAAGGGTGGATGATATGGTAAGATTGTGTATATAATTTGTAGATATAGCCAATAAAAAGTTGTTGATAGATTGCATATGAAGTGTGCAAGAAATATTCCTTGGCCTGAGAAACTGGAAAAAAATGAATTGCTAAGATGAGGAAGACAATGGAAAGGACAAAAATTATTTTTTGAGGCATCAAATGCTCTTTTTGGAAAATATAAAATTGGAGCTGCTTATTTTATATATATATATATATATATATATATATATATATACATGTGGAGATATTGCAAAGTTATTGGATATAGGAATGAAGATTAGGCTATGTAAAGTGAGACACTAGATCAGATCACTTGAAGAGTGAAAGTAGTGAAAAGAAGTTCTATATTTGAGTTCATGGACATAAGGAGGAAGTTGTAAAGGATATTAAGGTGTAAGAGCAAGAGATATAGAATTTGAAGTAAAAGATAACGATGTATTGGAAGTCAAAGGAAGAAATTGTTTCAGGAAGATTAGAATCTGTGTCAACTGATCTCAATAAGAGCTCAAGCTGGTTACGGAAGAGTTGAAAAAAGTATTTGGCAACAGGGGTGTCTACAGTGACCTTGGCAAAACCCATTTTGGTGGAGTTGAGGGTTTGAAAGCCTAACGGGAGAGGGCTTGCTAGATGATGGGAAGAGAAGTGGAGAGGGTGAGTGAAAACAACTTCCATTTAGAGCAAAGAGATGAAGATGGTGTATAGCAGATTGTGGGCTCCTGAGGGCAAGAGTGGAATGTTGTCTTGGCTTGGAAATGGGCTCAGTCACCAATTTTCAACACTGAATAAGTAAATTTTCTTACGTAATGGCCTGTACTGTTACAGCATTATGGCTGTGTTGTGTGGATTCTACTTCCATATATCACATGTACAGAACAGATTTCATACTGGTAAGGTTATATGATAATTGCACTAGTTACCAGCTTGTTTTATGCTAGCACCGTTTTGGAAATTATTTTTACCTCAACTGACTAAGTAAATCAGAAAAACATCAGTTTATTTGTTTCTTTATTTAATAAACAGTGAGGGTATTTTATATCAATGGAATATAATATATTTAATAAATTTGAGAAGATTTGTCAAGTAAAGTATATCAGCCCCAAATTGCCAGCATTTATGCACTGTTCAGTACAATCTTTTATCCGTTTAATTTTGCTCTCAATGAAACATGACTGTCTCCTATTAACACTGATTCCCCCCAAAATCTCTCAAGAGCAGTCTGTTTTTCCTACCACTCTCTATGTGTATGAGGTCTTAGTTAGTGAAGATCTACTCCTTGTCCACTAATGCTGGTCAGACTCTCCCTTCTACCTCATTCCAAAGCTCAAGCTCTACGAAACATATGCAATCAGATCTTTCCACTTATCTTTCCACTTTTCTGCTGTTGCTACTGACACCCAGGCCATTCCTTCTCATTTTTCCGTCGCTTGACTGATTCATTGTCTTCTTCCTCGGTATTCTAATTGTTGACTCTTTCATAATGCAGGTAAATGTTACACACAACACTCTGATTTCTAAGTTTCTTCGCTCTTTAGCTCTAACAATTTTTTCTGTCTTTTGTTGTTGTTGTTGTCATTTTGTTTTATTTCTACCTCAATCATCACTAGACCTTGTCATCACACACAAAAAAACCCATTTTCAAACATTCCACTCTGTTCATCACATCCATTCTCAGCTCACTTAGCTGTTTTTCCTTTGCCAAAAATTCTCTATTAATGTTAAAATGGAAGATATATCCCTTTATTTACTAAGAGCTAACCTGTTCCCAATCAATAGTACCTACCCTTCATTCCTTCCACTCTTGCCTTCTCAATGACCTTTCTCTAGCAATGATATCTTTTTTCTCTATATTATTTTCTTTCTCTTTAAAGGATGAATGCTGTGGGTCTGTAAATATACATTAATTTCATCCATGGGAGGAAGAAAATACACAAATGGTGACAATAACAATAAAAAAGAAAGTCTTTTGATTCGCACACCCCGCCCACTGTCCCATTTTTTTCTGGGCTACTTTACAGAGAAATTCCTCAAAATACAGAGTATCCACATAAATATCCTACAGAGTGCCCCCAAAGTCTCTAAATACCAGAAAAAAATAGTATATCTTTTGTAATCTTTTCAAATAAACAACTGGACTTTGGGTTTTAGGTTTAGACATGGCATGATTGAAAAAGATCTGGAGGTTAAGACATATTGAGCAGATTATTGGAATAGGTAACCTTTAAAAATAAGTTTATTCCAAGCTTTCTATCTTTCTGGGCCCCCTGTAGTATTCTACACTCATTCATTTGTATCCATTTGTTGGCCCCTTTCTTGTACCACCTTATTCTATTTGAGTATTTGTCTCTACCACTCCAGTGTATTGTTCTTATTAAAGTCACCAAACTGGTGATTAATTTTCTGTTTTCCTTTTACCTCACCTCCTAGTAACTTTAGTTATGACGCACTAGACCTTCTTTCTTGTTAATGCTTTCTATTCTTTTCTTCAGGGAAATGACAGTTTCTAGAATTCCCCCTGACCTCACTGTACACTCCTTAATCTTATTTACAGACTTCTACTTTTTTAAAGATCAGAGTATCCCAGGGATTTTACTTTGGCACTCATCTGTTTTCACTCTGTGCTCTCTTCCTATGTGATCTCATTCTTTTCTATGTGTTTAATAATGTTATCTCCCAGATTCTTACTCCTGACTTCGACACCTTACACAGCCTACATCTATCTTTGCATCTGCAATTGGCCATCTTAAATGGGACAAATCCTAGCTTCCCAAAAGCGTTTCTCATCTTAATATATGTTACCAAATCTACTCACTTGTATCAGTCAAAAACCCAAGAATTATATTTTAATTCCTCCCTTTCCTTCATACACCATATCTAATCCATTGATAAATATTCAACTTTACTGTCAAATATATTCTTAAAATGAATATCAAATATATTCTGAAGATTAATATCAAATTAATTCCCCTTTTCATCAAATTCTCTACAACCACCATCAAAATCATCACCAGACCTCACTAAGACTGCTTCAAATTCTAGCTGATGATACAATTTTTAAATTTTGGTGCCACTACCACGCATCCAGTATTAAGCAGTCAATGTGGCTATTCTCGGGTTCATATTAGATAATGCCAAGCTCCTTCAATGGTTTATCAAGATGATAACAACAAAATTGAAAATTTAAATGAAGTCCTAGAACGTCCTACAACATCTGTTCCATGTTTATTTGATCTCTTTTCATCCTGTACTGCCTATGCTACTTTTCTTTTTTTAACTTCAAACATTCCAAGTTCATTCCTGTGTTAAGTTTTTACCCTTGTTAATCCCTAAGCTTTGAATGTTCTTTCCCTGATCTCATGAATGCAGCTGTATTGTCATCATATTGAGTTTTTTCCCCAGTGTCACTTCTTCAAAAAGGCCTTCCTTAAAAATTTAAGGGTATCCTCTGCAGTTTTCTGGAGCTTTCTATAGAGTGTTATCTGCCCTCTTCTGTAGTTAACTGCCTCATCCTCCACAATCTCAGATGTCTCCTTAATCCAGGGAGACCACAAAGCTCTGTTTGAGTTTCTACTTCCTGCATAGTATCATGCAGGCTGCCTCAAAGCCTTAAGCGTAGGCTTACCTTGCCTGATGACCACTGCTCACTTCTCAGAGAATATAGTCCTGCACTGCCTGTCACTACTGTCTGTAATTTTTTGTTTTATAAATTTGTCTAGTTTTCTGTTTGTTTAAATCTGTAGGGTAAATCTGCTCCCTGTTACTTCATCACACCTAGAAACAGAAACCTCTTAATGGTTTTTAGACACGTACGTCCTTAAGGACTTGCTATGTCACTCAGTTTCTTTCTAGAAGAATAACTTACAAGGAAAAGAACTTAGTAGGTATGGGATTTGAATATTTTGAGGTATATTAGTTGTTTTATATTACTGTTTTATATTATCATATTATGTTTTACATTAAACTTTCCTGTTCTTCCAGCTTTGTGTATGACTAAAAAATAAATTGAGACTTTAACACCCAGTTATAGGGAATAAACAACATCTGATTATAAGATTCATCAACTTTCTTCTTAGACAAATGGGAAGATGTGGCCTATGCAGAGATTCCCTCATTTTTCTTTTTATGTTTCTCTCTTTTCTTATTGACATGAGAAATTATTAAGTTTTACGATCTTAAAATCCTGTCCTGGAGGTGAAAGCAACATTTTCAATGATTTTTTTAAATGGAGAAATCTATCTGCAAATAACACAATTTTTTTTGATTGTGGAGGAAATTTAATTTTTCCAAGAATACGTGTGTGTTTGTGTGTATAAAGTATTTCATGTAGTTATTTCATATTTGTTCTAATGTGACAATTTTAACTATAATCTCTATTTTATCATGGAATTTTTTTTTTTTTTTTTTTTGCGGTACGCGGGCCTCTCACTGCTGTGGCCTCTCCCGTTGCGGAGCACAGGCTCCCGACGCGCAGGCTCAGCAGCCATGGCTCACGGGCCCAGCCGCTCCACGGCACATGGGAGCTTCCCGGACCGGGGCACAAACCCGCGTCCCCTGCATCGGCAGGCGGACTCTCAACCACTGAGCCACCAGGGAAGCCCTATCATGGAATTTGACATGCATATGCATATGTATGTATCGATTTATAGCTTATCAATGAGTTTTGGCTAATCACTATTCATGAGTCTAAATTTATAATTGGAGACATGTTGAAACCTATGCTTGTTGAAAACACATTTGGCCATATTAATGATCACAGAATGATTAAGTCTATCATTTTCTTTGTTTTTTCAAAATGTGTAGAATTTAAAATGGTAGTATTACAAACACAGATATATTCTGAAGAATATTGTCACTTTTTATTTAACATCGTGGGGATTTGGAAGCGGTAGCAAATAAGGTCTATTTCCTAGTTACAACTACTGAAGATTTTGAATTCGTTATTGTAACTCATACCATAGATGTGTATTGAGCAAGTCACATGAATGAAATATTTTGTTTTCAATGTGGGAACTACAAAAAAAAAATGCATCTTCATTTTCCAAGGTTAGAAACCTAAGGTATCTTTAGGATTCAAGTGAATCATAGCAATTCTGAACATCCTTTATATGGCTCGAAGGAAAGGATTTCTATCGTTTACAATCGGTGTTTCTATATTGTTGTCCAAGTCTAGTGGTGGTGATTCCTCCTGGCTGATGGTGCAGTTATCACCCAAGAATGCTTGTACTTCTGAGGGAATTCAGCCACTCCTCAGGAAAATCACAAAGCTGCTGCTTCTGCAAAGCTCCTATTTCTGGCACCGTCACTGCAGATGTTCTCTACATGTAGTGAGAATCGGGGACCAGGCAGAGATTAGAAGTACATGGGATTTGCAGGCACAACGTTGGAAATGTAGCACAAATCTACCATTTGTTGCCTGTCTGATGGTGCTTGCAGAAGCAAGTGGATATTGATCCGATATCAGTATCTGTTACAGGCACAGTAACATACTCAGCTTCAGTCACTGACAGTCCACCATGAGATGGACAACTTCAACCTTGCAGGAGGGGAGAGGTGGCATATATGTGGTTTTGTCATTTATTTCCCCATGTGACATTTTAATACTTTGTGTTTCACCAAGCTTACTTTTCCTTCCTCTGTCCCTAGCACAACTGTGAGAGAGGGTGTATAATCGTTACCCCTTTCATTCCGGTGCTGAAAACTGTCTTTCAGCTTATTTCTAATATGCTACTTTTCTCACATCCAATTCCCCTGAGGAGGTTTTTGCTACAATACAATGCAAAAATGTATACGAATTCCATTTAAGGATTCTGTTTTAAAATTTTTATTGCTATTCATAAGTGAAATTGGTCTGTAATTTTGATACACTATGTCATCTTTTTCAGGTCTTGGGATCTTCATTTTAAAAAATATTCAGAATTTTCCTGATTTTTCTATTCGTGGTAATTGTTCAAAATAAAGTTAGGATTATTTGTTCCTTAAAGGCTTTGAAAAACCCTTTGTGAACCCATTAAGGGAAATGCAGATTTTTTGTGAGGAGGCTTTTTGACTAATCTCTGTTTTCTTATTCTATGGAAATTAGTTGTCTAAATTTTCTAACTCAACTAAGGGCAATTAGACCTCTTACAGCTATGCTAAAAAATGCCTCAGGTTGATTTTAGTATGCCACATTTATACACTTTATTTTCTTCTAAAATTACCAATTTGATTTAGGTTTTCAAATGTGTGTGCACAGAATGATTTTTTTTTAATTGCTCTTTTCACTTCTTTTTGAATTTGTGCTTTCTCCTTTTAAAAGAACTAGGTTATTTAATGGTATGTCTCTTTCTAAGTTATCAGAGCACAATTTATTTATTTTCCTTTTTCCTTTTCTAAAAATAAATTGAGATTTTATCTCTAATAATTTCTTGCTTTATTTATTTTAGATTATTTTGTTTTATCTTTTTGGATGCAAGTGTCTACTTCATTTGTTGTTTTTATTGATAAAGGTGTTTAATACAATGAATTTTTCACTGAGCACTGCTTTGGTTATATCCTATAGAGTATAGTACATTAAGAGATTATCCTGAATTTATAAAAAAATTTCAATATTAAATTATATCTCACCTTTGATTCAATAGATTTTTAAATAGAATTCTGTGGTTGTTTGATTTTCATTTCCTTCTGGAAGTGCCCTTTTTTGAATATTGTTATTAATTTTTAACTTTATTACATGTGGAAAATTTACATTTGTGTATATATACTATTTGCTTGTTTGAGTTAAGGTTGTCTGTGTTTTAGTGTCTGACAAGTTTATTGCCTCCTTGATCTACTAGAGTAAGACAGGCATGTTAAACTCTCATATTATTATATATTTCTGTTTCTGTTTCTGTGTCATAAATTTTGAGATTGGAAAGAACCTAGTGAGTTGCAGGAATTTCAAGAAGAAAGATGTGAATAAAGCTTTCTGAATGAGAGGCATGTTTGATTGATAGTCAGGCATCAGGCTAGAAGGGGCTTTGTAGTGCATGATTAAGAGTTTTGGATTTTGTTCACAGACCAGTGAGAAGTCATTGGGGTGTTTTTGGAGGTCACAAATGGGATCCTGTGACTTGTGTGACTTTTGCTGCTACGTGGTTGATGCACTAGGGGAGGAAGAGAAGGGAGAGCAGGTAGCTCAGTTAGGAGGCTGTGATAGTGATCTAGGCATGAGAAGATGATAGTCCCTGCTAATGTGGTGGCATTAAAATTGGGGAGAAAAACAAGGATTCAAAGTGGATTTATGCTCAAGTTCCTCTGAGCATAGTTTACAGGAACGTGATACTAATATAAATTTAGGGTCATTCTCAGGAGAGATTGTACTGTCTCTACATCTATATTTGATGACCCATTTTAACTGGGACAGTACTGGAATTTTTCTTGGTATAGTTATCAATTCTCAAAAGCATCACAGTTTGAATGACAAATTAGATGGTTACATTACTCACATGGAAAACCACACTTCAGAGTAGGAGCAAAGGAGCTGGAGTTTATTGTTAAATTTTGGGTATGGATGTCATGCCTGGTTTTGAGATATAATTACTCTCAGTTTAATGCTGATGGTTAGAATGTACATTAAAAATTGCTTCATAGAAAGATGTTACATATCCAATCCAAGGAGTAGTTATTACAAAGCAAAAAGCTGATTTTAGAAAAAGAAAAATGGATTAAATCAAATACTAGGTATACTCTTGGAGCTTAAAACATGAATAGTTCTTTTGCAATAAAAATAATACATAAATAGTTTGCTTCTTAAAAAATATCCATTTTAGACTTTGCTTTTTAAAGTTCACTTTGCTTTACTTCAGGGAAATAATAATAATGATGATAGCTAGCACTTTTGTGGTGTTTTCATATGCTAGATCCATTTCTAAGTGATGTACATATATTAATTCACTTAATCCTTAAAAACCTTTGAGGCAATACAATTTTAAATAAATTATTATCTTTTTAATAAGTGAGATAGCAGTATTAATGAAGAGATATGCTTATGATATTTAATGCAGCTGAGTGGTATAAATTAATAAACCTAGTATTATGCAAATTAGACTTTTGCATATATTTATTTTTGAATATATTTCCTGTCTTTATATCTTAAATCATTAATTTATTTTTATTTTTATTCTATAATTTAACTCAATATGAAAGGTATATACATGAAACTTTATACATGAAACTTCAGTTTCACATTTATTATTTATACACTAAGTTGCGTTGTATGTGCAAAGGGTTGAGTTAATGATACTCCTCTGTTTGTGTAATGCTGATGTCATTGGTACTTGAATAACTTCTTTTTATTCATTGATTGAATTTTATCTCTACTTTTTTCCTCTGATTCTCTTACCCTCATGGGAAAACATGGCTATATTTTTCATTTCTGTGTATAAAACTTGTATTATTATTTTGTGTGTAAATAAATTGAATTCACCTTTATTTAATTTTGCTCTAGACATTTCTTTTTCACCTAGCAATATGTTTTTAAGATTAAACCCATATTACCATGTGTATAGATCTTTAATTAATAGCATTCTATAATGGCCTTTCATCACTTTTTCCTTACTTATTTTCATGTGAGAATTTCCCAGGCTTACATATATATATGTGCATATATAAACTTGTATAAATAATATAGAAAAATTTTAAAAGCCTCAGCAATGGCATATCTGTATCTATGCTTACTTTATTACTTTATCTTTATGCTTATTTTGACCAAGTGTGGCTGTATTGCTTTAGTGCTTTCCCAAAAGCGCTGAACAGGTTCTACTCTCATCAGTGAGAGTAACTGGATTCCAATATTCCTGCCCAAAGTTAGAATTATCCAGCTTTCTTTTTTTGCAAATCTCAGATATGTAAATTGATAACTTTTTGTTGTTCACAACAATCTAGGAATTCTCCAGGGAGATTTATGTTTCTTCAACCATCTTCCTTCTTTCCATCTGAGTCTTTGTTAGCACAATGGTTAGCATCCATATATCTACTAACACTATATTCAAGGAAATCTAGGCTTTTTTAGTCACACTGCTAAAAATTCTTCCAGCCCCTGCTTACCCCTCCTCCCCAATTCCAAGATCACTTCCACATTTTAGGCATTTGTTATGGTAACACTTCACTCCTAGTACCAAAATCTGTATTCATTTTTTACTGCTGTCCTAACAAATTACTACAAACTTAGTGGCATAAAACAACACTAATCTATTATCTTACGGTTTAGTAGGTCAGAAATCTGATAAGGGTCTCACTGAGCTAACATCAAGGGCTCAGCAAATCTGCATTCCTCTCTGGAGGCTGTAGAAGACAATCTGTTTGTTCACCTCTTCCAGCTCCTGGAAGGTGCCTGCATTCCTTGGCTCCTGACCGTCTTTCTGCATCTTCGTGCAGCAAAGGGTCACTGGCAAAGCCGATTCACAATTCCCTGGGGCATAAAAATAGAACCTGGGTAATAAAATAAAGTCTAACCATTTTTCGTGTGTATTTTTCTCTTTGTGCTTAACCTGGTTTCATAGGGTATAACCTTGCTCATAGGGTGCCACGTGCTGAGACCTTGCTCCCTGCACATCAGACCAGAGTTCCCAGTGCAGAATGGCTGTGGCCTCAGCATGGAGGGCCGTGTGCAGAAGCACTTGCACACGCTCCATTCAAGATGGCAGTGGCGGGCCGTGTGCAGAGACTCATGCCCGGCCCTGAGATCTGGAACTGGAGCAGCACGTGCCCTGTGAGAACTCCACCCTCTCCCCTCACTGATGAGGAGCTCTGGAAGCTCAAACCTCTCCATTCCTTGATCAAAGAATAAAGCTTTCCTTTTCTTCTGAACCAAACTTGATCTTGTTCCATTGGCACAAGCAACACTAGGCAGAAGGACTCTTTTTAGGAACCTTCTCCAGGGGGTTGGTAACAATGATGCATCTCATTGACTATTATTCTTCCATCATCACATAACTTTCTGGCCACAACCTGGAAAAGTTCTCCACCTTCAAGGACTCAGGTGATTAGCCTGGGCCTACTTGGATAATCCAGGATGACTTCACATCTCAAGTTCCATAACCTTAACTGTATATATGAGATCCCTTTTTCCATGTAAGGTAACATATTTATAGGTTCTGGCATTAGGACATGGGCGTTATTCCACTTACCATAGGGCATCTATCAGATTATAATAATTATTATGAGCAATTCCAGTTTCATGGTCACTTGGTGTCCAAGTATTCTGTCTCTACTAGGATCTGGTAATATAATAATAAAAATTGTTTCTTAAGAGGAATATAGTTATCTAAAGCAGATGGCATAGTCTTGCTTCAAAAATTCAGAGGTATTCAATGTGATTCTCTCACTTGGTCTTGACACAAATTCTACACAGCGTCTTTTTGAACCACATATACCGCCAACACTAGGATGTACTAAGGTTATTATATTTAATGGCAAAAGTGGCAGGACTACCTGCACCACAATTTTTTTCTTCCAGTTTTATTGTGAAATAATTGACATAAAGCACTGTATATGTTCAAGGTGTACAGCATAATGGTTTGACTTGTATATATCATGAAATGATTATCAAAATAAGTTTAGTGAACATCCATCATCTCATATCATCACAAAATTTAAAAACTAGAATATTTTTTCTTGTAATGAGAACTCTTAACTTTCATATATAACATAGAGCCGTGTTAATTATATTGATCATGTTTTACATTACATCTCTAGTACTCCTTTATCTTATAACTGGAGTTTGTGCCTTATGACTGCCTTCATCCAATTCTCCCTGCCCCACACCCCACCTCTGGTAACCACAAATCTGATCTCTTTTACTATGAGTTTGTTTGTTTGATTTTGAACTTTAATTGACCAACAATACTATGACCTACAACACTTACATCACAGTCTTAACCTCAGAACCTTTTCCTACTCTGGGTCCCACTGAAAGCTGGCAGGAGTTGTGTTTTGTTTTTCATGATAAGAGATCCAAGATGCAGTAAGTTGTCTTTGGCTTTGGGGCCATGTCTTAGTTTGTACCTGACTATCACAATTAAAAATATTTTATACATGTGGTAGATCTCTGAATTTTCACATGGTTTATCTTTTATACATTAGAACGCATGTTTCTTAGTAAGGTGTCCTGAATGCAATCCATCTCATGCTCATTCAGTCCATCCATCCATTTGACATAATGTGTCAATGTAACTGATCCGTGTGGTATGCTATTCTGTGAGATGGCTACAGATATCTTTGAACTATTTTATGATGAAGGGTATGAAAGTTACAACTTTTCTGGGGAAAAAATGTAAATGTATATTGTTCTCTATTCCATGTGAATGCAATTTTTTTTTTTTTTGCAAATTTTTTCTCTTTTCTGATGATATAGAAAAGAATGTTTTTTTGTCAAGTTAGTTGTCACAAACCATGTACCTGAAGTACCTTACAAATCTACTTGAGCAAAGATACCGTATCTGACCATCTGACACTATAGCTAAAATTTGGCCTAATTCTTGAATGAACTAGCAGTAGCCTATAGTGATCTTCTAGATTCTAACAGGTGGCTTTCCAATTGGGGGAGAGGGTGTGCAGGGCTGGTGTTTATGGTTCATGATGATGCTTTAGAGCTCTTGGCAACTATTCAACTCATATCCTGTGTTCAAAGGTCTTTGAAATATCTGGACATTCTTCTTTTGGCCAAAGGTCCCTTGTAAGTACTGGGGAGTCATTACCATTTATACTTGACATGATTTTCCAGGGCCCTTGTCTCTGGATATATGGTCACCAATGTATGCATTAGTTTCTGGACCTGAAAACTGCCTCAAATTTGAAAATTCCACATGGGATCATGGTTTTCATTGGAATGACTGGTCTCTGTCTCCCAGGCATTTATCTTTTATTTATTCTGCTGTCACAATCTGAGGGTTAACATTGTTTTATGTCCACTTTTTTTGCACTTCCACTTGTATTCTACTAACTATCTCTACAGATCTTTACATATCAGGCCACCTTGAATGTCATTCCAGTCTTGGTGGCCATTGCAATAATTATTACCCCTGGCTTTTGGAGGTTAAATGTTGCTACCTCTTGTTTTTGGATTCTACTATTCCCATAGCCATAAGAAGGCCAAGTTCTTTAACAGAGTTTTATCTTACTCTCAGGCCTGGCTACAAAGAATCCACAACTGAGTGATATTCACACAACAGTGTTTTTCTCCTGGACTTGGTAAATGGTATGCCTTGGCTTTCTCATGAAACAATCACTTGATGAGTGTTCTGGATGTGGATATCATGCCCATATCACTGAAAGTTTGCATGCCTCTCTTTACCTTCTTTCATGGGAACTTTGGCATTTCAACTTTGGTCAGTGTGCCCATTGTTTTTTTCAAGGTTTTAGCAGTCATTGTAGTTGTAGGTTTGAACCATCCATGGGACCCTTGTCAGGGTCTTATACCTAAAATTTTGGGTGAATGGTCCCACATCAATAAATTCTTATCTATCCAAATTTATAATCTAGTCTTTCTGATCACTCTCAACATCAAGTTGCATGTGTATTTCTCATTCTGGGGCATTAAATATACTTATGGCATTTATGTTTTCATGACTATTCAATGTATTTATCCCTCCCAATGTTCTAATTGTGCATGGGAGTTACAATTGTTTATCTGATTGGAGATTTGCATTTCAATATAAACTTCAGACTTAACTCTCAAAACATATTTAGAATCAGAACATAATTCAGGGCAAAGTGACTTGACCCAGGTGTTATGGGCTGAATTGTGTGCCTCTCGAATTCATATGTTAAAGTCCTAACTCCCAGTACCTGAGAATGTAACCGTAATTTGAAGATAGGATTTTTAAGATGCAATTATGTTAAAATAAGGTCATTATGGTTGGCCCTAATTCAATATGACTTGTCTTTATAAGAAGAGGATATTTGGATACAGATAGCTACAGAGAGAAGACCAGGTGAAGAAACCTACAAACTGAGAGGCTTAGGAGGAAACCAGAAGAAACCAACTTTGCCAAAACTTTGATCTTGGGCTTAGCCTCCAGAATAGTGAGGAAATTAATTTCTGTTGTTTGAACAACCATCGTGTGGTGCATTTTTTGGGTAGCCCTAGAAAACTAATACACTAGGAATGAAATATCCTGGTTTGCTTAGAATCCATTTTAATTCATTCAAAATGAATTTTTTTCTTTTGTTTTTGAGCTACAAGATACATTTGTTGCAACACTTTCCTTGTTTGACTTAAGTAGCAGTTTGGAGAAGGGGGTCTAAATATAAATTCTTATTCTTAGGGCCTGAAGTGAACTTTTGTTTTTTACTTTCTCTTATCCTTGTGTAGTTTCACTTAAAACATGCCCTTTTGAAATATGAAAGAAAGAAGAGATAAATATAGACATTGAAAGAAAACAACACAGAAAATATGAAATTTGTATTGTTATGAATTACTGGTCAACAAATAATTTATCAGCCCTACACAACTCAAAGAAAAGGTACATACAAAGATGCAATTACATATTACGGAACTCAGAAGATTTAAGGAAATTGTTCATTAACTGGATTTTAATCTGTGAATACTTAAAATGGACATTTATTGTGTGTCTGTACATATGATCTCAGGATCATAAGGTAGTCCTGCAAAGATAATGTACTACTGGAAATCAAATTAGAGCTTAACTAAAATGTTGGATTCTGAAACTATACTGGGGCAATAAGACCTTTAGGGATTACTTCTTTTCTATAAATTTTTTAAAAAAATGATTTTATATTTAAATCACGAACTCCAGCTATGCCTCTTTCAGCTTTTCTAACCTGATTTAGAATCTCATTTAAAACTAGTTAGATTCTCCATTTTGTTTGTGAACCATGAAGCAAAATTATATAAACCTCTGAGTCTAACATTTAAAGCCTTGCTGTATAGACGTGCCCATATGAGAAGTGCTCTATCACAAAACAGAATTTGTTCTTTGGAACATGGACTTTTACAGCTATTAAATTAACAGTGTTTTATTTGAAACCCCTTTCCATGGTGCTTTTAATAAATGGAAGATCTCTCCTGATTTGCAGTCACAGAAGCCTCTTATAGCTACAAAGTTCCCACTGTCTTGGTGGTCACTCTCACCCTTTGAGTTTCCTCTTGGGTAACTGCCCAAATAATTTTGTGCACACTACACAGATTACACGCCAGTTTAAGGTATCCAAAATATATGTTACAAATTTGATATAAATCTATCCAACTGTTTTTTAGGTATGACTGTAACAAATGAAGAAAACAATTTTATTTGTATATATATCCACTTTCAACAGTTATTACAAAATTTCATTCTGCATGAACCATTTGATGATCAGAATTTATGTTAAAACTAACACAGAATTATTGGTAGTACATCCTGTATTGTGTTATCTGTGGGAGATTTATTGGCTAACAGGGATTGAACAATAAACAATAAACCAGAATTTATTTATATAATCTATCCATTCATAAGTTAAACTTAAAATCAAATTACATAGAAGCAAATAATGCCAATTTTATCTTTCAACATTTCTAAGAACCATTAATTTTCTTACAGTCAATCTTGAAAGATGTATAAAAGTGTCATGTGTGTTTCAATGGATGTGGTAAATCAAGATATTTTGTTCTTGATTGTGATTTAAAAAATGGATATCTTTGTGGGTAAGTAAAATTGGTTATATTTTTAAAGAATAAACATATTGAAATGAATTGCAATTCTAATTGATGGTGTAGTTTAATTTTATCTAAGCCCTTATCATTTCACAGGCTACCTGAGATCCATTTACTCCTAACAAATTGTGTGATACCATATCACTATTAGATCTGGACAAAAGAGACAGAGAGGTTTGTTTGTTTAAGTTAAAAGTTTAAGTAAAGCAGCTTCCAGATCTTGTCTTTTGGTTTTAAGATCTTATCCTTAACAAGAGGGAAAAACAAAAGATAACTGTACCATTGATTCTCTTAATTAAAATTTTTTTCTGTTGAATACACTTTAACAAGAGAAACACAATAACAATGATAGTTGCTCACAAAGGATTATAGAAATGGTAAAAGGGCCAGCTTTAAAATGCCTATTTTTAATTTTCCAGAGAGAAACTGTACTATTTTATTTCTGTTGTACTAGAGTATAAGAAGTCAATGACAGGTACATCTCTCTTTGGAATCACTTTTGTAATCTTCTCTCAAAAAAAGTCTCTATTCTAGGCATGCCACCCACAGTTCACTGACTTTGAACTAGTCATGTCCAATCCCCAGTGCAACTAGACTGTTTCAACAATGTCTGGTGGAAGAATCCCCTGAGACTTCTTTGCTGAGATATTTCCAGTTGCTCTTCTCATAATAAAGATGACTTTTTAGAAGCCAGCAATGTTACTCATTAAATGAACTTCAGAGCTTACTTATTTTCTTTTTTAACCTTTTGAAGGTCATATCAGTTTACTTGTATATATGTAAAAAATAAAAAATACTTCCTAAAAATTTATTCTTTTTATCCCTGTGTTTTATTACTTCAGAATTCTTATGTAATTATGTCTTATATCCTTTTATTATTCTGAAAATGAGTTTCTCGTTTAAAAAACAGCAGTACATGATTACTGTTATTAGTAACACAATGGGCTTCTTTATTATTTGTTTTAAATAAATAGTTAAAATACAATACCAAAAATCTGATTACGATACAATTTTGCTGCCATAATAATGCAGATAATAATGCAGATTTCCAGGCCATTTTATTGCCTTTCTAAAGGTTAATTAATTAACCCAGTAAATTTTATTGAGTCCCTAGTGTGTGCCAAACACTATATGGTACATTGAATGTAGGAATAAGAACTAAGAATGATCATGAACCTTGGAGTGTACTTATTAATTGGAAGAAAAAGAAGGTGAACATATAAATAAGTCCATTATACAGTACGGTAGAAGATGAGGCATGCTTGAGGTAGAAGATGAGTATGTTGTGTCCTCTGGGGAGCACATGAATAGGAGTGGGAAGGTTTCTTTTTTTTTCTGAGTTTTAAGAAATCAGGCTAAGAATAAAGGAGAAGGGAACAGTGTTTCAAACAGAGGAAAATAACAGTGGTAATACCCTGAGACAGGAGTATATCTGGCATATTTGAGAAATGGCAAGGAGGATAGTGTGGCAAATGAAGATAGGACTTGTGGTCAGAGTTTTGACAGATGCGGGTTGTGCAGAGCATGCTGGCCCATTGGGAAGCCACTGGCTTTACTCTGAATGTGATCAGGTGACACTGGAGGGTTTTCAGCAGAGCAATGACTTGATAGCACTGACATACTGGAAGGATCACTTTGGTTGCTGTGTTTCCAAGAGTCTCTGTTGGGACAAGAATGGAAGTAGGGATTGGAGATTACCAAGTAACCTGGGCGAGTGGTAATAGTGCCTTAGAGAAGGCTTGGGGCTGGGGGGAGGTGGTGGGCTGTCATCAGGTTCTATGCATATTTTGAACTAAAGTCAATTTTTTGGACATATTAGTTGTGGGATATAAATGAAATGTTTCAAAGATGAATCAAGCTTTGTTTTGTTGTTGTTGTTTTTCGGATAGACTAGAATGTTGGAGTCCAATGACGGGGAAGAATGTGTGTGGGTGGAGCAGGTTCTAGAGGAAAAATCCACATTGTGTTTGGAGCATTTCAAATTTAGAGGTGTTCCAAGTAAAGATGGCAAGTACACAGCTGTATATAGTTTTATAGAGTTTAGTAGAGAAGTCTGGACAAGATACAATTTGGGAGTCATCATTACATAGATGATAATTGAGATTGTGAACTAGTAGAAATCACTGACAAAAAAGGAAACAAGAAGAGTCAAAAAATGATTCCCAGGGCATTCCGAATTTAAGAAGTTGATAAGAATTGTGATAAATAGGGGAGACAAAGTATGACCAGTGTCAAAGGAAAAAAAAAACATCAAAGAATGTTATGTCTAGAAGCCAAGAATAGAACACTTCTAGGATGAAGATGTTTATTAACTTTGGTAAATGATGATATGTCAAATAAGATCACGACTGAAAGTTGGTCATTGAATTAAACAATGTGGAGGTCAATAATTATCTTGAAAAGAATACTTTAGGTACTCCTTTGATTTCAATCCTCCTCCTTTTTTCTCATCATAAAGGCTATTCATTCTTTTCTATATTTAAACATTTTTACTGCATTGCATATATCTATACATAAAATACACTGTTGCTTTACATGTATTCAAACTGTATAAATGGAATATTTTTCATAATCCAGCCACTTTCTCTTTTCATTGAACAAATTATTTTTCATATATATATATGAATTGAATATATATGGCTCTAGTATATTCATTTGAATTAGAAGTAGATAAAGTGAGACACATATGATGTTCCACAATGTATTTATTATACCCAAAAATTTAATAAATTGTTTCAATTTTTAGTGCTGTAAGCAATGCTGTTATTAACAGTCTTATATATATCCATAGGGTGAGGATTTTCTTTAGGAGTAACTACTAGCTTAAGTATATGTTTATAATCAACTTTATTAGATACTTATTTTTTTGGTCCTTGTCTTGCTAGGATCTTTTTGTGCAATGTTGAAATGAAATAATGGCTGGGGGCACCATGCATTGGTCATGACTTTAATGGGAATGCATCGAATAGAATACTTCATCATTAAAATATTTATTGAACATATATATTTCCTTACTCTGTTATCTGATATGCCCTAGAATCAATTACACTCCAGTAGGAATAAGCACATCTAGTTCCCAGATTTTTGGGTTTTAATACCATTCTACAATAATTGGAACCAAGACTCTTTGAAGTTAATGGCTGTTAATAGGACTGGGACATTGAAATATATAAGCTGAGCATGGACCATCTTTTCATGACAGAAAAGAAGGAAATACTCAAAAATCCCCAAACCCCACAATGATGGGAATACAGGAGTCAACTGAAAAAATACCTCAAGGATGAAATATGAAGCAATTTGAACAATAAAATAACGAAGTATTGGATCATAACCCAAAGTATAAAATAAATATCTATGACTTCACATTGATGTAAACAAATAATTGAATAAGTAAATAAATGGGAGAGAAGAGAAAATGTCCCTTGCTGAAAAATGATCAATAATTTATGTAAACACTGTGCTCTGAAAAAGGAGGAACATAATGTCCACTCCTTAGGTACGGACTGATCTAGTGTCCTTCCCAATAGTGCAATATGGGGGAATAAAGTAACTTAACTGACAAACACTTCCTTATTCAGGCGATCAAGATTAACATCATCAGTGATGTCATGTTAGTAGTATGTACTCTTTTTTTGAGTTTAAGATGTAGTCCTTAATTCTTTTTTTTTCTTTTTTGCTGTTCACGGGCCTCTCACTGTTGTGGCCTCTACTGTTCTGGAGCACAGGGTCCGGACGCGCAGGCTCAGCGGCCATGGCTCACGGGCCCAGCCGCTCCGCGGCACGTGGGATCTTCCCTGACCGGGGCACAAACCCGTGTCCCCTGCATCGGCAGGCGGACTCTCAACCACTGCACCACCAGGGAAGCCCTGTACTCTTGATATGATGTTATGAAAATAAGACTTTATGTCAGTGGTCTTCAAACACAAACCCCAGTCTATTATGAGAAAAAACATGAGCCAGATTCCATTAAGGGAATACTCTACAAAATATCTGATCAACATTCTTCAAAACTGTCAAGGCTATCAAAATCAAAGAAAATCTAAGAAAATGCCACAGTCAAGAGGAGCTTAAGAAAATGTGATGACTAAACATAACGTGGTATTTGGGATGGGATACTGGAATAGAAAAAATTCTTAGGTAACCATTAAGGAAATTTGAACTTAAAGTGGACTTTACTTCATAAAAATTGTATTCAAGTTCTCCAGAGAAACAGAATCAATCAACTGGAGATTATATATATATATATATATATATATATATATATGGAGACTTACTATAGAAACTGGCTTGTGCATTTATGGAGCTGAGAAGTCCCGTGATCTGCACTCTGCAATCTGGAGAACCAAGAAAGCAGTGGTATAGCTAACTCGGTTTGAAACCGAAGGCCTGAGAAATTGGGTAGGGGGAAGGTGATGGTGCAAATAGTGTCCCGAGTCCAAAAGTCAAAGAACCAGGAGTACCAATTTCCATTTCTTAGGGCAAGCAAAGATGGATGTCTCAGCTGAAAGAGACAGAGTGAGTTTGTCCTTCCTTCATTTTTTTTGTTCTATTTGGCCCTCAACAGTTTGGATAATACCCATTTGAACGAATGAGGGTGATTATTTTTTACTCAGTTCACTGATTCAAATGCTAAATCTTCCAGAGCCACGTTTACAGACATGCCTAAAAATAAGCAGCTCTCGGGCTTCCTTGGTGGCGCAGTGGTTGAGAGTCCGCCTGCCGATACAGGGAACACGGGTTCGTGCCCCGGTCTGGGAGGATCCCACATGCCGTGGAGCTGCTGGGCCCGTGAGCCATGGCCGCTGAGCCTGCGCGTCGGGAGCCTGTGCTCTGCAACGGGAGAGGCCGCAACAGTGAGAGGCCCGTGTACAGCAAAAAAAAAAAAAAAAAAAAAAAAAAAGCAGCTCTCTGGGCATCTCTTAGCCTAGTCAGGTTGACACATAAAATTAACCATCACAACCACATATCAATATTAGGTCATTAATTGAACAAATATATCCTACTGATGTGAGGTACTATTAATCTGGGAAACTGGGTGCTACCTTCTATACTACATTTTCAATTTTTCTGAAAATCTAAAACTATTCTAAAATGAAAATTTTATTTAAAATGTGTATTAAAAGGATTTACTAAGACCTTTCAAAATATTAAGCAACTTCCTCCTTTTCCTGCTTTACTAAGATTTCTTACTATGAATTTGTGATGAAAGTTACCATATATTTTTATCATATACAGATACAATCATTCTATTTTCCTTTTAAATCTGATAAGACATGAGGAAATTACATTAATAGCTTTTCCAATATTGAAACATCTTTATTAGTCAGAATGTTATAGAATAAGCTGGAGTAAAAAAACAACTCCCTAATCTCAGTGACTTGAAAATCAAGTGTTTCTATTTCTCTTGAACCACATGTTTATCTTAGTTCAGTGGGCACTGTAATCCATGTCATTGTCACACAGGGCACCCAAGTTAAGGAATATTTATCATCTGGATGTCACTGGACACTGGATGTCCCTGGACACTGTGAAAACAGAAAGACATAAGATCAAAGGCACAGAAACACATTTTTGAAGGATATTTTTTGTTGGATCTTTTGCCATGTCTAGTCTATCATTTAGTCTCTCCCACGAATTTTTAATTTCAGATACTGTATTACTGAATTCTAAAAGTTCCACTTGACTTTTTTCTCATTGTTTTTTTTCCCTTTGATGCAGTTGCTGACTTTAAAAATGGTGTCTAAGAAGAATGAGAAAAGTTCTTGGTAGACTCATGAAACCAAAGGGAAGAGTAGTACAAAGTGAAGTTCAGTGCCTCCCAAGGAGGAGGAGTCTAGAAACTACTCAGGCATTCAACTAGGATTCATATGGGATATATGCCAGGGATAAGTGTGAAGTGGAATTTCACTTGTCCTTAGCAGGACCGAAGCTCATACTTGAATCGTGTCATTTCCCTGATTAGATCAAGATTACAAGGAATTGCTGGTTCCCCTTGCTAGCAGGCTTCTAGAGCAAAAGTAAATCCTGTCTGGGAGAATATAAATTCACTCAGAACCTTAAACTATAAGTTTTATTTGCAATGTCTGTCACTTAATTCATAATAATCAAGTATATGAAAAGATAAGTCTTGACCATTAGAGACAAAAACAGGAAATAGACACAGGTCCATAGGAAATCTGGATGATGCAGTTACAGACACAGACTTTAAATTAACCTATTTAATAAGTCTAGGAATTGCAAATTATGTTGGAGAGAACTATGGAGTATAAACAGGAATCAAATGAAAATTCTATAATTGAAGCTTTGTCTCTATCTGTTCATAATTTTTTCCCAGCAATGTTTAATCTGTTGTTAAAGTGATCCACTAAGCTTTATTTTTAGTTATATTTTTTAAAGATCCATAACATAAATATGAAAAGACCATCTGGAATGATATATGTAGAGGAAACATAGAGAAAAGTTTAAAAGAGAAGAGTGCCAACTTAATGTAAAGCTAAAGAGGCAAAGAATATACAAAAATATATGCCTTATGATTTTATTTATATAAAATTAAAAGGCAGGAAAACCTAACCTATAATGTTAGACGTCTTCACAATTTTTAACTTTGGAAAGAGAGAGGAGATGGTACTTGGGAGATAGGGAAAAGCCTGGCTGTTCTTGAGTGCTGCTAATGTGGTATATCTTGGCTAGATTTGTAGTTATATGGTGTGTCCATTTTGTGATATTTCTTCAGGCTGTACTATACTATACACTCACTGATTTATTTACCCTTTTATATTTATTGTACATCAGAAAAAAGTTTACTACAAAATAAAGACCTTTATTACTTGTCAAATTTACCAATGCCCTCCCCATTCCCTAAAGTAAGAATCACATCAATATTTACCAAATTTAATTTTGGAGATAAGTGATTTTCCTGTGATAATCTGTTAATTTCAGGTTTTCTTATTGATAATAATGTTAAATTCTAATTTAAGAAGAGTCTCAGTCATCTAGATGTCTACTTATTATTGCTATTTGATTTTGGCCCCAGGTGTGTCAGGAGGTCAACTGAACTGGCGAAAGCTGAGCTGTCAGGTGTCAGAATAGCCATTAAAGCAGCAAGACAACAAGGCAAGTAACAATCAATCCTTTAATCACTTACTATGATAGCGTAAGCAAGTGACTGCTCTATTTTCCCCCATGGAACAGCAGGCTGGTTGGTGATAAGGGAACTCTGAAGGAAAGGTCCTGGCAGTTTTATACACTCTCGGGTCTGTTGGTTTCCTATGATTAGAACTGTTTGTGCCATATCTAAAAAGTGTGTTTCTAGCCCACGGTTGTGAAAACAGCTACTTTTATTTTCATACAGAACCTTTAAAATATTTCCTTTTACATTTAATGTATGATCTGTTGCAAATTGCTTTTTCTGTATGATGTGATATGGAGTAGATTGTGTTTTTGTTGTCTGCTTGTTTGTTCAGTTTTTTTAAAAAATGATTATTCTGACTGTCCTTTTCCCATTTCATTGCATTGACAACTTTGTTGAAAATCAATTAATTATATATGTCCAAGTCTATTTCTGGAATCTATTCTGTTTCATTAATATGTTTTTTTTTTAATCCTTATGTGAAAACTGCATTCCCTTGATTACTACAGTACATATTGTTATTCAGAGAGTATAATTTCTCCAGATTTGTTTTAGGGATTCCAATATATTATATTCTACTCAGACTTAATATTGTACTACTTCACATGAAACATAAAACAAAACAAAACAAAATAATATAATTCCATTTATTCCTGCAAACCTTTGTGTCTCTTGTCATATATTTTATTAATGTTATTATTTTTGCTTTATGTAGTCAGTTGTCATTTAAATATACTAATAAAGTAAAACAAAGATAATGTTTATATTTATCCTTATAATTTCCATTTCCAGTCCCTTCCATTCATTCATGTATATCTGAGTTTCTGAGTGTCTATCTGGTACCATTTCCCTTTGGCATGAAGAACTTCCTTAACCATTTCTTATAGTAGCTTCTGCTGGTAACTAATTCTCTCAGCTTTTGTTTATCTGAAATTTCTTTATTTCTTTATTTCAATTTCAGCTCTTGTTATGAAGGGTAATTTCTTTAGATATGGAATTCTAGGTTGACAACATTTTTTAAACATATTAATATGTTCATCTATTTTCATCCTACATTCACTATTTCTGATAAGTCTCCTGGAATTTTACATTGATAAAATATATCTAGTTTTTTCTGTCCTATGCCTATTCTCTTTATCTTAGGTTTTTAGAGGTTTGACTATGATATACCTATGTGTGGTTCTTTATATTTATCTTCCTTTGGAGTTACTGGGCTTCTTGGATCTGTGAATTCTCATTTTTCACCAAATTTAGAAAACTTGGAGGTCAATATTGCTTCAATTTTTTCCTTCTCTCTCTTCTTTCCTTTGGAGAATCCAATTGCATGTTGATCCCTCATGTAACTGAGTGAGTCTCTGTTGTTTTTTTCCCAGCTTTTTTTCCATTGACTCAGTTTAAATAATTTCTATTAATCTGAATTCAAATTTGCTGATCATTCTGCTTTTCCTGTAACTCTTTCATATCAGCTATTTTATATTTGAATTTTTCAGAATTCGTTAGAATTCTTTTTCATAGTTCCCATATTTTTTTGAGATTCTCAGCCATATTTCTTTTTTTCAAATTCTTGATCATATTTATAATATCTGTTTTCAAGTCCTTATCTGCAAATCTGAACATCAATTTCATTCTGGGGTCTGTTTCTATTAGCTCTTTTATTTTTTTGGTGGAAGAATACATTTCTGTTTCCCCTGGCTATGGATTACATTTCTGGTTTCTGTTTTCTCATGTCTAGTAATTATGACTTTTTGCTCTATTGTTAAATGTCTAGATTATCTTTCCTCCTCTAAAGTATTGTGTTTTGTTCTGGCAGACAGCTAAATGAAAATCGATCATTATGAGCTTTTATTTTAGGCTTTGTTTGCATGGTTCTGTTTCAATGTTTTGCTTAGCTCTAGTCTGTGATCCTACTTTGGAAGCATGATTTTTCTGTGTCAACTGCACACCTAGGGTACTCAGCGAGAATCTCCACTCTGGCTGG
This sequence comes from Aethalodelphis obliquidens, assembly GCF_003676395.1. Lineage (NCBI taxonomy): Eukaryota > Metazoa > Chordata > Mammalia > Artiodactyla > Delphinidae > Aethalodelphis > Aethalodelphis obliquidens. The sequence goes on along the minus strand of NW_020837950.1, from coordinate 21,790,928 downwards.
GCCGTACTGTAAAGTTCTCAGCACTGAGAAACCTCTGGTTCATTTATTAGTCCCCGGCAGCTACTCTCTGACAGGCCTTAAAATCTCACCCTAAGCATTCATAGCCTTTCCTTCAGCCAAGGGACAGAGGTAATAACATGCTGGCATAAGTATTTTTCTCTGTACAGCTTTCTTTTCTACTCTCTTGCCTCACAAACCAATTCCAGCTCGGAAGCTCGGAACTCTTATTTCTGCCTGCTTCATTCATCGAGACTGCAGATTTTGTCTTGGGTTCCTCCTCTCTGTGCTGTGGTCTAAAAACAATCTCCTAGGCAACAAGTCAGAGTGAATGCAGAGTTCACTTGTAAGAGTGTTTCTCTTCTTTCAAATAAAATAGGCTTGCCCTCTGTTGTCCATTACTTGAAAACAACTGCCTCATATAGTTTATCTCTTTTCATACTTGTTTACAAAGCGTACAATAGTCTGATATAGTAATTGTGCCGTGGCTAGAAGTGGAAATCCTAAATATGTATTATTTCCATTTAGATAAAAAAAACTTGAGGTGTCAGGTTTGCTATATTTATCTCAAAGCAATACTTTTGAGGAAAGTGCATCTTTGTCTCAATCTAAAGAGGAATTAGCTTGATTTAAATGAACTTGTTAGAACCTGGTCTAGAATATTACCATAGAGACAACAGTGTTTAAATATTCACCTGCAGTTACAGGCTGACAAAACATCACCATCATCATTATCATCATCATATCATCAGATGAATATTGAATATTCAATATTCATATTGAATGTTGAATATTCTTACATCTAGTACATTTTTGAACTCACTCATTTTTGAACACTCATGGCAAGCTTGTGATTTAACAATATTTCGTATAAAGAGACTTCGACAAAGAGAGATTAAATAATTTGCTCAAAGTGACACATAAAGGATGCACTGGAAATCTAACAGAAGAAGATCCAGGTCATACTCTTAACTAGTGTGTTTTACCACTGCAAAAGACCAGCCTTTTCCCTTGTGATTTCCAAAAACATGCTTTTCTTCACTTCCTGATATACCACTCCGTTCCACTCCACTGCCTCATAAAATAGGAGTAAACTGAGGAGTGTAGAAAAGATGGAAAATACAATCAGAATTAGAGATAGGTACAGTGAAAATTTCTAGGAAAGAGCATCTTATGATCAGAATTATTAATTTAAGACATATCTGTACTTCCACTTCAAATTCCACATTAAAGATGTATTATTTATATTTCGGGACTCAATTTAGATGTTGTTACTTCTACAACACCTTTACTAAATACTCACTTTTATCTCACCTCTGAATTGGATGGAAAGCCCCTTTTCTGGGTCTTGGAATCTTTACCACAGTGCTCATAACACTATGCTGTAAATTGCCCTTTACTTATCTACTTATGGACTCCAGCTCCAAGAACTTGAATCCTGAAATCTGGAACTTGTATTATTTACTGCTCTATCTTAAGAACAGGAGCACTGTGCCTAAAACACGGAGGGAGTGCAAATTAAAAAATTGTATGTATACATGCCTTGTACAGCCAAGAAGGTTGAAACACAGCTATACATGATTCAGCAAAGATCTGCCTTCAAAAACAAGATGATTTCCACCTTTGCCATCACTCTGATAGTGAAGCCCAGCCTGATTATGCTATGATTATTTTTTGCTTTTCCTCAGGAAACATTTGCCACTGTGCTTGTACAGTGGAAGATAGGCTCATTTACCTCTTGAGATAGTCATAGAAAGACCAGCTTTTTCATGTTAAATGTAGCCGTGAAGTATTATTATTTACCAAGAGTATAATCTACTAAGATTTTCATATGCTCGTGTATTATCTCAGTTGTTTTAGGAAATAAATGACAGTTGAGATATTTGACAGAACATATAAGCATTAAATGTAAAAGAATAATTTAACAGCATAAATTTATTAATGGAGGGCCCTTAATTAGTAAGAGAATACTTCCTTTTTCATACAGATGTACAATCAGGGTGTTAAAACAGGTCACTAAAATTGTTTTAAAATGTGACATAACCTGTGTCACACATTTGGCCAAATATGAATGCTTTCAGGAAAATAATCCTACAAAAACACCTTTAGCTAAAAATAACAAGTTTGTTCCCATTCTACCTTTTCCTTCTCTACAAGTGGGTCTCACTTAGTAAACTGTTTAGGTTGCTTCAGGATATAAAAACTGTCAAGAACATTATTGAGACATGGGGGAAAGTTGGTAGAATCTTCTCTGTCAGAATAGATGACAACTAATTATAGTCCAGAAATTGGAAACCCTTGGAGAGGAAGTGAAGTCTGAGTCAGCCCAGATAAGATTGTTTGAGGATATTTTTGATGGTGAGAGTATTTATGAGTTGTATTAATAATAGATGAACTAAATGTTATAGCACTAAAATATGAAAACATTCTTACTTCACCAGTAGGAAGTTGCTTGCTTGGCAACAATAATAAAAATAAAATAAGCATTAAATAATAAATCTCTTCTTTTAAAAAAGTTTTCATGGTGTTCTTTAATATTCATAAAGTTGTTAACAAAGGTTTTTAAAAGCTTTACAGTGTGTCATTCTAAGAGAGACAAGGGAATATGTTTTCCTTAATTTAAAAGATGCTAGGTGGTTTCTTTCTATAATGACTGTGCTTTCTTAGTTCTAATGTTGTTCTCAGTGTATTCTCTATTATTAAGCAATGAATATTATTTATAATAAAATACCACTATTAGTTTACCTTTCTACGAGCTAAGATTTGATAATTAATTAATGACCCTTGAGATTTTATTCTCTATCTTGACAAGGGAGAAGAAAGGGCTTCTTGGTTTTTCTCTTGAACCTGCATAAAGAGCTTTCTTCTAAGTCAGTCTGCAGACCTAGGGAGTATGCTGGAGAAGCAGTACCGGCATGCTTTGATTTGATGTATTACTAAACTTCTAAAGTCTGAAGCCTCAGTCAGACTTTGGTGCCACAATGACTAAAATTTTACCAGGTGTGTTAGAGCATTTGTATTAAGCAGTGTCCCTTTGCTTTAGCTTTTAGTTGCAAAATCAAATGTGTGCCTCCATGGGAGAGAAGACCGACAATGCTGCCAGTTCAGTGTGAATGAGTATATTAGATCCTTTGTCACTCCATCTCGAAGCATGTGCAACAGATGGTGAAAAAGGTAACTGTGGTAAAAGAAAGGCACATTTTGTTTTCTCATTTGCCCACCCTACATGTAAAACTAAAAAGAGAGATAGAGCCAGATTAGGTAGATCAAAAATAATAAAACTGAAAAGAGATAAATAATAAAATAAAATTCAAAGATAAATAATAAAACTAAAAAGATACAGACAGATAACCATCTTCCTATTTCATCGACTAATTAACCTTACATGTATAATTCTAACAACAATTTTTACTGTCATGATAGGAAGCAAAGCTAGAGCAATGAGGATAATCCATTTATTTATTGTCCATTTCATTACGGGACTATGGTTTCATTATTATAATTGACTAGTAGGGACATGCGGAAATGGAAGACTGCCTTGGAAACTCAGTAAACGAATAGAAACAATATATTTAGCATATGAATGCGTTTAGAATTTTAGCGTTTCATACAAATCTTTAAACACATATAAATTTTGTCTCTTTTTCCAAGTAATTTGAGAACTTTTGCAATAATAGGCTCAAATACTACAAAAGCAAAAAATTGCTACAATAAGAGTAATAGGAAAGCGTCAGAATTCTAGGAGGACAGCGAGGTGAATAGATAAGAGTCAGAAAACTTAACTCTGAGTTTCTTCAAAAACTGACAAAGAGGTGCAGAAGAAGAAAGCATAGTTATTCAAGAGGGAGACACTTTCTCATAACTCCAGGCTTGGGCTAATTTACTTAAATGCATAATTATTCAAAAGATATTGAACTCTATTGAATGTTTTTTCTTGATAGCAGCTGTACAGAAACTTTGGAGAAATTCTCTATAAGTGCATATGTGAAATTATTTTGTGAAACCCCAAAACACAATTTCAACTGTCATGCCTTACATGTAGGTTCATAAGAATCAGAATAATAGAGTACATTTTCAAAGAATTTGGACCATGTACCTTGATAAAAGGAGAGATCCTGGAGAATCTAAAAAGAGATTTCAGGTCCCAGTGCCTATGGATGCCTGAGGAATAATTGTAAATGAGGAAAAGGAGCTGCTTCTATTAAGAGTTAACACCTAGGTACTGCTTACTATGTGCAAGGAAGTCTTATTAGCAAATTTAGCAAATAAAAGTACAAGACATTCAGTTAAATTTGAATTTCAGATAAACAATTTACTTTTTAAATTTAAATATGTCCCATGTAATATTTAGGACAAACTAGTGCAATATTAGGGACATCTTACACTAAAAATTATTAGTTTATCTGAAATTCAAATTTAATGGCACATTCTGTATTTTATCTGGAAACGCTGTTGAGCACATAATACTCTTAACTCATTTGATTTTTCAAATAACCTGACCTAGTAGATATTGTCACTTCACAGGTGATAAAACTGAGGCAGAGAAAGGTTATGTAGTTTCCTCATGAAACTTTCATGAGCATAGTGAGCTATGAAACTAAGGCTTAAAGCCAGAGGTTCCAAAGACTGTGAAACTAACTGCTCTCTAACTAGCCTCTGCATCCACCCAGGGATGTGGTGCAGACCAGACTCAACTGGAGAAAAATGAAGGACTGATAGGCAGCAAACCTCTGGTAAAATATTAAATATAATAATAACTCCATGTTAGGATCCCTGCTTCTAACATCATCCCACTATAATTGTCACCCTGCTGCCATATGATTTTTCTAAAATTTAAATATGGTCATGTTAATTACTGGTCCAAATTCTTCAGTGGCTCTTAGAACCTCGTGATAAAATCATATGCTTTTGCATGATAGACTAAGCCTTCATAACTGGATCCCTGCTCATTTCTATTACTTCACCTCTATTCATCCTCCTTTATTTCCCTCCATTTACATGTATACACATAGGTACTGTGCCTCAGAAACAATGAATTATGTTAGGTTTCTGAATAAAAAGAATATCAGTGTGTCATCAGATTATCTGGAATATAAATGGGCTCAATATAAAGCTGTTAAACAAATGCTCTTTCCTTATCACCTTGCATTGCCTATGCCATTATGCCATTTTCTTTGCACTCTTTCCTTTGGCAAATTCTTACTATCTTTCACTCTCCGAATGCTCTCTTCCTGGGAAGCTCTGCTTCACTCTCCAAGGCCAACTTCTATAATGGCTCTAACCATTTTCTAAATTGTGCTTTAGATTTAAAGTAGTTTAATTTTGATATCAGACATTTAAGCAATGTTAAAAAAAACCAGAAACAAACAAATAAATGCTTTCCAAAGTTTTATTACCCAGTTAGTACGTTTAGTTATCTTTTGTACTTGTACATTATAAGGTCTCAAAATGTGTGTATCTGGTGATTGAGTGATTGATTCCCTGCTTGTTATCTGTAAATGGCCTCCTAAACAATGAATTAGGTTTAATAAGTTTTAATAAGCAAGGGGACTTAATTATGAGGCTTGTCTTAGGTGACCACATGACGAGTAGATCTCTGCATCTGTCCACCAAAAGCATGGAAGTCTAATATAGAGGCCTTAACTGGATTGAGTCACGTATACAGTACAGACGGTGTCAACAGCACATGCTCTCTCAAGGCTGCATCCTTGAAAATGGCTCCCACTGGGGGACCAGTGGGTGGAATGTACATTCCAGGGACAGGGGAGGAGGTAAAGAGCATCAGATTGCCCAGGTCCAGTGATCACTTCCTCTTGATTACTTCCACCAAAAAAGATTTATTATGTGCATGTTGCCAGATACAATGTATTAAAAGTTAATCTATCATCAAGATTCATCTAAAATTCTACTGAATTTTATGCTGAATCTTATGATGAACAAAATTTAAAATATATAGTAACTGCTTAATAAATTTTAGTTGATTATTAAGTTCAAAAAATGACAGCATGAATGTATTTATGCATGTTAATATTATATTCAGTCTTCCAGATGTCAAAGCTATAATTCTCAGTAATATAAGTAAGTCGCTTATACTATCTCTTTATCCCTTCTTGACCAACAGAATGAAACAAGTAAAGTAAATTGATAAAGTTTTTAAAATTGGGCTCATGCTGGTGTTGGTGTTGTTTGTTATTGTTGTTGTTCTTCTTTCTCTTCATCCTCTCTATTCTCCTTCCCTCATTCCCCTCCCCCCTCCTCTCAGTTGTTAGAAAATTGGAGAGTAGCTTGGTATGGAAAAATAACTAGTTGGTGTCAGAAAAAAAAATCATATATTTGCTATCAGAAAGCACTACACAAAGCTCTATAGAAGGCTATGTATAAAGAATATATATAATATTTTTACATATTTAATATGTTTATATATAGTGTATGCAGGGTATCTGTTATAGCACATACGTATGCTTATATGCATATATAAAAGATACACATATGTTTATATACATAAACACAAGATATATGTGTGTATATATCTGTATATACATTTACATTATATATCCTAAAATTAAAACAAGTTTCAATATTTAGCAAATTATGCATAAGACATACTTGTAGTAAAAAATTACTCATCATTTATCTTAAATTCAAATGTGAGAATACTTTATCTGACAACCCTAAATATACAGCACTTGCCTAAATGCCATGTCACACCTTTAAATTCGTTACTGTTTGCCTGCTCATACACTTAAATTAGGCTTACTTCAGTGTTACTCTGTGTTGACAGCAGAGAGAAAACAAATTTGGGAATTAGTAGTTAAGCAAATATCTAAACAGACATCAGTTTTAGAGGTCTAGCTTTTTAAAATGCTTATTTATCCTGATGTGTTAGTACTAAACCATCTTGTCTCCAACTAGCAAATGCTTGAGACTTAACATTTGTGTATAAGTCAATTGCTTGGGACTTAGCAATTATGCTTTTAAGGAGGAATATTCTACAAGATTGTTAGTTCATCAGGCCATATCACAAAAGGCTATTTGACATATAATATAGTTGAACTACTTGTTAAAATAAATTTTAAAGTATTCTTTAGAACCCAAGACAGGTACAAAAATTGTATTCATCCTTCTGTGATACTGGAGAGGAAAACTGGGTGGCTTCTTATATCATAGCACTCACTATTCCATCCTAGAAAGGATTTTGACCTTCCAGTGGAGCTCACTGTATAACTATGGGTTTTTTTAAGTTTAGTATTAGTGTCTCAAGGTTGCTCACTATTCTACAGAGAATAAAATTTCATCTGATTCTCTTTTTTAAATGACCTCCTATTCTTTTTCTTTGAGTTTTTGTTTGCCTTAAGGCTTTCTCTGCTGATTTTTAACTGCATTTTTTCAACATTTAATGAGAGAATTGTATGATTATGTTGATGAGATGGAGGAGAAGCAAAACACTAACAAACAGCACTGCCATTCTTGAGCATGTGTTAGGTACCAAGAACTGAGCTAAGCACCACTGTCTATGGATTATAAGTATTACTCACAGCAGCCCTGTGAGTTAGGTTGTATTTCCATTTTGCAGAAGAGGGATATGAGTCACAGAATAGTTACCCAAGTTTGCATGGCTGGTAAGTGGTGGAGGTACGATCTAAACTCAATTTTTCTGACTTCAAAGCATCTGTGTATAATTCATAATGCTATGGCTTACACAAGAAATCCTATACATATGTAATTGAGAACTAAATATCATAGCATATCCAAGCAGTTAGTTGAAGTGGACAGTTTGAGATAAGTTGGCTGAAAATATCTTGCATAAAATAGCCCTATAAAATGAACCAGTGGAACATAAAAATGTATTCCATTTGTCTGACATTCTTGGTTTCAGATTTTTACTTTTTTTGTTTATTTCTTGTTATTCTTACACTAGCACTTTCAAGACCATTATATCATATAGAGAATGAAAACTCCAAAAGATTAAATTCTAAAAAAGGCAGTAAGAGGTAAAACAGATTCTCAAATGTGTGTCTAATGACCCTGAGTTTATTGTTTTCTCCAACATACTTTTTTTTCCAAAAAAATATTGTGTCAGCAGTGTTTCATATTATATTTGTCTTAAGACTTTTAAAATGATCTATTATATTATAATTACCATAAAAATGGAAACTACATAATTCTGTAAGATATTTCTTTTCCTGATCAGACATATTGCAAAAAACTGTAACACTTTCTCACTCATACTTGGTGTGGCTGATATTTTATAGTGCTTGCCCCATTGTGGAACCTCAGAATGGTAATAATAAAAACACTGGATAAATATACAGCTAACATGTTTTGAATGATTACTATGTACCAGTGGCTATGCTCAAACTTTTATATAAATTGTCCTACTTAATCTGCCAAAATAAGAGAATGATAAAAACAGAGTGGCTGGCTTTCCTGAACAAAGTATTGCAGTAATCTTTTACATTTAATAGTTCCATGGGTACATGATTCTTTTTTCCCCTAAGTTTTAGACAATTGTGTAAAACAAATGAAATATTGAAAACAAAAACAAAAATATGGAAGCACAATATCACAAATGATCAAAAATACACAGGAAGATAACAGAATAAACAAGGCATTAACACAAGGTGACTGTCTCATTGGAACAAAGGGGAAAGAGGAAAGTTTACCTCATTAATCTATTATTCATTCCCAAAATGACAGTCGTAAACTTCTGAGAAACTAAAATTTCCATGACGTTTAAGTTACCTTATGGGGTAATGTCTATCCAACCTCTACAGATTTCTATTCATCTGAGAGTATACTAATGCCATAGTCACTTTTTTCAGAACTTCATCAAAAATAGCTCATTTTGTTACTAAGAGCAGAAAAGGAATTGCAACTACTAGATCTTCCCATACCCTTCTAGGAGTCCCACAAAAGGACTTGTTAAAGTTGAATCCAAACTCTTATATGTTCACTCCCTGCTATGGAATTTTTGATGCACACTATTTTTATGTACATTTTCAACATTAATTCTCACTTACTTTTAATTTGCAATGCCTTTGTTTCAAGTATAGAGATGCATGTAGCTGGTTTCCATGTTTTGATCAATGCCAAGTACTGACAGGTTCAGCACTGGTCACAGTGGTAGAAAATCTTAGAAACAGGAACTCTGGTACAACAGATAAAGCACAGACTCTGACTTCAGAGAGTGTTTAAATGTTTTCATATACAGATATTTGGTTCCTACACTCCATTCTGCTACCAAGCCTTGCAAAAAACATTTCTTCAGTTTGAAACACTAATCCTTACCTAATTAACCATTTCCTTACTTGCTTTGTGGTCATTTCTTCCAGGGCGTCTTCCTTGGCACTTCATATCTTGAAGAGGGGGCCCCTCCTTTGCACTTCCATGGGGCCCTAAGCCTATATCATCAGTGGGTTTCTCCTAGACTGATTAACATTCCTGTCTGTGTCTACCCAGTTCTCTGTTTGATTTCCAGTACCTATCTTAGGGCCTGGAACAAGTAGTTCCAGCAAATAGAGTTCCACTTATTGTTGGATGTTGCTGATGTCCACGACTGGCAGTGCCATCTCCATCAATAATCTCCATCTCCATCACTGGGGTGACTGCACTCTACCACACTGCTCTAAGAAGCGTGGGGTCTTGCCAGTGGATGTGGAGGTCCTCCCTCAGCTGTGACCTCTTCCTCTACAGGTTGTCTTGTCTCTCCCTTTCTTCAATCTTTTTACATTAGAATGGATAATTTCAGAGTACAATTGTGGCTTCTCCTTTTCTCTAAACAGGAATTTCTCACCAATAGAACTATGGCTAAGGGAGTGGGGTGAACAAGAGTAGATCAACAGATTCATGAACTGTTCATGTGCCAATTTACAAAGCTGGGACTGTATTAGAGTTTGTGATGAGTCAAAGGAGAGCTTTAATTAAGACAGTGACAAGGATAGATTTTCATTTTATTTATTTTTTTAACATCATTATTGGAGTATAATTGCTTTACAATGGTGTGTTTCTGCTTTATAACAAAGTGAATCAGTTATACATATACATATGTTCCCATATATCTTCCCTCTTGCATCACCCTCCCTCCCGCCCTCCCTATCCCACCTCTCTAGGTGGTCACAAAGCACCGAGCTGATCTCCCTGTGCTATGCGGCTGCTTCCCACTAGCTATCTATTTTACGTTTGCTAGTGTGTATATGTCCATGCCACTCTCTCACTTTGTCACAGCTTACCCTTCCCCCTCCCCATATCCTCAAGTCTGTTCTCTAGTAGGTCTGTGTCTTTATTACTGTCTTACCTCTAAGTTCTTCATGACATTTTTTTTTCTTAGATTCCATATATATGTGTTAGCATACGGTATTTGTTTTTCTCTTTCCGACTTACTTCACTCTGTATGACAGACTCTAGGTCCATCCACCTCACTACAAATAACTCAATTTCGTTTCCTTTTATGGCTGAGTAATATTCCACTGTATATATGTGACACATCTTCTTTATCCATTCATCCGATGATGGACACTTAGGTTGCTTCCATGTCCTGGCTATTGTAAATAGAGCTGCAATGAACATTTTGGTACATGACTATTTTTGAATTATGGTTTCCTCAGGGTATATGCCCAGTAGTGGGATTGCTGGGTCGTATGGTAGTTCTATTTGTAATTTTTTAAGGAACCTCCATACAGTTCTCCATAGTGGCTGTATCAATTTACATTCCCACCAGCAGTGCAAGAGTGTTCCCTTTTCTCTACACCCTCTCCACCATTTATTGTTTCTAGATTTTTTGATGATGGCCATTCTGACTGGTGTGAGATGATATCTCATTGTAGTTTTGATTTGCCTTTCTTTAATGATTAATGATGTTGAGCATTCTTTCATGTGTTTGTTGCCAATCTATATATCTTCTTCGGAGAAATGTCTATTTAGGTCTTCTGCCCATTTTTGGATTGGGTTGTTTGTTTTTTTGTTATTGAGCTGCATGAGCTGCTTGTAAATTTTGGAGATTAATCCTTTGTCAGTTGCTTCATTTGCAAATATTTTCTCCCATACTGAGGGTGATCATTTCATCTTGTTTATGGTTTCCTTTGCTGTGCAAAAGCTTTTAAGTTTCATTAGGTCCCATTTGTTTATTTTTGTTTTTATTTCCATTTCTCTAGAACCAAGAACACGGTATATCTCTCCATCTCTTTGTATCATCTTTAATTTCTTTCATCAGTGTCTTATAATTTTCTGCATACAGGTCTTTTGTCTCCTTGGGTAGGTTTATTCCTAGATATTTTATTCTTTTTGTTGCAGTGGTAAATGGGAGTGTTTTCTTAATTTCAATTTCAGATTTTTTTGTCATTAGTATATAGGAATGCCAGAGATTTCTGTGCATTAATTTTGTATCCTGCTACTTTACCAAATTCATTGATTAGCTCTAGTAGTTTTCTGGTAGCATCTTTATGATTCTCTATGTATAGTATCATGTCATCTGCAAACACTGACAGCTTTACTTCTTCTTTTCCGATTTGGATTCCTTTTATTACTTTTTCATCTCTGAGTGGTTAAAACTTCCAAAACTATGTTGAATAATAGTGGTGAGAGTGGGCAACCTTGTCTTCTTCCTGATCTTAGTGGAAATGGTTTCAGTTTTTCACCATTGAGGATGATGTTGGCTGTGGGTTTGTCATATATGGCCTTTATTATGTTGAGGAAAGTTCCCTCTATGCCTACTTTCTGCAGGGTTTTTTTTATCATAAATCTGTGTTGAATTTTGTTGAAAGCTTTCTCTGCATCTGTTGGATGATCATATGGTTTTTCTCCTTCAATTTGTTAATATGGTGTATCACGTTGATTGATTTGCATATATTGAAGAATCCTTGCATTCCTGGGATAAACCCCACTTGATCATGGTGTATGATCCTTTCAATGTGCTGTTGGATTCTGTTTGCTAGTATTTTGTTGAGGATTTTTGCATCTATGTTCATCAGTGATATTGGCCTGTCGTCTTCTTTCTTTGTGACATCCTTGTCTGGTTTTGGTATCAAGGTGATGGTGGCCTCGTAGAATGAGTTTGGGAGTGTTCCTCCTTCTGCTATATTTTGGAAGAGTTTGAGAAGGTTAGATGTTAGCTTTTCTCTAAATGTTTGATAGAATTCGCCTGTGAAGCCATCTGGTCCTGGGCTTTTGTTTGTTGGAAGATTTTTAATCACAGTTTCAATTTCAGTGCTTGTGATTGCTCTGTTCATATTTTCTATTTCTTCTTGGTTCAGTCTCAGAAGGTTGTGCATTTCTAAGAATTTGTCCATTTCTTCCAGGTTGTCCATTTTATTGGCATAGAATTGCTTGTAGTAATCTCTCATGATCCTTTGTATTTCTGCAGTGTCAGTTATTACTTCTCCTTTTTCATTTCTAATTCTATTGATTTGAGTCTTCTCCCTTTTTTTCTTGATGAGTCTGGCTAATGGTTTATCAATTTTGTTTATCTTCTCAAAGAACCAGTTTTTAGTTTTATTGATCTTTGCTATCATTTCCTTCATTTCTTTTTCATTTATTTCTGATCTGATCTTTATGATTTCTTTCCTTCTGCTAACTTTGCGGGTTTTTTGTTCTTCTTTCTCTAATTGCTTTAGGTGCAAGGTGGCTCTGAAGAAGATGGATTTGAGTAGAAAAATATTAGCGAGCACGGAAATCAATCATAAGGGCATTCAATACCACAGACCTGTATATTAAGAGCCTATACCAGGGAAACAAGAAAACTTGTTTTCTGTAAAGGGTCAGATAGTACATATTTTAAGCTTTGTCACAACTACTCAACTCTAACTCAGTAGCTAAAAATGTAGACAAAGCGTAAATGAGGGCTTCCCTGGTGGCGCAGTGGTTGAGAGTCCACCTGCCGATGCAGGGGACACAGGTTCGTGCCCCGGTCCAGGAGGATCCCACATGCCGCGGAGCGGCTGAGCCCGTGAGCCATGGCCACTGGGCCTGCGCGTCCAGAGCCTGTGCTCCGCAACAGGAGAGACCACAACAGTGAGAGGCCCGTGTACTGCAAAAATAAAAATAAAAATTAATAAATTAATGGGCGTGTTGGTGTTCCAATAAAATTTTCTTTATGGAAACTAAAGTTTAAATTTCATTTGTCACATACTATTATGCTTTAAAAATTTTTTTCAATCATTAAAAATGTAAAAATAAAATCTTATTTGCTAAACACAGAATAACAGGCCAGAGGCTGAATTTGGGCCAGGTATCATAGTTTTCTGACAACTGGCTTATACCATTCATTTGTTTGTAGAAGAGAGGAGGGATTAAAAAAAAATACTAAAAAGTTATAAAATTTTGAGTCACTGGTCCAAAAGCTTGGATTTCATGAGCTCCTAGACTACTACATGCCAAATAGTAAATACTCAGGTATTTTTTGATGGAAAATATATCAAAATTTGGTGACAACAGATTCTGGTGAGGAAGGAGGCAAGAACAGATGTCATATTTTAAGTTTTGGTGATTTAAAGTATTATGTGGCCATTATCCATCACAGAGAATTCTGGGAAAGGAGACCTGGAAAGCAGAGGCAGAAGATGTTTGTCTTTTGTGTTTGGCTGTGCTTCTACTCAGGACAACGCATTAGCTGGTTTTGAACTGATTAGAATTCTCTGCTTAACCTCCATTGTATCCAGAGTTTCTGTGTAAACTGTTCTAGATCTCTCTCTTGGGCTGCAAGATTCTCTTAGTGAAATATTTCCCTTAGGCTCTTTATACCTTAATTAGCAAGTTCTGTGAGCTCCTTTCAGTTGGGAACTTTCCTTTGAAGTTTTTCCATTGGAGAAAGGACGCAAGATTTTCCTCACAGAATTTTATTTTGTTACATCATCATCATCATCATCATCATCTTAAGGTACTGACATGAGAAGTCATGGCCACCAGGTGGAAAAGCAGGTAAAATAATTATTGCATTTATAAAATTATTACCTTTTCTTTTTTTTTTTTTTTTTTTTTTTGCGGTACGCAGGCCTCTCACTGTTGTGGCTTCTCCCGTTGCGGAGCACAGGCTCTGGACGTGCAGGCTCAGTGGCCATGGCTCACGGGCGCAGCTGCTCCGCGGCACGTGGCATCTTCCCAGACCAGAGTACGAACCCGCATCCCCTGCATCGGCAGGCGGACTCTCAACCACTGCGCCACCAGGGAAGCCCTAGTACTTTTTCTAATTCGACTCCATCTTAGGCTTTCCCAAGGCCAAAGTGAAGATTGTCATTAGAGTCCCTTCCCTTATATTCTCTGCCTTTGCCTCCCAATCCCTTCACTAAGCTTGTGGACGATTCTCCTCCTCTTCTTCCTCCTCCTCATCATCCTCTTCCACCTCGTCCTCCTTTGTATTCATGAGCATTTATACCATTGAGACTTGTAGCTAATATGACTCATATCTGGAGTGAAATTTAAGTACTTTATTTCTTAATATATATACACTAATATGTTCCAAATGGAATAATCTGAAATATAACCGAGCAGATGAAAGGAAGCATATCAAATATGGCATTGGAGAAATTTATCTGCCAATTCTCATCCATGCAAATCATCTGTGAAAAAAAATGGGATGTCATTTTGGAGCAACCAAATAAAGAATCCAGTTTAAGCAATGGAGGAGCTGCATTTTGAGGGCTGTCACATGAACTGAGTCTTATAGGCTATTGCTTTCATAAGATAAGCAGACTTTTATTGTATAGGAAATCTATGGAATTCAGAACTATAGAGAAATTGAAAAACTTCTAATTAAAAAATGGCATAGGGCTTCCCTGGTGGCGCAATGGTTGAGAGTCCGCCTGCCGATGCAGGGGACGCGGGTTCGTGCCCCGGTCCGGGAAGATCCCACGTGCCACGGAGCGCCTGGGCCTGTGAGCCATGGCCGCTGAGCCTGCGCGTCCAGAGCCTGTGCTCCGCAACGGGAGAGGCCACACAGGGATACCGCAAAAAAAAAAAAAAAAAAAATGGCATAGGGGAATCCTACAGTCTGATTGGGTCAATTGCTTCCTGGCCTAGTTATGAATTAGAATTACTTATGCTTACTAATGGCATTACATAAAACATTAAAATATTTCTACAAGTCAAGGTTATGCAGGTTAATAAGAACAAGGTCTGCAAGCATCACTGAATACATTGTTTATAATATTTAAGCAACTATTCATGAGTAAAAGTAGGATAAATACAACATTATCATTGCATTTCATGTTTTGTACATAGATTATGTTGGAATGGTTTCTAGCATTATTTTTGTTTCTTTAATTCTCCTAGTTGCTTATTATTATTTTAATTCTATTCTGGCCTGTTTTCTTGTTTTTTTTTCTGTCTTCAAGCCATTTTTTTCTGTCTTTACTTTTACATACATGCAAAAGAATTGAAGGATTTTTGTTAATTGGTTAGAACATTTTATTCTTAATGATTAAAATCAGAAGCAAAAATAATATAATCCTGAATATTATCCTCCCCTTCTTCCCAGCACCTGAAACAAGATAGAAAAAACAAAACACAGGATTGGAAGGCATACAGACCTCATTTGGATCCTGACTCTCTTTCTACTTTTATTTCTAAAAACTTCATTCAAACTGATTTAACATCTAGTAATGTATACTTATTGTAGTTAAAATTGAGTGGTTACTCCTCTCATTAATTAATGCATTTATTTTTTCAATACATGTTTGTCGAATCCTTGGTGTGAAAAAGACCATATGCTCAGTACCTTCAATGATAAAAAAAAAAAAGATTCTAAAGCATGAGATCTGCCTTCGAGGGACTAAGAAAAGGTGGATGATATGTGTATATTTATATGTGATGCATAGAAATATAAAATGGAAATATGAATTCTTTAAAAGACAAAAAAGTAAATATTGATATAAAACCACCCAAATATCTGAGTAGATAACTCAGAATGGACTTTTGAGAGAAATGTCTTTTTATTTTGACCTTCAAGGATAGAATTCATAAAGACAAGGATTAGAGGGGAGAGGTAGATGAAAATATATTTATCTAGGATTCCAGGCAAGGAGAAGTTTATGTAAATGGATGAAGGTTGAGAAAAGAGAGCCAGTAAAGTAATATAAATTTATTCTGTAGAGGTACAAACACGGTTTATAGAGGTTACTCTCAGAGCTGTGATGAGGAGAGTGAAAACTCACAGAAATTGAGACATTAGAATGGTAAATTATATCAGTTCCATTTTCTCTTTGCCTCTAGCCAAGCATAATGCTGATAATTATAATAATAATATGAACACAATAGCAACAATTAACATTTTCAGTGCTTACTATATGCCAAATCCTGCTAATAAATTATAAATAAAACTCTAAGTTAAGTACTATAATTGATCCTATTTGATAGATGAATAATTTGAAGCATAGAGATATTAACCAGGTTCCTCAAAATAACATAGTGCCAAACAGGTAGAGCCAGGAATTAAAATATCATGCTTCAATCTCTTTGGTATCTGGAAAAAGAAGGAAATAAGTAAAGACGAGTGGAGTAATGATGCACATAACTGAAAACTGTGTCCCACAGTGTCCATAATTGAAAATGGAAGACATCAACTTTCCTTGTTCTCTTTGTGCTTCTAATCTCAGCCAGAAACCTGATGGCAACCCTTTCCTCCTCCACCTCTCTGATTCCAATATTATCTATTCTACACATTCAAATCATTTATGAGAATTCCCTCCATTTGGTGCCTACCGTGACAACTTCACATTAGTCCCCGATTCTATCTTGCTTGACTTACTGTGAGAGGTATCTAACTAGTGTCCAGCCTCCAGTTTTCCTGATGTCTCCCCAACCAACTACCACTCCATAGAGCATTCTTCCTAAAATGCAATTCAACGTGACACTCCACTGCAAAAAGACACCTGTCATGTCCCTCAGAGCTGATGGAATAAAGTCTAAATTCCTTCCTCTGGCATAGAAGACGAACTAACTAATAGGTCTCCTTTTTTGCCCTACTCTAATCTCCAGTCATATGTAGAGACTAACATGCTTTATTTTTTTCTAAGGAGCAAAATTCTTTCATATCTACAAACTTCACCATTCTCATGCTTTTGCCTGGATCCACCTGGTGAGCTATGACTTTCATTTAAAGACTCAAACCAGGGCTGACCTCCTTTATGAACCTTACCTGAACTCAGAGATCAAAACCTGTTTTTCTATTTGCAAATGTAGAACCCTATATTTTCTTTTAGTGGAGTACTTATAATACTCCAAAGATTCCTTCATTTAAATTCTGAGCTTACCTTTAAGATCTTTGAAGTCAGAAGCAATATCTTACAGTTACTGGCACTCTCAGGGGTCTTACACAGAGCCTGGCACCTACTGGAGTTTGAATAAATGAAGCATGAATGAATGAGGAGGGTTGTAGATGTAATTAGTAGATCCTGGCTCCAGCAGTTTACTCCCTCTACGAAGAAAGCAAGAAAAAAAAAATGTAATTGAAGGAAAAAATAAAACAGAGGTCTCCCATCAAGCCTTTCCACTGTCCAATTTGTCATATAATTTAATTATATTCTGGGTCAAGGAAGCCACATAGGATAAGACAGAGAGTTTACATTGTGTTTGTGACAGTGCCTGAGCTTTCATCTAATACTTGAAAGATGAAAGTCTGAATTAAAGCTTTCATCTAATACTTGAAAGATGAAAGTCTGAATTAGTTGAGAACTGTCACACACGCCTGTTCTGTGCTCCCAAAAAGATGCCTGGAAAGCTGGATTTGAGGGGGTGAGGGTGGGAGGCAGAGAGCAAGGCAAAGACAGAGGAAAGAGGGTGTGGGGATGACATGAGAGAAATCCAGGAGGGCAGAAAAGAAAATGCAAGATAATTAGCTGCCGTGATTAAAAGGTTTCACTTTCCAAATCATTTTTCCATCTAATGCACACCATGTGAAATGTTAAGATCTATTTCGAGGCTGAGTAATATGCTGTAGTACAAGATTTTGATAAATAATTATCTTCCTATTTTATCCATAAAAATATTAAGACAGATTCTTGTAATTATCATAACCAAGCACTACAGGGTACTGGCTGGGCCTTGATGAATTGCCTTTTCCTGCCTAAGTGTTTGGCCTTGAGCTTCATGTATGAACACCTGGGGGCAGAAGCTGGCCCACCTCTTTCTCATTTTCTGATGTTCAAGCTTCACTCTTCCCTTAGGGAATGGGATTATGACAGGCACTTTATCTCAACACACTGAGTCTCCTATGAAATTGTCACTTTCTCTTGCCGCCTTGCTAGTTAGTTCAATATCATGATGAGATATACAGAGTGACATTTTATACAGAAGCCAAGCCGGGAGACTTGTTTAGGGGAAGTGCACTGCTGTACACACATTTCCGAAGAACAAGAAATCAAGGAGGACACAGGAAAGGCAATGAAGCTGGGCCATTTCACAATGAAAGTGGTTTGTTTGTACAACTCTTTGTGTATTCACACATATCTCAGTTAATTTTTGCAAATTATCAAAGAATGCTATCATATGCCCCCCTTATTTTTATTATTAGAAAAAATGAGGTTTTGGCAAAGGACTGAGAAAGAAGCATTAATTTCTAGGCAGACTCCTTTTTGTGTGGTATAATAGCTTGTAAGTGAGTTTATGAAAGTGCCAACAGCCAAATGCTGGTGATAAAAAAATAATAATAATACATTTAGGGGATGAGTCCAGAACACCTAATTATTACCATGTGAGCACTCTAATCCATGCATTTTGGGGAAATATTTTAATCACTGAAAACTCAAATTTTACTTAGTTAATTAGCAGCTGGCACATCAAATGATATATGATGCCAATTCTGGTATAAAACAGAACTTTAAAAATAACATATGAGTAGGCAGGAAAAGCTTTTTAAGTAAATAAAGAGCAGTGAAATTCTTAAATTGGATTGAGGTTCAAAACATGTCGATTTAATCTAACTTCAGCAGAGAATTATGTCAACTATTCGAGGATCATTATCATTAGTGGACATTTTTTGCTCTTCCACTACTAATGGCTCCAACTGGCAATTAAGCAAAAAGGAGACAATTAGTATGAAATGTAATATTTCACTCTTGACTCAATATTTGTTGAGTTCAAGTCCATAAATAAGTAAGTCTATTTCTTATAACTTTTTAACGTTGCAAACTTGATTTCTTGCTATTTATGGATATGGTTGAAATTCCCAACAACTAAGAACAGTAAAAAAAAAAACAAAAACAAAAAAAAAAACTTTGGTAGGCACAAAGATAATCTGGATTTTCTTAAGATCTTATGTATGCTGGTCTTGCCAGCCTTTTACCCACAATGCAATGCTGCATATGCAAAATGAAAAAACAAAAAACAGATGGGAAACTAAGTTGTGCTAAACTAGGCATTCAGGGGGAAGCTAGCAGCCGTAGGTATGCCAAAAGCTACAGAAAAAACAAAAACCAACTTACAGAATTCGTGCCCCTAGAGCACATGGCACCTGCCTTCATAGTCAAAATGGAAAGGAAAATTGAAGAGAGAATCTAAATGTTCTTGGAATTACAGAAAGCAGAATCATGGGATCTCTCACTTTCATTTTTAACTAAAGGAATTACTTTACAAAATCTTTCTATAACATTTTCGTAAAGTTCTGAAAACACTACATTCTTGAAGATGCAACCCAGTTTTTAAATGATCTTAATTTGGTAGTGTGAATATATGAAATTATTTTTTTCTGATATTTCTTTGGATAATACTCTGTGCATCTCAATTTCTTATCACTGTTTGATCAGTCAGGGGCTTCCATAGCAGTTTTAGTCATTTAAAACACAACAAAAAACAAACTTTCATTCAAGTTAAAAATTCCAGTCAGTCACATATACACTCACCTATTCCTTTCTCTCAGCCCACTGCTATGTGTGTGTTCATATGTATGTGTCTATGCACCTGTGTGTATGTGTATAGTAGTGATGGATTCTGCTAGCTATTCTTCCTTGCTCCCCTCTTCTGTCTCAATCATCTAAGAGTGGGAGAAAATTTAGAGGTTACCTGATATACTTGACGGCCTATGTAACATCCTTTTTTGGCTGTTGCTTCTCTTTTGGTGGACGCTAATAATCATTGATGTCCTCTGTATGTCAGACAACAAATGGCAGCTTTCTAGTGGGAAGCTTCAGAGCTTGGTAGGGGAGTATACTCTTTGGTCATCTTAAGTAGGAGATTTACTCTGGCTTGACCTGCTCCAAACACAGCTGCCCTAAGATCGCCCCCATCTTCATTTCTAGCATCAGTGCTGGCTTTCATAGGATGAGATTATATCAGGATTATCTGTAGCCTGCCCAACTTCTTTACTGTTCAATTTAATAGTGCAAAATGCATGCACATTTTAAGCCAATCATGAGGATGCTAGCTCTGTTTTATAGATCACAATCTATTGGCTGTTGTAAGAAGTATGTCTAGAATAATATTCATAGAATTCAACACTTTCATTACTGAAGCCAAAAAAAGAAATGAAATATATAAATCATAAAATTAAAGATGATTAAGGAAAGCGGAAATGGTAATAAGAACAAAGCTAGACATTAACAATTAAATAGATTTTTTAAAGTAGGATTATTAAAATGTCCAAAACCCTTCTTTGACCAAACAAAAGAATATATAAATTAATTAGATTAATGTAATCAAAATGCAGAAAGTAAGGCCTCAGACAAATGCACATTGACACTAAAATAGTCAAAAACTGATTTTTACAATATCATGCTAATAAATTTGAAACTTAAATGATGTATTATTTTAAGGTAATATTTGTTTTAAAATTTAATTTCCAAAATTATTTGTCAAAAATAAGTAATCCATTAATGATTTTTATATGAAAAATTTCAACTTTCAACATATGATTTTCTCAATAATTTAATTTTATAAGTGAACAAAATGAGGAAAATAACCAGAATTTTTTGTTTTTGTAACACATATCAATACCTGACAGAGTACAGCAGACAAAAAAAAACCCCAAAGCACAGAAATATCATTCTATTTTACATCTAAAGTGTGATGTAAATCTTAAGTTATACTTTACAAAATAGAGGAATTAACATAGTATGCAAAATAATGATACCTTCTGATATATCAGTTAGGATTTTGCTCCAACTAGTATACAGAAATTGCTTTCTTCAAGGCCACTAATAACCTTCATTATATTTAATGCTCAATCATAAAGTATTACTTAGATAAAACAGTTGACCATGCTTTCCTCCTTGATTTACCATATCACTTGGATTTCAGGACACCATGCATTTTGGGGTTTTGTTCTGTCTCACTGGCTGCTTCTTCTCAGTTTATGTACTACCTTCTCAACTCTTTCAAACCTCTCAACATTGGAGAACTCCTGAGTTAGTTCTTATATCTCAACTCATCTCTGTCTGCCATTACTCTCTTAGTGACCTTCTCTAGTTGCATGCCATTAAACAATACATTTATATGCCCTGAAATCTAAAATTTATATCTCCAGCTCAGAGTTTTTGCTGATATATGGATGTGTATATCCAGCAGCTTACTTGACTTTTACTTGTCATCTCCAAATGGATATTTAGTAGATATATAAAAATGTGTATGACTAAAACTGAATTCTGAATGTTTTCCCCCTTCCACTCAAAGGAAGTCTTCTAATCTAAGTTGATGACAATTCCATAATTCTAGCTGCACAGACCAAAAACCTTGAAGCCATCTGGCTCCACATTCGATTTACCGTGAAAATCTACTGATTCTTCCAAATTTTAGTATATCTAAAGGACCACCACTGCTCATAACCTCTACCGCTAACACTTCCACCTGAGCCATCATTAATTTTCATTTAGCTTAGTGCACTAATTTTCTGACAGATATTCTTCTCACTATAATTGACCCCGCTCCTTATAATTTGCTCCCCAAACAGCAGCCAGAGTTAATATCATAAATGAAAGTCAAATCATAGCTTCTGCTCAAAACTTTGCAACATCGGGATGGGGGAGAGGGAGGCACAAACTATTGAGTGTAAGATAGCCAATATTTTGTAGTAACTGTAAATGGAAAGTAACCTTTAAAATTGTATTTAAAATTTAAAAAAAACCCAACAACTCTGTAATCATTCTCTAGTTTACTCAGAGTCAACATCTTACAGAGGTATAAAATGCCCTACATGATACAGTTGCTATTTTCCCTTTCTCTTTTTGCTATTTTGCTATTTTCCCTTTCTCTTTTTGTCTGATATCATTTCATTATCTTTCACTCTATTCCAGCCATATTATCTTTCACTCTATTCCAGCCATTCCAAGATGTCCCCCCTCTGCCTGGAAATATACTCTTCTTCCTTCAATCTCTTCATATCTTTGCTCAAAACTTACTTCTTTTTATTTTCACAATAACGTGCCAATCATCAATTTATTTCCTTGCAATTGCAAATTCACCCTTCCTTGTTGGTTATAAGAAAATGTGGATGAGCTCTTTAAATGTTTTCTCTTTGTTAGCTGGAATGTGTTAACCTTTGCAGGAGAGGGCACTGAAGAGACATTACAAGAGAAATGTTTTTCTCCCTGCTTCCAGTATGCTGTCTCAGCAGCCTCCTGTAGGGCAAAGGACTGTTCCAGAGTTTGGCTCCTACAGCATGGGAGGCTTCTCCAGCTCCAACCTTCTGTAGCATAATAATTTTCTCCAGCACCTGGGATCCTGCAGAGCACTGTGTTCAGCTCAGCAGTATCAAGAACTTCTGACACTACCCTCAGGCAGTTGTATTTGGGAACATCTTTCCCGCAAACCCAAAATGGTAGATTCCAGCAAGTTCCACCACCACACACCTCAGTGATTTCTCTGCTGTTCAGTGCATCACAGCCATGTGTCCTCAGACAATGTCTGAATTGCCCCTTTGTTGTGCTTACAACTACTCTATGATCAGCCATTCTATGTACATTGGATAGCAGGTGAAAATTTGAGATTCACAATTTTGCTGTATCTCTGAAAAGTCTATTGTATTTTTACAGATTATTTTGTTCACCAACTTAGTAATTATTTAGCAAGATGGCCAAATATAAGTTTAGCAAAAAAAAAATGCATTGTTTTTCTGTAAATTATATAGGAAATTCAGTAATAAGTAGAATGAATATATTTAAATGATGTAAAAATGAAAAAATAATAAAATTCCAACAATCTGGGAAAATGAAGTTATGGAGAGAGAAAGAAAGAGACAGACAGAGACAGACAGTCACAGAAAATGAGGCTATGGAGACAACTTATTTTGAGCATTCTCTGCTTTCTATTATTCTTCAGACAGTTCTTTCAGAAGGCAATGGCCCAGAGCTGAAAACTAGACTTTTGTTGTTGTGATCAAAACCCAGTTGCCTGATACTGCCAATGTCTTATGTTGCTTTATGTATAATTCTGGGTGGTGATTTAACACAGCTCTCTAAATAATTCCTCTCCTCTCTGAGTCCCTGATGCTCACTCTGATTCATGTCAGACTGAAGATGAGAGGCTTCTATATAAAAAAGATAGTTTATGAGTAGCAGTCTTTCTATGGCAGCCATGGTTAGGTATTGAAGGGGTCTCAATTAGGAGCTAAAATGCCAACAGGCATGGCCAGAGACTGCCTGTGAAATCATGGATCTCCACAGCTGTCAAAATTCCATCTAATCTGCTGCAGCCAAGACCCCCTCTAAAGCTTACTGAACTTCCCATTCATCTTGAGAAGAGTTCTAACCAAATTTGGAAGAAAGAAATAGGCCTATGTTAGGGAATAAATCAGCTTAGTATTCTCTTTTTTTCTCCTTTTCTTCCACCAAGTCTAAATAAACATATAGGTACATATCCTAGGTTTGAAAGAACAAGGTTATTCAGTGTGGTATGTTCTATTAAATATTTAGAGGAATAGAAAATGTAAATCAAGTTAGTTATCCCACCAGCATACCTGGCAAACATCAATAATTTATTATAGAGACAATATGAAGTGAACAGTCAGCAATTATCCAGTTAATGTGATCAGTCCAGGTAGGCGATGGGCCATGGCTGATTGAAACCTTACTAATAATAGGTAATAACGCTATTGTCAAATAGGCTGTGTGACATTAGTTATCTATCATTATGTTTGCCCAAATGAAGAGACTGATGCCATTTTGGATCTATTCATTTTTGCATATTTTAAAACATGACCAACATTAATCAATTTGCACAATCAGATTAAAAATTTTAAATGATAGTAAGATAACTGTGAAATTACCCCAATTTGGGCTTTGTTTAAAAAGCCATTGAATCAACAGGTAGATTTTGGGAGTTATTTCACTTGTTACTTTGGGAACCATCATCCTAATCTCTATCCACTTGGAAACTATGAGTACTAATTTTTTTGTGACCCATGCTTCCTAGAAAATAAATGTACCCTGCACCTTGACTTGACTGAAAGACCCAATCAGAATGAATCTTGAAGTTATTCTAGCTGCATGTTTTCAGATATAAATAAACTTGTTATTAAATTTTATAACAAATCTACCACTAATCAAGAAATCAATGATATTATAGGATATAATTTCTGAATATCTAGATTTATGATCAGAATAAGTGACGAATCTGTTTTAAAAGATTTTTTATACAATTGTAGCCTTTTAAAAAATATAGACCTCTGTAAATTAAGCCATTTACTTTGTATATTTGTGAAGGGCAAGGTTATATCAATAATTGAATATCAGTTCACACATATAACTTTAGATAAACTATATTTTCTTCTCTCTGTAACTCTCTTTCCTGTTTTGTATTTCTACTTATTTCACACAAGTACTGGTCTCTGGTGTTTCTCAGCCCGTTTTAGTGCTGGAAACAGATTTCTTACCTTGATGAATGAGCTCTGCCAGAGCTTATATACTTTGATGCCCTGGCACCCTTTGGAGTAATAATGAGAACTGCTGCTTCCTAATAGGTATTGCTGTTAACTCTAGTGAGAAAAGGGATTTTACAAGATGATTTATTGACTACACAAAATGATTCCAAAACGGATTTGCTGGCTGACAAGTAACAATAATATTACCAGTTGATATTAAACTTACATAAATGGAAAGTTAATATAAAAAGCTGATTTAAAACAAATAATTCTGTACTGACATATCCAAAATGAAAATACCTAAGTCCTATATCTTAATGGCTTGCAGGCTGGAAAATCAACTGCATGTAATATAGGTAGCCAAATACCTGATGGTTTTGATAGCTCATAGATAACTTTGAGAGAATAATTATCTATAGGTCTATCCAATTCCTTGCCTTGATTTTACTCATCTCAGCAGTCTCCAAAATTTGTGTTCCTATACCAGTGATAATGGCATTTTTTAATCAGAATACAACATGAAATGCCATGTACTCATCTATTAAATGTCTTGAACTACAGCCCAGCCTTCAGAAATAAAATAAAATCTGATTATATTAAGCATATTGTAAAAAGGATATTATCTCTTTGCTCTATACAGGTGGAAGGAAAATAAGTTTAACTGCCCACTGCATGATGTGTGGGTGGGTGTATCCTACTAAATTCTGGCAATAGAGTTATGAGGTGGGATATCTCTATCTCTATCTATCTATCTATCATAAATGTGGACCAAAATTCCAAGAGGAAAAACAATTTATCCTGAATCCACAAAGCTATTAAATTTGGAATTAAAAACTAGGTCAGTCTAACTATATAACCAATGCTCTTTCCATTATATTAATACAGGTATAAAAACTTTTGATTTATTATTGTGATTATTACTGACTTATTGTGGAAAGAAAACACGTATTTTACGTAAAAGCATATAATAAAAAAAAATGTAAATCTGTTTGCTTACGACTTCTGTGGGATTCACCAGAAAACCAAAAATAAAAACAAAAACAACATCAAGCATCTCCTTTCTGCACCAGGAAAGAATAAAAAAGCTTTTTTTTTAAAATTAGAGTATAATTGCTTTACAATGTTGTGTTAGTTTCTGCTGTACAATGAAGTGAATCAGCTATGCATATACATATATCCCCTCCCTCTTGGACCTTCCTCCCCCCCCATTCCACCCATCTAGGTCATCACAGAGCACCAAGCTGAGCTCCCTGAGCTATACAGCAGGTTCCCACTAGCTATTTTACACAAAGTTTTTAAAGTATATTCTGTGAAGCAAAGTTCTTTGAAGATTTCTGAAAAGGAGAAGGTCTAGTGATTTAGACACTGCGTTCACCACTTCATGGTACCCCTTGTACCTTCTACCCAAAGATGCTGGTTGGTAAAAGACTTAACTCAAAATATGTTAAGATGGAATCACTGGTCACATATATACCCTTCATTTTAGAGATGAGGCATTTGAAGGGAATTATCTGAGCTTACCCAGACAGTTAGAGGGAGAGCTGGGACTCAAAGTTACGCTCCAGATTCCCTTAACGGAGCTCTTTGCACTTTACCAAACTGCTCTTCTGATATTTGACTAGCTTTGGAAATTGCAGATTCTAAAGGCTATGAATCCAAATGCTCGTGCATTTGGCTTTTCCTTTGTATATTTTATAATAGCTCAGTGGCTGTGGAGAAGGTAATCTACTTCTCAGTGTGCATGTTCTTTTACTACCGACAATAATCTACTGAGTTCTGGAGTTCCCGTAATATAAGCAACTCCCTTTGTGACTTTCAATTGCTGTAGGTCTGTAATGGTTCTTGGCACTTTAATAATTAGTCTACAGGGAGCTATAATAGAGTAGGGCAACTGTTTTAATTAACTTAATCCCCAGAACGCGAGCTGGCCATTAGACATCAAATCACATTTTAGCTCCAAGAGTATTTGAACTCTGAGGAAATCACACTTGTAACTACAATGGGGAAAACATTATCTTCTGTTATAAAACCATACAGCTGCAGCTGATTTGGCTTCACTGACCTCTGACACTGTGGTAAATGGAAGTCATTATTTCTATTGGAATGAATGTATAATGGAAACAGCTTAAAAGTTGGCATTGGGTAGTATAGAAATGATGTGTGCTGGCTTAATTCATGAGAAGGAAAAGACAAATAGAAGGGAAAGCCATTTTAAAACTTGCAGAGTGAATATTGTCAGCTGAGTAAAGAAATGCATGTTGCAAAGAGACTTAATTTGGCTCAAAAAGAACAATATTACAATAACGTGTTTTTATGCTCTAATAACTTACTTTATGTTATTTTTTAAACTATAGGACTTTCTATTTTAGTCACTCATTTACTCAGACATCTTTATTATACATAAACTGCATATAGGGAAAATGCTAGGCGCAAAGGACATGAAGAAAAGTATTTGCAACCATAATAAAATCACAAGCTAGAGTTTACAAAATATGTTTTCATCTACATAAAGGGATTTTGTTCTCACAACAAACCGAAGAGATTTTTTTCACTGGTTCATGTATTCCTTTCCACATTCCACATACAGCTGAAACATCTATTATTTAGGCAGGGTATTAGGCCCTGGGGCGTGGAAAGGAATAAGACACATAAGGTAACCTCCAGGAACTTAAAACAAAGTGGCTAGGACAAGCAAGTAAAGGGGCAATTAAATGCTGTGTGATTAAGTTGGATACTAATGTTAATTATAGGGTGCTACAAGATGACATAGGAAGGACACACAGTCTTGAGATTCCAGAAGTTTTCATAGATGACATGAAATTTGGATTAAAAAGCTGAAGATCAGGCTTCCCTGGTGGCGCAGTGGTTGAGTCCGCCTGCCAATGCAGGGGACACGGGTTCGTGCCCCGGTCCGGGAAGATCCCACATGCCGCGGAGTGGCTGGGCCCCTGAGCCATGGCCGCTGAGCCTGCGCGTCCAGAGCCTGTGCTCTGCAACGGGAGAGGCCACAACGGTGAGAGGCCCGCGTACAGAATAAAAAAAAAAAAAAAAAAAAAAAAGCTGAAGATCGAGAGGCTGTAGTCAGACCTCGAGTTGGGTAAAGTTTTTCCAGGAAAAATTAGTAAATGTACAAGGACACGGATTCAAGAGATATTTTGCCTGATTTTTAATCTTAAAGAGACTCTTGATGCCTGAATAGATAGTGTGGAACAATTCTAAAGATACATTGAATTTTTTGAAAATATTACACTGCTTCTCAGATTTGTTGAAAATATACTTACTATGTGCATGCATGATCCTAGGCATTTTCCACATGCAGTATATCATTTTCTTCTCCAAACAAACCTCTGAATTAAGATGATTCTACCTTAACGCTTTAAAGCATGCTTTCTATTGACATGAATTACAGAATCATAGAGTCATAAAAAATCAGATATGGGAGAAACCTTTAAGTAACAGAATGCTTGAAGCCTTAATGGATTCTTACTATTTCTGACAAGTCTTCATTTAGTATAAATTAGAATATCTCTATTATACTATTAAGAATATTCATTCCAGTTTTGAGCATCTTCAGCATTTGTTAAAATTTTCTTTGGCTTTCCACCCATCTTCCCAAACACTACTTCTGAAGTCACTTAAGCAAATCTAACCTCTCTTCAAGAGTAGTTACAGTCATTTCCCTTTATCAGCGGGGGATACTATCCAACACCCCCAGTGGATGTCTGAAAACATGGATAGTACTGAACCTTATATATACTTTATTTTTCTATACATACATACCTATAATAAAGTTTGATTTATAAATTAGACACAGTAAGAAATTAACAACAATAACTTATAATAAAATAGAACAATTATAACAATATATTGTAATAAAAGGTATGTGATTGTGGTCTCTTTCAAAGTATCTTATTGTTTCGTACTCACACTTCTTCTTGTGATGGTGTAAGATGATCAAATGCCTACATGATTAGGTGAAATGAGGTGAATGAAGCAGGCATTGTGATGTAGCATTAGACTACTTCAGTTGGCAGTTCCGCACCTGTGGACTTGATCTGTGATTGGTTGAATGCACAGATGCAGAACCCGCAATTACAAAGGGCTGACTGTACTACACCATTTTATATGAGACTTGAGCATCCACGGGTTTTGTTATCCATGGGAAGTTCTGGAGCAAACCCCCCATGGATACTGATCTTCTGATAACACATTAGAAGGAGGACTGTCTGCATCGGGTGATCCTGGATCATTGAGCCATAATGATGTCAATGATTTGATGTCAGGAGCAGATGATGTTGATGGTTGGGGAATCCCAGTGGGGCAGAAGTGGGACAGTGGGACATTTCATCACAGAACTCAGAATGACATGCAAATTAAAACTTATAAGTTGTTTATTTCTGGAATGTTCCATTTACTATTTTTGGACCTCCGTTGACATCAAATAACAGAAACCGTGGAAAGCAAAACCAAGAATGGGGTGGGGGGGTTACTGGATTTGAATTTCTGAAGCTGTGTCTCAGGCTCCTTATAAATCTTACATTTATTTATTTATTTATTTATTTTATTTTTTATTTTTTTTAGACATTTATTGGCCTTATACTTAAGTTTTTTGTCCCCTGAATATTTTAATTAATTTATTTACTTTTGCTGTGTTGGATCTTCGTTTCTGTGTGAGGGCTTTCTCTAGTTGTGGCAAGTGGGGGCCACTCTTCATCGCAGTGCGTGGGCCTGTCACTATCGCAGACTCTCCTGTTGCGGAGCACAGGCTCCAGACGCGCAGGCTCAGTAGTTGTGGCTCACGGGCCTAGTTGCTCCGCGGCATGTGGGATCTTCCAGGACCGGGGCCCGAACCCGTGTCCCTGCATTGGCAGGCAGATTCTCAACCACTGCGCCACCAGGGAAGCCCATAAATCTTACATTTAAGGTCAGCATATAACCATATAACCACAGGAGCCTTGTTATAGTTAAGCAGTTAGGTTATAAAATTAGGAAGTAGACTAACTTTGCTTTCAAGGGTTGTACTACCAGCAGGTGAGACAAACCTGTAAAATATTGACTCTAATGCTAGGCAGAGTGATGTGCGCACCAAAAGTAAATGGAACGTGCCACCAGAACTCAAAGCAAAGATCCAAATGTTCTCACCCAGATATTACAGATGTTAGAAAGGAAAAGGTAATTTAGGTGAGCCTTACAGAATGGGAAGGCCAGGCCCAGAGTGAAGTGAATGGAAATCTAGGATAAGAATAGCTATGTGCACAGCCTGTTCAGTGTTTATAATGACATGTTTGTTGCAGGGTGTTTACAATAATGCAGGAGGGGATAGGATTAGAAAAGGATTATGAGTGTAAAGTCATGAAAAAAAATCGTGAGCTTCCAAACAAAACAGAGAGAGAATGTTCTAATACATAATATCACTTATATGTGGAATCTAAAAAATAATACAAAGGAATCTGTATACAAAACAGAAACAGACTCACAGACATAGAAAACAAAATTATGGTTACCAAAAGTGGAGGAAAGTGACAAATTAGGAGTATGGAGTTAACAGATACAAATTTATACATAAAATAGGTAAGCCACAAGGATTTATTGTATAGCACAGGGAACTATATCCAATATCTTGTAGCCACCTATAATGGGATATAATACACACATACACACAAAAAAAACAGAATCATGATACTGTACACCTGAAACTAATGCAGTATTGTAAATCAACTATACTTCAAAAATTAAAAAAAAAAAAAAAGAGAGAGAGATCTACTGCACAGAAGTGAGTAATCAATATACATCCTTCCTCCCTGGGACTTTATAAAGGAGAGAATGACTGTGCTGACCAATTAATCTCTTCTATTTTAATACAATGCTTCTTTACAAGTTTGTTTTCTGAAGTAAGATACGGACTTTGGTTTTTTTAAGGTAATCTCTGCACTATTATCAGTTTATCCTGTTGGAATTTTGGCTTCCTCACAAAATCCCAGAAGTTCTTTATATAGTACCTAGAAGCATAACCCCAAATCTCCCGATGAATGCTCCCAAAGTATTCTTAAAAACAGTTTAATATTAAACTGTTAAAATAGCTACTAAAATGGTTAAAGCATTTTTAACATTTTGAAGCAGTCTCTTAAAATTTGGAGCTCTATGTTCCCAAATACTGTTATCCAAGACATAGCTATGCTTCCATAGATTTTAGTTTCAGCTAGGATAGCATAATGATATAATGTTTCCAGATGCATCCATAAGAGAGAGAAAGCAATAACCAAAAAACTCTCTCCCCTGGCATCAGTGACCCTCTGGCCAGACACCCCATCTTCCCTTCTATCTTGGTCTGTTTTCAATTTGGGCAATGCTAAGTGCAGCAACGTCCATCATTGCAAATCATTGAAATTGTTGGAATAATCTTTGTTTCAAGGACTCACAGGGACCTTTGCATTCTGAATTAGGATAACAGATAATCATTAGAAGAATAAAAAAGGCTATATCCAATCAAACTTGTATATATGCTCTACCTGAGCAAACTATATAAAGATCATTATAATACTAGTTTCCAGCACCATTCCCAGGTAATACATTAAAACTGACCAAACACCCTCTTCCTTTAGGAGACAATGCATAAGGTCCAACTGACTATGTACCCATCAATCTGGTGTCTCCACATTCATTTATTCCAATCACTTAATAAATATGTATTGAATGTCTGTTATGTGTCAGGAATGGTCCTAGGTTCTAAGAATACATCAGCGATAAAATCAGGCAGTAATCTCTGTTTTGCGGGAGACAAATAGCAACCAATAAATAATAGATAATAAAATATGTTATGTTAAGAGGTTATAATGCTGTGGCAAAATAGATCTGGGAAGAGAATTAAGGAGTCTAGGGCAGAGGTTAAAAATGGTGGATGCTATCAGTCTCACTGAGAAAATGACGTAGGCACGCTTTGAAGGAGGGAAGAGATGGACCAACAAGGGAATCTGAGGGAATATTCAATGCCAAGGCCTGAGGCAGAGAGAGGATTACCAGAAGCCTTATAGTTCTAGCATGTAGTGATCATGGAGGAGAGAAATAAGAGGTGACATTAGGAAGAAAAGAGGGACCAGATTGTGTCCAGCTGTGTAAGGCATTGTAAAGACTTGGGCTGTTACTTTTGGCAAAAAGGTTGGCATCAAAGAGTATGAAACAGATGAGTGTCTTACTTTTTAAAAGAAACATTTGGGGCTTCCCTGGTGGTGCAGTTGTTGAGAGTCTGCCTGCCGATGCAGGGGACACGGGTTTGTGCCCGGGTCCGGGAAGATCCCACAGGCCGTGGAGCGGCTGGGCCCGTGAACCATGGCCGCTGAGCCTGCGCGTCCGGAGCCTGTGCTCCGCAACGGGAGAGGCCACAATAGTGAGAGGCCGGCATACCTCAAAAAAAAAAAAAAGAAACATTTGGCCTCTGTGTTGAGAAGGGCCAGGAAAGGAGAAAGGATACAAACTGGGAGACCAATTAGGAGACTATTGCGATAATCCAGAAAGTGATAGCAATGGGATTAGAGAGAAGTGTTCTGAGTCTATTGAAGTAGAGACGATGTGATTTCTTAACTGATTGATGTGGTGTATGAGAAAAAGAAGAGTCAAGGATGTCTCCAAGGTTTTGACTGAACATCTGGAAGGACAGGATTGATATTGACTGAGTTGAGAAAGTTAGACAGTAGATACAGAAGGTTTTGGAAATGGACAGGAGCATACTCTAGATACCACTTTCCCAGTTTTCCAGAGCCTCTGCACAATCACTCCCATGTCAACCTGTAATGTCTGAACCCTATTCCTTCAAAGGTCCTGATTAGATCATTTGAAAAAACTAAATTTGAGAGTTCTACCGAACTAACAAGAAAATGCATCTTGAAAACTCCTATTGCCTCAGGTTGAATGACACCTTCATACTGTCCACAGATCTCTATTCAAATGAGCAACGTAAAAACTAAATATCTTAGACCAACTATCAAGTGAGAACTGTGCTAAAATAAGCTGGGCGGTTTGGAAAGTCAGAATCTCAAAACGACATCTAAACCATACTATGGGTGTAGCTTCCTACCTTGACCCTGAACCAATCCGGGAGTGCCAACTTATCCCTTAGGTTCAGTAGGTAAGATGCCATAGCATCTTAGGACCCGTGATAAGTTTAAAGGTGCACAAGAATGCTTTAATTTATGGTAAAATCAGAAAAATAAATTAATATAACCAGACTGGATTACATTCACCTTTATATGAAAACAATCATAAAATGCAAGTTTATTGTTTAGTTGAAGAAATGACCCACAAACACAAAAATGACTAAGACCCAGGAAAGTCGTATTGTGACCCAGAAGTCCAGATCGAATTATGATTCTATTCCATACTTACAGTCACCCGGTTATTGAGTTTATTCTTTTGCAGCAGAACACCCAACTCTATATCATCAGAGATCTGAAACTCCGTTTATCAAACTATTCCTTCAGACAGATATTTGTTTATAAAGATGATACACTTGGTTTCTGAATATTGTCTATAAACTCTTGATTGCAGTACACTATTTCTTTGAAATTAAACATTAGGGAAGTACAGAGAAACATAATAATATTTTTTCTTTCAAAAGCCAATGTGTTTCTCCTTTTTAAAGAAATTCTTTTTTGATATTCTCTTTTAAGAGTTGAATCTTGGAAATATGATTCAATAATCAAGGGAAATAATTACATAAAAGTGCTGGACTAGGGCAATCTAAAACAGCAGATAAATGTAATCCCATACTGGCAAAGCTATATTTTACTTACTTTTAGGAGTCTGAAAAGGATTGATGGACAATAGCACAAATGAAAAGCAAAATGAAACAGCAGTGGCAAATCTGTTTCTTTCTGCAAAGTGAGCCAAAAAAGATTTTTGATTGATTAAGAAAAGGCTGGCCACTCTACAGTCACAGCTGGAATACTTAACTAAAAACAATAATAAAACTAGGCAACTCTTCTGATTCACTGAGAACTATCTTTTGTATGTAAAGTTTTGGTTTTGTTTTGTTTGTCTGCTTGTTAGTGCATGGAAGGCAACGTGGAGACTTAAGGCATGAGGCCATTTGATGAACTTTCTAGAGATACTTGCAATGGACGATCCAGTGATTAAAATGCCCTTGAATGCTCATTCTAGGCACCTAGGAAGGCCTGGAACAATGTCCTGGGAGTTGGGGTAGGAAGGTAAGAGTATGCTGGCATTGCTCTGTGGCAGTGGAGCATGCTTGAGATATTTATGAAATACCAGGGCTCAGAACCAAGAAGAAGGACCAGAATGAGAGTCGTTGTAAGGTCCAAAATTAGTGAGCAAGAGATCGATGCTTTAAATACAAAATTGCTGCCTGAACTGATAGAATCGAGGACAAAAAATATCCCTCAGAGCCATGCATTTACCTACAATCTTTCTTTCTACTCCTTCCTCCTTTTCTCTCCCTCTTTTCCACTGTGAGAGGCAATTTAACCTGATGAATAAGAAAGTTGACTGAATAGTTTTAAACCTAAGTTCTGACTCTTCCTGGCCTTGTACTGTTACCTAACCAGTATGAACTTCCCACTATAGCCCATTCATTAAATAGGCATAAAAAGTAAACACCTCATACGTTTGTTTTGAAGTTTAAATTTGATCATTTATAATCAGCACAGAACTTAACATAGTACAAATGCTAAGCAAATATTAATTATTTTTATTACTTTTATGTTCTTTGACAAGAAAATGCCAGAGTTTGCAAACAAGATATTACAAAATTTAAAGTTTACTTTCACATGGGAGTTAATCTTTGTGTCTTTACCTCTCTTAAACTTCCCATTCAACTCTTTTGAACCTACTAGTATTTATTGGAAATAATCTTTAAATTCTAATGACTCCAATTTTCTTAGTTACTCTCCAGGAAACAATGTATAATTTTTGCCGATATTCACTCGGTCTCTCTTTCTGTCATCCACTTTAATAGATTCAAAATCCTTTAACAATCAGGTAGTTTGTTTTCCCATAAACCATCATTATAATAAATATCCCCAAATGGCTGAGTTGGCATTTCTTTCATTAAAAAAATAGTATTTGAAGATGAATACCAAGTAGACTAATAACCACATGGCACAATGTGGTTAAATTTAATAATCTATCTTTAAAAAAAAAATCACTCTGAAATTGCTGTAGTACTGCTGTGGTACATCTATTCTTCTTATAATTCAATTCTAATGCTTCTATTCATTGAAAACTTTAGAACTAAAATTTTTGATGAAAATAGGATAAAATGCTCTGCCTCATTGTTTAATAGCACATAAAAGGAAGGTGAGATATGTATAGCTGATTCAGTTTGTTATAAAGCAGAAAGTAACACACCATTGTAAAGCAATTATACTCCAATAAAGATGTTAAAAAAAAAGAAGATGAACTGAGAAAAAAAAATGCAATCTATCTTTCAAATATGAGCTGCAAGACAGAAAATGATGCTGGGCCATAGAAGTTCCTAGACACTATTTCTTTTTCTTTAGCCAACACTTGGCATTTTAGTTCTATGCCTGTGACTGGACTTTAGGACTACTTTATTCATCTCAGTATTCTTTCTTGCACATTCTCCTCACTTTTTTCTCTCAGTTCCTGGCACTAATGTGCCCTTAGGAAATGTCTTGAATGTATGAATTATTGAGATTCATTTGAGCTTATTTAGGGAGTAAAAATTATGTGTAGGCCCTATGTTAAGAGTTGGGCATAAGACAAAGAACAAAACAGATCAAATCCCTGTCCTCAGTGTGCTTATATTGTCATAATGATACAGTCATAGAATTTGTGACAGTAAGTAGCGTCCAGCCAGCAGGGGTATGCCCAGGCCTGAGTGTAAGGAGAGTCTGTCATGAAGCTCTGAGATTCTGGGACCCATGAAGGTTTCTCTGGAATGGGCAAAATACACTCTTATTATGCTGTTTCCCTTTCACATATGGAGTTTTTTGGGAGGAAAAACACAACTGTCAAATAATTCAATTTCTATCTCCAAGGGGAAAATGTTCAAATTGCAAAGCTTCTGCCCAGCTGGTGCAGAATGAAGGAGTGACTCCTTATATTGGGGGTGGGGAGCGTTGATGGCTCCAAGGTTTTGAAAAAAGTATTACAAATAAAGACTAAAATTAAAATTTCCAGTGCACAGGCTGAAAATGAATACAGAAAAGGAGAAGGATAAAGAATGGAACTAAAACTACTCTGTGGGGTAATGTGAAATATATACTCTATTTGTGGTCCATAGGAATGTCTGTGGATTACATGATCTTTGAAAAAATAGTTATCTTCTTTATATGGTTTCTCAAGGTATTTGTAGTATATATGTAAATGCAAGTGTGTGTGCTTTGCTCAATAATTAAAAGTTGCCAGAAGAAATTTTCTTTTTTTTTTTTTGGCGGTACGCGGGCCTCTCACTGTTGTGGCCTCTCCCGCTGTGGAGCACAGGCTCCGGAAGCGCAGGCTCAGTGGCCATGGCTCACGGGCCCAGCCACTCCGCGGCATGTGGGATCTTCCCGGACCGGGGCACGAACCCGTGTCCCCTGCATCGGCAGGCGGACTCCCAACCACTGCGCCACCAGGGAAGCCCGAAATTTTTTTAAAAGGCACATACTTTCACCTCACACTGGCTGCAGTACTTCTAGTGGGATTGGACCCTGTGTTAGTATTCTGCAGAGAAACAGAACAGATAGGATATGAATATCTCTATCTCTGTCTTTATCTCTATCATCTCTATCCCTCTATCTCTCTGAAAGAGAAAAAAACAGAGAGACAGGTAGACAGATAGATAGAGACAGAAAGAGAAGAGAGAGAGGAGAGAGAGAGAGAAATTTATTATAAGGAATTGATTGGCTCATATGATTATGGAGGCTAAGAAGTCCCTAAATCTGTAGTTCTGGTCTGAGTCCAAAGACTTGAGAAGACGGAGAAGCCAATGGTTTAAGGTCCAGTCCAAGTCCAAAGATAATACAAGGCCACTGTCCCAGCACGAAGAGAGTCAGGCAGAGAAAGTGATTTGTCTTACTTTGCTTTTTGGTTTTATTCGGGCCTTCAATGGATTAGATGAAGCCTGCCCACACTGGAAGGGCAATCTGCTTTACTCAGTCTACAAATTTAAATGTTAATTTCCTCTATAGACACCCTCACAGACCCAGAATAATGTTTTGCCAAATATCTGGTGCTCTGTGGCCGAATCAAGTTGACACATAAAATTAAACATCACAGACCCACTCCTGGACTACTCTGATAAAGCCCTATGGGATGTTGAGAATAATCCCTCAGAGACCAAACAGTGTACGCTGTGGATTATTATGTGCCATTGTCTGGGTGAAGTGAGTGGTGGGGATCCTAGAGGGATACCACGTTCTATGTGTAGACGTTGAGATGCTCCAAAGAGGGGAGGGATTGGCAATATCAAAAATTAAAGAAGGGGTTTCTCTCGCTCTCTCTCTCTCTCTCTCTCTCTTTCTGCCACTCATGCACACTAATCATGTATTAGTGGAATAGTAGAAAATTTTGAGACTGAGACATAAGTATGTGAGGCCTTTTTGTGTCACCTCTCTGCTAAGGACAGTAATTACAGCCATATTTCATCAGAGGAAGATCCATGTTCCTGGAGAGGGTCTGGAACAGGGTACAGGAAGCAAAACAGAGGTAAAAGTGAGACTTGGGCAAGGATGCTTGTAACTCTATGAACTATCTCTGGAGCAGATAAAATACAAATCTTTCCCACCTAAATATTAGAATGAGAACATAACCTATAATAGATATGTATGGGCACGTTGGTGTTAGAAAATATAGACATCTGAACTCATTTGAAAAGTCCATTGGCTTGTTCTGAAAGATAATCAGTACTTGGTTCCTTACCAAAACTTCTCTGACATCAAGCAAATGCACAGCTCATGTTTATCTAGATAAAAGCTGAATCTATGCCTGTAGGTTTAATATTACCTGTCAGTGAAGGTCCTCTTAAAATAGATATAAAAATAATGAACTGTGTCTTGCTTCTTTTTTTTTTAAATTTATTTATTTATGTCTGTGTTGGGTCTTCATTGCTGTGCACGGGCTTTCTTTAGTTGTGGTGAGCAGGGGCTACTCTTTGTTGCAGTGAGCAGGCTTCTCATTGTTGTGGCTTCTCTTGTTGCAGAGCACAGACTCTAGGCGCTCAGGCTTCAGTAGTTGTGGCATGTGGGCTCAGTAGTTATGGCTTGTGGGGTCTAGAGCTCAGGTTCAGTAGTTGTGGCTCACGGGCTTAGTTGCTCCGTGGCATGTGGGATCTTCCCAGGCCAGGGCTTGAACCCGTGTCCCCTGCATTAGCAGGCAGATTCTTAACCACTGCACCACCAGGGAAGCCCTGTCTTGCTTCTTTTAAAAAGCCTAAATTACTACTGTGTCTTTTGCCTTCTGTGAAGCCCCACCACTTAGCACAGTGCCTGGACCACTGCATGCATCTCCATTGAAGAAATGCACAGAGTTGCCAGGCCAGAGTCTTTGATGTTTTACATCTGCTCAAGGAACTTGCTTTTTTGAAAGAATTCTATTATCAATGCTTTTGCAAAGAAAAATGAAACTGTTGGGTCAGGAATTGTTTATCTAATCTATCTTTCATGATTATCTGGATATTTTAAAGGAAAGTAGGCCTGAAGGAAGAAGTAAAGAGTATTTTCCTCTGAGAACAAGGCATACTTCGTTCAAAATATACTTGGCTTTTAGCCAGGCTTTCCAGACTTTCACTTATCTTTACTTAAATTCAAGTGTGTGACTGAAGATAAAGGTCACTTTAGGTCTTCCCTGGTGGCGCAGTGGTTGAGAGTCCGCCTGCCGATGCAGGGGACACGGGTTCGTGCCCCGGTCTGGGAAGATCCCACATGCCGCCACAACAGTGAGAGGCCCGCGTACTGCCAAAAAAAAAAAAAAAAAGGTCACTTTATTTACCAAAACCAAAATGTCAACAAATAAGCATTCTCTCTCCTGCTTTCCTCAAATCAGCATGCATGGAAGAGAACACAATGGTTTAAGACCTTCTCCACAGAGATATTGAATGGAAGCTTTAATCCATACAAAATATGTTAATTCCTGGTCTATTTAGCCCATGGGAACAGAAAGGATAATGTGTCAGGAATCAAAATCTTGCGTCCTAAATAATCCTTTCATAAGTCTTACAGAGTAGGAATCCCTAGGAATAATTGAAGTGATCCTGGAAGATCTGGCCCAAGAAGTAGGACACGAGTTCTGAGGGCATCAGTGCTATTAAGTGTACGTATAACTGTAGAAAAACTGCTTTGACCCTCTGGCCCTCACATTTAATGACCTACCTGAAAATTGGTGATAGAACTTATCTTAAGCCTGATTGCTGTAAAATGGAGCTGGATACTGGAAATGGTGGGAATTCAATAACTTACAAAAGCTAAAAAATATCATATGCGATTGAATTTTAATGATAATGATCGTGATGATGTGATTATACTAACTGTGAGTGTGGACACTTTTTTTTATTGGAGTATATTTGATTTACAATGTTGTGTTAGTTTCAGGTGTACAGCAAAGTGAATCAGTTATACATATACACATATCCACTCTTTTTTAGATTCTTGTCCCATATAGGCCATTACAGAGTATTGAGTAGAGTTCCCTGTACTATACAGTAGGTCGTTACTAGCTACCTATTTTATATATAGTAGTGAGTGTGGACACTTTTGATGAAGCTTCTGTGTCCTTGCTGATGTGTAAACAGTGGGACACGTCCATGAATTCTGCCATTCTGGAACCACTTTTTTTTTTTGGAACCACTTTTTTGAACCCCTATTATGTGCCAGGCACTGTGATATGGGCTGTACAATGTAGTAGTAATAAACTGTTACAACTGTTATAGAGAGAATCTATGTTTGAACTTGGGAAACCAATGGGAAATAATATTAGAATGTAAGCAGTATTGTGATATAAAGCACAGGGGGTTGGGGACTGCCTAGGAGATGCCCTGAACCCAGGCATCCAGGAGGAAGACAACCAGCAGAAGGGATTGACTGTTGCAGGATGGTTGCCTGTGTTGTTAGAAGTTGAGGTTCAATTATTAGAGAAAGACTGATAAGTAAAATTTCAAGTGTAACTTCCATTTTTCTGGCTTTTATGGGAGGTAATAACTAAATTTCTCTTTATTACCAAAAGTGTGTAATTTATTTAATATTAAGCATCTACGATAAGTAGGAATTTGGAGATCAGCTGCTATTTATTAACTGGGCACTGTTTTATGCTTAAATATGCTCTTTCATTTAATCTTAAGAGCCAAAGTGTGTGCTAAGCTTTATAGGTGCAACCAAAAAATGGGAAAAACAGTTGAGATTCCTGAGGATTAGGTACTTTGTCCAAAGACACTCGAGTCGTAGTTGTTGGAACTGTGATATAAATCTAAGTGTGTCTTCCTCTGACATTTATACTCTCTTCCCCACCTCATGCTAAATGATAGTAGTAGAAAGCTTGTTCACATCAATGTAACTTGTTTTCTTATAGAATTCAAAATCTTAATCTTAAGTGACAAAGATTTGCATTAGAATGTTAATAATCATCTCCAATTAAATAAAAAGGAGTGGTATTCTTATGATACTTCAGTTGTTTAAATTTCACATCCATAGTTCACTTAAAACAATCTCTCAGAGACAGATGTTTAGAGCCTTCACTTTAAGTGGACTCTGTTGCCACATAATCCTTGGTCCAAGTCATAAACAGAGCTGGTAAAACTTCTTATAGAAATAGAAATGGCTTATTTAAGCTTTTAAGAGCTTTCAGAGACAGTGAAGAGTCTTTGGATTCCTGCCTAGTTAAATATGTTTTTATAAGCACCCTAGAAGTTTCTATAGTATTTTTTCAGTCCCGAGGAATATAATTGAAAGGATCAATTTATTTTTTAGTATAGTGTGTGTCTTAACTCATGAAGAGTCCAAATAAAATGACCTCAGTTTTCTTGCCTGCAGAGAGAAAGAAATTTGCTCCATAGCGGGAACTCTAATCCAAGTTTTGTCAAATTGTTGACAAAACAGATTTTCTTGTTATCCATTGTGTGTAAAGTCTGGCCTTACTTCTCTAATAACTCCTTTTTTTGTTTGTAGTCATAATTGATTTTGCTTTTAATTCAGTAATTCATTCAACTGTTCTGTGTACTGGGAATACACTGGTAAAAACAAAACGTACGGGCTCCTGTTCTCTTGGATCATACTTTCTGGTGGGGAGGGGGCAGTTTTAGGGAGAAATTATAAACAATAAATAAATTAACTTCAGATATGTTTTATGAAACTGATAATCAATTTTCTTCAGTAGGATAGTTCAAATCCATCACCATATACTCTGAAAGAATACATTTTCTTTTCTACACATCAACAACTTAATGTATTTTTAAAATATTGTACATGTTCAGTGACTGTGTTTATCTGATTAGCCCTTACTAGGACTTTTGTCCTGTAAGAGAACAGGGTCCTCAAGAAATGAAGCACACAGTGACTGTTTTATAGGGTATAAAAGGTACAAAACATCAGTTGAAATGCTAGAGTCCATGGAATGGTGCTGGGAGGGAACAGCTTGCTCTAGCCATATAGGTGGGCACTGTGACCAGGCTCTTGTCTTAGAGCATCATTGGTTAATTGCACTTTACAAAAATGGTCACAGCAAAATATCTAGTGTTACATAGTCTTTCAGAACTTCGATACTCTTCCCATCAAAAGGTGAATTCTGAATGTTGTCCCCTCAAAAAGGAATCATATATGGTGACATGCATCATGTGGTAGAAGTGACACTTCATAGATTCCATGGCTAACAAAAAGTGATGCAGCTTCTAGCTGGTTCTCCTTCTCTTTTGGGATCTGACCTTTAGATCCGTGAGCTGACACATAGGTGCACGTCTATCATGAAGTTTACATATTAAAGAAGCCACACGGCATTAGAAAGAGATGTCCAAGTAGCCCCTCAAATTTCAGTACCTGATCATTTGAGTCTTCTTAGTGTCAACCACTAGAAATATAAGTGAACAAACCAGCCTCAGCCTTCTAGCTGAGCTGGCTCATGCCATGTGGAACAGAGATGAGCTATCTCCACAGAGTTTTGCCCAAATTATAGATTAGTGAGCAAAATAAATGCCATTGTTTCAGACTACTCAGATATGTGGCAGTTAGTTACACAGCACTGCAACTTATATACGTACTTATATACGTACAAATCAAGAGATAGCACCATGTGACATGTTACAAAAACTTAATATGTCCTACATAACTGAATGGGACAGTTAGAGATTTGCCTTGACTATTGAATGTGCTTGTTCTTAGACACACAAAAAATGCACCCCAAACAGATTTCTAGAACACTTTTTTGTTCCTCTGAGTAACTGTCTTTTGAAATAGAAAAATCAGAAGTAGGAAATGCATTTTTGCTTTGCAGTCATTGTCTTTGTGTCATTTTTCTCGGCAAAATTCAAGCAAAATACTAACTGGTATTTTTAAAACATTTGTGCTCTATACATCATAAACTGATTAAAAATATTGGGTTGGCCAAAAGGTTCGTTTGGGTTTTTCCATTAACATTTTACAGAAAATCCCAAATGAACTTTTTGGCCAACCCAATAAAAAGGATAGTGAATATGGAAAATTGAAATATTTGGCTCTAATTTTTTTGCCCTGCTTTAATCCATATCCTTTGTCATATAACTTTACAGTGTCAAACCATTATGGACAAGATCTACCTCACCTCTTGAATCTGAACTTGGTTTTGTGACTCATGACCAGTGGATGTGAGTAGACTTGAAGTCATGAAGAGGCTTAAAAACACACTTATATAATTTGCTTGTGCATTTGTGTTTCTACCATTTCCATTAAAACATGACTGAGGTTACATGTAGGAGGTTGGAGATACGTGTAGAAGAGCTGAAAATGCCAATAGCACAGTCACCCAAGGAAGGACAGTCTAAATCAATTGACAGCTAGCCAACCCAGGCATGGAACTGAACTGGGCAGAGATTGAAAGTGACACCCAATCAAGGTCAATATATATCTCTTGCTCTCAGACTCATGAGGTTATTAAAAACATTGTTGAATCCTGCTGAGTTTCAGCATGGTTGTGATATGCATCACTGACACAATTAATATAGTATGTATTAAATTTCAACAAATGGCTTTAACATTACCATGGGGAAGAAAGTTATGCATGTGTAAGAATGGAATTTGTACTTGAGCAATAATTAAACAATGCCTTTTTGGTGTCTATATTTGTACTTCAGACACCTCAAAACATCTTGTAGTGTCATAAATAGTACAATGGTGTTAGAGAAAGAATAATTCACTCAGGATTGCAATGTGCAGAAGATTACAGAAAAACATGAAACTGAATAGGATATAAAGTAATGGGAGCAACCACTAAAAAAATTTAAAGGAATGTATAACAGATATGCTAAGCAAGGAGAGAAAATGGAATCACACAAAATGATCAGTTAAAACCAAAAAATGCAGAAAAGACAGGAAGACAAAAATAGGAACAAAGAACAAGGGCAACAAATAGAAAACAGTAACAAATATGGTAGATATCTAACTATATTAATAATCATTTTGACTGTCAATGATCTAATGAAAAAACACTTCATCAGAATAAATACAAAAATACTATGTAATTATATGTTGTCTGCAAGGAACTCACTTTAAATGTAAAGATACCTAGAAACCAAATGGATGTTGAAAAATATACCATGATAATACTAAGCAAATAAAACAGGAGAAGCTTTATTAATTTGAGGCAGAGAAGACATTAAGAAGATTTATTAGGAATAAAGAACGGCTTTTACATAATGATGAAGGGATCACTTTTCTAGGAACACATAACAGTCCTTAATGTGTATGTGCCTGGCAATAGAGCATCAAACCACATGAGGCAAAAACTGATAGAATCACAGGGAGAAATAGATGAATTCACTCTCATGGTTGGAGATTTCAACACCTCTCTATCAGAAATGGACAGATCCAGAAAGCCCGAAATCAGTAAAGGCATAGTCAAATTCAACAACAACTTCAATGGACTGGATATAATGGATATCTATAGACAATTTCATCCAACAACAGAAGAATAAACATTATTTTCAAGCTCACATGAGATATTCACCAGGATAGACCACAATCTGGGCCTAAAACGTACTTTAACAAATTTAAAAGAATAGAAATCAAATAATGTCTGCTGTCAGATCACAATGGAACTTAACTAGGAACAAATAACAGAGAATTAACTGGAAAAACTGGAAACTCCCAAAATACATGGAGATTAAATGATATGTGTCTACATAACTCATGGGTCAAAGAAGAAATATCAAGGAAATTTAAATTATTTTCAAGTAAATTAAAATAAAAACACATCAAAATTTGTGTGATGCAGCAAAGACAGTACTTAGTGGGAAATTTATGCTGTTGAACGCATACATAAGAAAAGAAGAAAGAACTAAAATCAATCAACTTAGTAAAGTAGAAAAAGAAAAGCAAATTATATCCAAAGTAAGAGAAGAAAATAAATAAGAATTAGAGCAGAAAGCAATTAAATTGAGCACAGCAAATCAGTAGAGAAAATCAACACCACCAAAAGCTGTTTCTTTGGAGAGGTCAATAAAATTGATATGTCTCTAGCCAGTCTAACTAAGACAAAAAGAAAGAGGACACAAATTACTTATACCTGAAATGAAAGAGGGGACATCATCACAGATCCCATGGACACTAAAATGATGATAAAGGAATATTATAAACAACTCTATGCCCATGAATTTGATAACCTAGGTGAAATGGACCAACTCCTTGAGAGATCCAAGATGTCAAAACTCACACAAGAAGAAACAGACATCTGAATAGGCCTATAGCTATTAAATAAATTGAATTCGGATAGCTCTGGGGGCAAGAAGAATGTCATTAAATGAGATATGAGATGTTACCACAAGCATGGGCATTACAGAGACTGAGATTCCATGTTTTTTTTTTTTTTTTTTTTAATTTTATCTTTTTTTTTTTTTAACGTTTATTGGAGTATAATTGCTTTACAATGGTATGTTTCAGCTTCACAACAAAATGAATCAGTTATATATATACATATATTCCCATATCTCTTCCCGCTTGCGTCTC
Organism: Aethalodelphis obliquidens; assembly: GCF_003676395.1. Lineage (NCBI taxonomy): Eukaryota > Metazoa > Chordata > Mammalia > Artiodactyla > Delphinidae > Aethalodelphis > Aethalodelphis obliquidens. The sequence continues at coordinate 21,746,021 of NW_020837950.1, read as the reverse complement.
CCTCCCTCCCACCCTCCCTATCCCACCCCTCCAGGCGGTCACAAAGCACCGAGCTGATGTCCCTGTGCTATGCGGCTGCTTCCCACTAGCTATCTACCTTACGTTTGGTAGTGTATATATGTCCATGCCTCTTTATTGCTTTGTCACCGTTTACCCTTCCCCCTCCCCATAGCCTCAAGTCCATTCTCTAGTAAGTCTGTGTCTTTATTCCTGTTTCACCCCTAGGTTTTTCATGACATTTTTTTTTTTTAAATTCCATATATATGTGTTAGCATACGGTATTTGTCTCTCTCTTTCTGACTTACTTCACTCTGTATGACAGACTCTAGGTCTATCCACCTCATTACAAATAGCTCAATTTCGTCTCTTTTTATGGCTGAGTAATATTCCATTGTATATATGTGCCACATCTTCTTTATCCATTCATCCGATGATGGACACTTAGGTTGTTTCCATCTCCGGGCTATTGTAAATAGAGCTGCAATGAACATTTTGGTACATGACTCTTTTTGAATTATGGTTTTCTCAGGGTATATGCCCAGTAGTGGGATTGCTGGGTCATATGGTAGTTCTATTTGTAGCTTTTTAAGGAACCTCCATACTGTTCTCCACAGTGGCTGTATCAATTTACATTCCCACCAACAGTGTAAGAGGGTTCCCTTTTCTCCACACCCTCTCCAGCATTTATTGTTTCTAGATTTTTTGATGATAGCCATTCTGACTGGTGTGAGATGATATCTCATTGAAGTTTTGATTTGCATTTCTCTCATGATTAGTGATGTTGAGCATTCTCTCCATGTTTTTTTTTTAATAAACTTTTTTTCTTTTAGAACAGCTTGAGGTTCACAGACATATTGAGTGGAAGATATGAAGTGTTCCACCTTTACACATGCACAATCCCCATTATCAACATCCTGCCCTAGAGTGGTACATTTGGTACAATTGATGAACCTACAATGAAACATCATTATCATACAAAATCGATAGTTTACATTAGGTTTCACTCCTTTATGGGTTTGGACAAATGTGTAATGAAATGTATTCCCCATCATAAAATCATACAGAGTATTTTGACTGTCCTAAAAATCCTCTGTGTTCCACCTATTCATCCCTCCCTTCCCCTTAACCCCTGGCAATCAGTGATCTTTTTACTGTTTCTATAGTTTTGCCTCTTCCAGAAGGTCATATAGTTGGAATCATACAGTATGTAACCTTTCAGATTGGCTTCTTTCACTTAGTAATATGCATTTAAAATTCCTCCATGTCTTTTTAAGGCCAGATCGCTTATTGCTTTTATTGATAAATCTGAAAAACATTTCATCTTATGGATTCACCACAGTGTATTCATCCATTTTTTTTAGCTGAAGAACATCTAATTGCATCCAAGTTTTGGTAACTATGAATAAGGTTGCTATAAAACATACAGGTGCAGGTTTTTGTGTGGACATAATCTTTAGTTCATTTCATGAAATACCAAGGACTGCTATTGCTGGATTATATGATAAGAGTATGTGTAGTTTCATAAAAAACTAACAAATTGTGTTCCAAAGTGGCTGTACCATTTTGCATTTGGGCGGGAACCAGCAATAAATGAGAATTTCTATTGCTCCATATCCTCAACAGCATTTGTTGTTCTCATTGTTTTGTGTTTTGCCCACTCCAGTAGATACATAGGAATTTCTCATTGTTTTTTAATTTGCAATTCTCTAATGACATATGATATTGAGCATCTTTTAATATGCCTATTTACCAAAGCTATGTCTTCTTTGGGAGGTGTCCATTCAGGTCTTTGTCTATTTTTTAATGAGGCTGTTAGTTTTTTTCATTGGTGAGCTTTAAGAGTTCTTTGTATATTTTGGAAAAGCAGCTCTTTATCAGATATATATGCACCAATGTTTTTTTGCCTGTCTGTGGCTTGTCTTCTCATTCTCTTGACATTGTCTTTCTCAGAGCAGAAGCTTTTCATTTTAATGAAGTCCAGCTTAGCAATTATTTCTTTCATAAATTGTGCCCTTGGTGTTGTGACCCCATATTTTTTAGCAGGGGTTTCTCAGCTCACAATTAAGAGGAAAGCTGAGACACTATGGTTTAAATTCTTGTCATAAAGTAACTTTTTATGTGGGAAAATGAGAACTAAAGAGGTTTCAAAAGAAATAAGAATTATAAATATTTATTTAGTATGTTTAAAATTTCTGGAAAACATCTGAGACCTTTACATTTGATATTTGATTTAATCCTCACCACAAGTATATATACATGGCTCTATAACATAAAAATCATTTTACAAATTAGGAATGTAAAACTAAGAGAGATTAATTGTATTCCCAAGGTCAGGTAGCTAGCTACTGTTAGAACCAGGATTTAAACACAGAAAGATCCAGGATTCCAACCAGTCAGGATTCTGTAACACCATCATATTTATTCACTTCACTACCTCAAGAATGTTTTTAGAGAACAATGTGCAAGTGTTCAGGTTCACAAGATGTGGATATGGTTATAAATGCAAGAAACGGTTCCAGTAGTTTGAGGAAATGAAGCAAAAGTCTTTTTTAGTTTCTTTAGAGCCCGAGTTCCTTGGCGCCTCCCTCCTCTCACACCTTCTTATCATTTCATTATTAACAGCCTTGGATAATCATTAATTATGCACCATCAGTTATGCTTGTATTATCGTTTCAAATAGATACAATATCTGATTGATTTGATTAAAATAACCCCCTTGTTTAATTGTCAATTTGCATAAATTCACATGCAATGAGGTGTTGCACAATGATTCTTTAGGCGCTGAAAACAGCAGCAACAACCTGAACAATGGGATGCTCAGGCTCACAAATTATTGCCATATTCATCTGGAAAGGAATTCCATTAAAACTGACTTTCTTTTGCCTGGAATTGTGATGAGGAGTTTGCAAATTTATGCTACCATCGACTTTATGGGGAGACACTACTGGGGAACACGTACCCATGACCACTGGCAAGACATCTGTCCTCCAAGTAATTAAAATCACTCCTGTGTTGGTCCAGTGCTTTGATGGCAGGGCAATGGGTTTCATGCTGGTGCTCTCATTACAGAGCTGGCTGTCTGAAAGTGACCTCCAAGTCCAGGGAGTTGAATGAGTCACTTCCCCCACCGACTGGGAGTGAGGTTTCTGTTGAAGGTGAGTGAGGTGAACCAACATATTTACTCTAAGTCTGTTTTTCTTTGCTTCTTTGATAATAACATTTTCAAGTGCCTACTATGTGGTAGGCATGAATTAGGAATCATACACAATTTTACTCACATTGGATACTCACAACAATCTTAAGAAGTTTATGATAATATCATATTTTCATTGGTACAAATTTGACAAGTAGCAAAGCTGCAATAGATACTAAGTCTAATGGACTCAAATCTTTGCTATATTATCTCCCAGTACCTATGTGTAACAATTTAACCAGAACCTAGGAGAACCTAGAGATACTGTTATTCATATATGGGACATATATATATTTTAAAGCATATTAAGATAATTTCTTCTATTTTCTAGTGGGGCTGCATTGTTTAAGCCACTAGTGGTCCTGAGATGGTTTTAAACAAAGCATGGTTACACAATATATTTTCTGGAATTTTTTTTTTTTTTTTTTTTTTTTTTTTTTTTTTTTTTTTTTTTTTTGCGGTACATGGGCCTCTCACTCTTGTGGCCTCTCCCACCGCGGAGCACAGGCTCCGGACGCGCAGGCCCAGCGGCCATGGCCCACGGGCCCAGCCGCTCCGCGGCACATGGGATCTTCCCGGACCGGGGCACGAACCCGCGTCCCCTGCATCGGCAGGCGGACTCCCAACCACCGCGCCACTAGGGAAGCCCTATTTTCTGGAATTTTTGTTGTTGTTGTTTTTATACTTTAATACCATTTGACATTTTTATGGTTCTACAATTTTCAAAGAACATCAAAGCTAAGGTGAATAACATAATTTCTATGACATTTTTGGAATTTAAGTAGTATTTTAATCCCCATTTTACAGATGTGAAAATTTAGACATTTACTTGCCCATAATTGTAAAACTCTTAAATAAAGGACTTAAATAAAAGACCTCTAATCTCAAGTCATCCTTTTTCCTCTGCATGTTCATGCCTTTATTATTTATTTGTTTGTTTATTCCTCTTTCCCTCTTTCATTTCAGGTGATCAGTGTACTCATGATTGCTCCTGAGTCCCCAGAATATTTACACAGGAATACTTGAGCACCTACAGAAGGTAGTGAGTGTCACAAATTAAGACACTCTTTGGTGAAGTACCTTATCCTATTAGAACATACTGTTGCTGAGTCCCACACTCTCAAGATCCAGAAAATGTATTTTGTATGTTATTTTTCTGTCTTCTCTACCCCAGAGCTCATGGGCCATCACAAGCTTTGAACACTGGGAAAACTCTGTCATCTAGTCTCATCTACCAACTGCTATCTGGACAAGTGTCTTTTTCTGGACATTTTCACTTTATGTCAGACTAACTTACCAACTTAACCAAAGTACTATGTAGGCAACTGCCACAGTAACTTAAAAGTTAACAAAAGTTCACTAAATTTAGGTTCTCAATAAGTTTGAGAAATGACAGTATGCATTAAAAAAGAACAAGAAGTAGTAATAAAACAAAATAAATGAATATGTATCAAGAACTGATGGATATAAAAAGTAACCAGGGCTTCCCTGGTGGCGCAGTGGTTGAGAGTCCGCCTGCCGATGCGGGGGACATGGGTTCGTGCCCCGGTCCGGGAAGATCCCACATGCTGCGCAGCGGCTGGGCCCGTGAGCCATGGCTGCTGGGCCTGCGTGTCCGGAGCCTGTGCTCCGCAACAGGAGAGGCCACAACAGTGAGAGGCCCGTATACCGCAAAAAAAAAAAAAAAAAAAAAGTAACCAGCAGGAAATCTGGGAAAGGAAACATATACAATCATTAAAATAAAAAGTATACTCAATAGCTGGAATCACAACTAGCTTAAGCCTAAGTACAGAGTATATTTGTAAACTCAAAAAAATACTAAATCAATTATTAATAAAGAAAAAACTATAAAAAAAAGAAAGATCAAAAAATGAAGAAGAAATTAGCAAACAATACGAAGAGGAACCAAACACCAGAAGCTCTAAGGCGGAACTTTAAACTTTCTTTGATGCTATTAGTTGGGGAATAGATGTGATCAATCCTCTATGCTGATGAGAGAGAAAGAAAATAATAGACAGTGAATCTTAATAAAAAGCAAAAATTTGGAGTCAATCAGAGCCTTCTTTTTTTTAGTAGGGGCTTCTCTTGTCTTTTGGGCACAGAGACAAGTCAATATGCTACTTCAATGTTTTATAAACTTTATTTGGTTATTAAAACATCTTTACTCAGAACTGCTAATTACAAACACAAGGCTAAATCAAACCCCAGAATTTTCCCCGTTCTTGATGATGCCGTAGTGGTTCCAGAAATAGACATCCTCTTCTTTGCTGGTTTTTGGAGGGGCATCTATCATATAGCAATATGAAAAAGAGTCTCTGGTTGATGAGATTTTTCTAATACAAACAAAATGCAAGTGATGCAAGTTAAATAACAAACCCTCACTAGCTCAGGTGTCTGCTTTGGGGAATGAAATACTTTCCTTTGCTTAGGATACATGCTCATATACAATGTGAGACGACTCTACCGTTGCTAATATAGGGTTTCATCAACTGTGAAGTAATGTTTCTTACATACTGGCTAATAGTTGCATTTTAATGAAGATTATACCATTTTTAAAATTTGGGATGTGAAAGTAACCCCATTTTAAAACAGCAGATTTCTTTCTCACTTATGTCTTTATTTTTTTTGGAAATTACGTAATTTTAAAATCTCAAGTATTTAAGCTGCTATTATAAAATCTCTGCATGAAGCTGGTTTTAGTGTCAAAAGTAGCCACACCCTGCTATATTCTAGCTGATTTTACTTCTTGGTTATGATTATTTAAATATAGTAGAATGAGAGATGAATGGGAGATTAGTTATATATCACCTTCAAAAATATTTGAACAGTAATGTGTTTTAAATATTTAATAAATATGAATTAACACTACACGTTCTAGAATATATAATTGCACATAAAACCCTTGTTCTTCTTATTTTAAATGCATTCAGGGGAAAGCTGTTAAATAAAAAAAATGATATTCCCAGGGTGAAAATCATAGAATTGTATGATTCTTATGCCTCTACTTATTATGCTGTCTTAATAAGTAACGGGCTTTTATAAGCATGAAATGTTATTGTTATTCATTCCAACCAATTGGACTTAAAGTACTGTCAGTTTTCAAAAGTACAGTGCTAAGTTTGCACCAGTTCCGAAATAGCTCATACTTTTGTTAAAATACATTTGGTTTTTCTTACTGCAAGAAGTAATTGAATTTTGAAATAAATATTGCAGTTTGCTCAGTAAGGTTACAATGACATAAACATTCATTAATATAGAGTACATTAAGTATCATGTATTGTCTCAGAAGCAATAAATGCCACCAGATTTCTGCTTCATTATATGTAAGATATGGTAACTGGAGAGATACTATCATTAGGTCAAATATCTTTGATCCCTACTATAGAAATTGCTAATATTTTAGAAATTAGTTGAAGTTAAAGACTTACCTGTCCCCTGATTTAGATAATGCTAGTCAGGGCAATGTCATTTTGTACGATATTGAGTTTCATTGTGAAAGTATACTCATCATTTGAGGCCCAGACTGAATCACATCTCTGCTAGAGGCATTTATCTTATTAATTCATGGCATACAACGACTGGAATAAACCTTAGAATTCATCATGTCATACTCCTAGACCAGAATTTCTGAAATATTTTTGTAAATATAAACTTTGCATCAGCAGCACATCTCAAAACCCTTCATAAATCATATTCTTTAAAGGGTGAAGCCCAGAAATATGAATTTAAATTGGCACTCTAAGTGATATTATACATTATAAAATTGTCAAACCACTACTCCAGCTGGGCTTGAAATCCTTCTTTGACAACTTTTCTAATGGTTAAAAAATCTGGAGAAAAAAGTGCTACTACACTACACTCAAATGCTGCTCAAAATCTAGGCAGTTCTATTATAAATATTATTATGCCTTATACTTTGTCAAAATTTGTTGCTTCCAAACATCTATTTCAGCTTTATAAAACAACAAAGAAACTTCTAATCCTTCAAATACATTTTAACAATTTATGTAATGTTAGTTATATCCTCACGTTATTAAGTTTAAATAAAGAACTTTTATCACTTTCTCACGATACGGTTTCAGGCTTCCTAACTCTACCTACTTATTAAAATCCTGATAAATTCTAGTGGAAAATATTCCTCTTAATGTAGTGTATACAGAATCAAATACAATCTTTTCCATGATAGGATGGGTCCCACAACTTAAAAGAATGAATGAATGAATAAAAGCATAAAATTTAAGTGGTAATGAACATCTTTGAAAACATGCTGTGTCACTGGCACTACTCAAGTTCTTAATATTCCTTGTTTTATGTAACACTGCCTTAAACATATGAGGTGGGACATTTATTATTAAGTGACTTTTAATATTTTCCTTAATATCACATCCTTAACTATGGTTGCACTAGTATTCAGAACCTGGTCTGTTTGCCACCAGACCTTGTGTTTGCTTTCTACATACCGTGCTTATAAAGGAATCTTTAGCCTAAACAATGAAATTTCTATTGACCTCAAAGTAATCAATAATTGTTCATAAAAGTGTGAGCAGTATTACTTTCAAATGTATGAAAGAATGAAATCTCATGATGTCTTATTAAAATAAGCAACATTATGATCATCAATTTTATTATCATGACAAGTATTAATTCAATGATCAAGATTAGCCAATTATTATACTAAGGAATTTCTAACTATTATTTTATTTAATCCTCAAAATAACCTCATATGGTAGATATGAGGCACCAAACAAAGGTAAGGACAAGATCCAAAAAGCTTCCAGAGGGTATCAACAGATCATGTACAAAAAAGGAGAAACAGAATGTCACCAGGATTCTCAGCAGTAACGTGGAGAATGGAATAGCTTTATATTTTGTCTGAAAATACAACAAAAGGAATAAAGGCTCCTGGAATATTAAGGAGGAAAATTTGGGAGTTGAGAAAAAAAGCAAATGTCTTATGACTACATTAAGAGAAATTTGTTGGGTTTCTTTCTTCCTTCCTTCTTTTTTTTTTTTATGCTTTTGATGTTTAGCTTAGAAAAGTAAGCTACAAAAAAAGCAATTATTAACTTAAAGGGAGACAACAAAAACAACAAAAGCAAAATGTTTTCATAAAAATGAAAACTATATTATATTATGTGGCTTAGTTATAAAAAACAGTCTATTTCATAATACAGTCAGTGTTTAATATTGATATAGACAAAATTTGCACTATAAATATTTTTGGAAAGACGGGAGATGTGAATGTGTGAGTGTGTATGTGTGTGTGAGAGAGAGAGAGAGTGTGCAAGATCAAGAGAAAAGGAATAAAACTCTTTTATAAGAAAAATTCATAGATAATTTTCTAAAAGAAATAAGTAGGAAAAAGGTATTTTTTTGTTCAATTTCAGCTTTAACATATGAGGAACTGAGAAGTTATCTCTCCTACTCTTACATTAAAAAAAGCTAAAAAATAAAATAATCAATAATGATTGCAGAATCCATGAAAGAACTGAGGTCTCAGGGAAAACTGCCACCCTAAAATCTGGAGAGACAGGCAGAGGCAAAAAGTCACAGCTGATTGCTGCTTATCTGGACCAGAAACATTAGAACCATAAATTAAGAACACTTAAGCTGTAATTTTTACAAATTACTGGAGGCTGAGTATAGACTAGTTTGAGAGTATGGTGGCTGCAGTCTTGTGTGTGTGGGGGAGAGGGGAGGAGGCACACTTTCAAGAGTTTTAACTACCACACCAGGTTCTCAAGGGAAGGAGTCAGGAAAGATTGCCTCAGGACCCTGTAAGATGAAGGTGAGGAGTAACTGTTGTGAAATACACAGAGTACATTCTACATACAAAATATCTTCCAGAAAGTAGTTAACAGAGGGAACGTTTTCTAAATTATTCTATGAGACTATCGCCATAAAAGAGGCTAGAGAAGAAAACCATAGGATTGTACCAATTAATACAGAAACACATTTAACAAAATTCAACACTCACTCATGATAAAAACATTCAACAAACTAAGAAAGGATGGGAGCTTTCTCAACTTCATGAAGCACCTCTACAAAATAAACCTACAGCCAACAACATACTTAGTGATGAGAAACTGGACTCTTGCACCTTAAAACTTGGAAGAAGGCAATGATGTCGTTTCCCATCAATCATATGGAGCATCATACTGGAATTCTTAACTAGTACAATAAGCAAGTAAAAGAAATAAAGAATAAGCAATAAAGATATACATATTGGAAAGGAAGAAATAAAATCATCTTTGTTCACAAATGACATGAATGCCTATGTAAAGAAATCCCAAAAAACCTACTAAAATAAATTAATTATTAATTAGATAAATAGGTTGCTAGATGATAGGTAGATAGATAGATAGATGATAGATAGATTGATAAAATTCCTAGAATAAACTAATATAGGAAAGATACAAGATACATGGCTAATGTAGTAAAGTCAATTACTTTCCTATACAGCAGCAATAAACAACTGGGAATTGTAATTTAAAATAATACCATTTATGGTAGCCCCCCTAAAAAATACAAAATTAAATATCTACCTATAAATCTAACAAAATGCATATACAAGATTTATATGTAGATTCCCTCGAATTCAGTGTCATTAAGATGTTGTTGACTGAAAAAAAGGCACCAGCTAATAGTTGAGAATTATATTATATTTGGAAGGCAAAACTGAGGACTTAAGCCCAGGATGCAGCCTCTCAGATAGCTCTGAGAGACTGCTCGGAAGAGGTAAGGGAGGAGCCAGGATATTTCAGAGTTTTTGCAACAAAGGCTAGGTAGTCACAACTTCAAAAGATTACTGTTAATTAAAGAAAACCAGATATTTCTATGTACAGGAAGATGCAAGCCTCTGGGCTCTTAGAAATCATTCCTTTGATATGCACCTTAACTATCTAGGACCAGTATCCTGCTTCTCTCCATCCTGAGTCCCCTCAGGGTGCACAGTTGGGGGTGACTGCGGTGGCTGAAGGCTTGACAGCAGGGCAGCCTGTTTGTCTCCATCCTGAGTTTCCTGTGGGACTCACCCTCTGGGGTGGCTCTAGTGGCTTGATGGATGCAACAGCCTTTGTTTACTGATATGGCAGGCAACATTTTTCATTTCACAATGTCAATTCTTCACACCTTGATGAATTGCTTTAATGCAATCTCAATCAAATCCCAGGAAGCTATTCTATGGGTATCCATAAACTTACTATAAAATATAAAGACAAAGACCTAGAATAGTCAACACAATAGTGAAGAAGAGGGACTAAGTTGGAGGAGTCACACTACCCAATATCAAGATTTATTATAAAGCTACAACAATGAAGACAACATGGAACTGGTGCAAGAATATAAGTGTAGAACAGAAATGAGTCCAGAACTAGACCAACATATAGTCAACTGATATTTCACAAAGGGGTAAGGACAATTAAAAGGGCAAGGGACAGTCTTTTCAACAAATGGTGCTAAAACATATGCAAAATTGAACCTAGATACAGACCTTACATCCTTCATGAAAGTAACTCAAGATAAATCATAGATGCAAATGTGACATGAAAATCTATAAAATTTCTGGAAGAAAACATAGAAAATCTGGGTGACTTTTGGCTTGGCAGTGAGATTTTAGATGCAACACCAAAAGCATGAGCAATGAAAAAAATAGTAAACTGAACTTTATTAAAAACAAAATCTACTTTTCTTATAGTGTAAAACACTATAAGAGAATGCAAAAACAAGTCACAGAAAGGAGAAAATATTTTCAAAGCACATATATGATAAAAGACTGTTATTCAATATATACAAATAACTAGTGAAATTCAGAAATAAACATACAACCCAATCAAAAAATGGACAATATATCTGAATGGATACTTCACCAAAGAAGATAAACATATAGCAAATGAGCACATGAAAAGATTCTCAACATCATATATCATTAGGGAATCTATAAATGAAAACAATAATATGATACTTTTATGGCTATTATAATGACTATAATCCCAAAACTGGCAATAACAGTTGTTAGGCAAGGATTCAGAATACCATGAACTCTCATTCACTTCAAGTGGGAATGCAAATATTATAGTCATTTTGGCATCCATTTTGCAGTTTATTAAAAAGCTAAGCATAGTCTTATCATGTGATCCAGGAAATATATTCCAGGGTACTCACAAAACTTCCTTGAAAACTTATGTCCACACAAAACTTCACGTGAACATTTATGGTAGCTTTATTCATAATCACCAAAAACTGGAAGCAACTAAGATGCTCTTCAATAGGTGAATGGATAAAATACTGTGGTACAACTGTACAATGGAATATTATTCAATGATTAAAAAATGAGCTATCAAGCCATGAAGAACATTGATGAATATTAAATACATATTGATAAGTGAAAGAAGTTAGTCTGAAAAGGCTACATATTACACAATTTCAAATATATGATATTCTGGAAGAAGCAACACTACAGCGTACAGTAAAAGACCAGTGGTTGCTAGGGGTTTGGGGAAGGAGGGAACGATTGAACAGATGAAGCACAGAATTTCTGAAGGCAGCAAGTCTATTCTGTGTGATTCTATAATGTGGATCTCTAGTTCTGTACATTTGTTAACATTCATAGAACTTTATCGAAATAAGAGAGAAGCTTCATGTATGCAAATTTTAAAAAAACAAACAGAACTTTAGGAGGTTGGGAATTCCAAGCTGGGATGCAGAATGTGACCGAAAAATCTGTTTTATACATATACGGAACAACCTCACTAAAATGGAGGAGGGAGAGCCGCGGACTTACATAACAATTTTGGGACTGGGTCGAGTATGTAAGACCAAAGACAAAAGCAACTAGTTAATAAATTTCTTTCTCACCGTGGTACACATTAGCAATGCCAATACTGTCATAAATGTGCACTGCAGTTGAACAGTTAAGTAAATGAATGGTGGGTGTTGAGTTTTCTCACCCTTTGAGTGGGAGCTTACAGATAAGCGAGGGGGAAAAAAAGGCCTGGAATGATTCATTTTAATGGATTAGAGTTGGAGACATCAGCATGAACTTAATATAGGTATAGATGGTTACCTGTACAAATATTTACAGATATAAGTATATACACTGTAGTCTATACACATATGTTTCTTGTTCTGTCATCTGAGAGAGCCTACAAACAATAAGAGCCCAGTAGCAGAGAGCACACTTAGTGCACAGATCTAGGTTTCTAACACTGTTCTCCAATAAGAAGACCCAAAAAAGACCCAAGTATGTCTTACTTGAAAAAATGGCTGATTCTAAGACTGGGGCAGGAAATCTATAAGATGATCCCAGAGCACCTCGTAGTGCCAGAAAGTACAGAAGCACTCAAAAGTTAAACAAAGCAAAACAAACAACAACAAAATGCTCACATTGTTGAGGTTATATCAAAAGGGCATGTGAATCAACTGAAAGAAGATCCAATGGGCACAGTTGGGAAATTTGAATCACACAAGAAATCAAGTGCTATTGAATTATACCACAAAGTTTAAAATAAATGTCCATGAGTCACTCTGCTATAAATAAATACTTGGGGCTTCCCTGGTGGCGCAGTGGTTGAGAGTCCACCTGCTGATGCAGGGGACGCGGGTTCGTGCCCCGGTCCGGGAAGATCCCACATGCCGCGGAGTGGCTGGGCCCGTGAGCCATGGCCGCTGAGCCTGCGCGTCTGGAGCCTGTGCTCCGCAACGGGAGAGGCCACAGCGGTGAGAGGCCCACGTACCGCAAAAAAATAAAAATAAATATAAATAAATAAATAAATACTTGACCAAGTAAATACATAGGAAAGAAAAGAAATATCTGTGAAGGAAAATTTCTGTAGTTTATGTAGCTCTATCTCCCTCAAGAGATGGAGCAGAACTCTCTACCTCTTAAGTGAGGACTGTACATAGTGACTTCTTTCCAAAGAAGGCAGTATGGAATGGGAGGTGGGGAAGGACAGTGAGAAAACCTAACAGACACAGCCAGATTGTCCAGGTTAGCATCAGGTTGATAGTATGTATCCTTGATATGATATTGTGAAAATGCACTTTATTTCTGTAGTGGTCCTCTCCCAAACCCATAACCCAGTGTAATCATGAGAAAAACATCATATACATTCTGATTGAAATAATGTTCTACAATAATACCTAACCAGTACTACTGAAAACAGTCAAGGTCATCAAAAACAAGGAAAACGTCGGTGAAACTGGTACAGCCCAGAGGAGCCTACAACAGTCTACAACTAAATGTGATGTGGTCTTCTGGATGGAATCTTGGAACAGAGAAAGGACATTAGGCAATCATAATGTATGAATATCGGTTTATTAATTGTAATGAATATAACATACTAGTGTAAGATGTTAACAACAGGGAAAAATTGGTGAGAAGTATATGAGAATTTTCTGTACTGTTGTAATAGGGAAGAACAAATCTATTGGGGCTATTCCTTGCCCCAATAACTTATTTCTCGATTTATTGGCCTGTTGTCTGGTGAGCAATAAGAGCTTGAACTCAGTAATACTATCTTCTAATTTTTCTGTAAAATTAAAAGTGTTCTAAAAATAGTTTATTAGAAAATATTATTTTTAAGGAAAATCCAAGTAAGTAGAAAGAAAGATCTCCAAGTGTTTGCTTCTTAGGAGTGGTATTCAAGTGTTGGAAATGGCAGGATGGAATATGATGGCTTTCCTTTTTCAATTAGTAGTTTTCAATAAAATTAATTGTGGAAAGAATTTCCCTGCAAAAAAGAGAAGACAAGGGGGAAAGAGGAAGGAAGGAAGGAAGGGAGGGAGGAAAGAAGGAAGGAAGGAAGGGAAGGGAGGTAGATAAAAGTCTTAGGTTAACCAGCTCCAAATTACCCAGGTAATAATAGGTAAAACAGGGACTTAAACTCAATTCTTTCTGATGCTAATGCCCACAGGATCAGTCACTTTTTTGCCTTTCATAAAAAGAGGACAAGGTGGATAGAAGGACAGCAAGGTGTCTCTTGCTTAACCATAGTTAAAAGGTAAGAAATTTCATTTCTCATTCCTTCAGCAAATTCATTGAAAATGTATTCAGTGCCAGATGTTACGGAGCAGAATAACTTATTATAGTCTAAAAGAGAAACTTGGAACTTGCCTCAAATGTTGCAAACAGTTAAGTCAATTTTACCAGCTTTGCCTTTTAATGTTCTTTAAGAGCTGATCTTCATAACCTCTCTTATCATATCTTCTCTGTGTTATCATTGGATTTTGATTTGTAGGGCCTGATTCTGGGGTGCACCTTTAGTTTAAGTTGATAGAAAAGATTCAGCATCTTTATACAAAGTGAAATCCTGTTTGGGAAGCTTAGGAAAAAAATAACCTCTGTTGGATTGGAGTGAGAAAGTTCTTACTGCAATGTGTAAAAGCTGCTTTGCACATCATTTTATTCACTTCTTAATCAGTGGAGAATAATATATTATTGTTAGGTCAGTGCTTTTCTTCCTCAGTGTTTTGTATTACCCATGTAGCTAATAGAAGGAGAATGGGTGGGGTCTTTTTCCCCTCCCCCCCCCCCTTTTTAATGGTAGCCCAGAGGGATGAGGCTAATTTTCTGTGTAATTATTTTAAGATTGACTTAGAGAATTTTGTTTTTCTTGATTCTTTTCTCCTGTTGTGTTTTCAATTGAGAAGGAACATAATCTTTTTAATGAATTGTGACTGTGTAGACTGGAAACATTTCTAAAGATTCAGACCTAACCCCTGGGGTTAGTTTGGCTGGGTTTTTTTAGAGCCTAGTCATGGTTTCATGAGGCCATGTGTGTTTCCTCTGCAGTTATGTTAGGAAGAGGGAAATGTCTTTGCTATGAAGATTCATAAAAATGACTGGGAGAACAAAACACTATTTATGAACAATAATTATTGTCTATAATATAATCTATTATGAACAATAATTAGAAAAATGATTACTCGAATTTATCCCTCTAACAACTAATGTAGGAAAACCACAAAAAGACTCTGTCCTTTTAAAGTAGTTAATAACTGCCTTTCTTTATTGTTTCAACTGATGTAAAATGACATAAAAGCCACTCTTCTCTTCTAAATCACATTTCAAATGTTAAAACAACACCCAGACTGCAGCATATAAACAAAGTTACAATTAAGTTACACATGGATTGTCTTTTTAATTTTAATTGACACATTCAATATATATCATTATTTATCCCTTTTAAAGTAAATTAATATTCTGTGAACTTGAGGGATTCTTTATATTAGGCCATAGTAATCAACATCATATTTTATTGCATTGTATCACATTATTTCACATGATTATTTAATGTTATAGAGAAAGCACCAGAATGAGAGTCAAATCATTGCTAGTTTCCCTAACATTAGCCAAATCACTTGGATAAGCTACATGATCTTTCAGAGTTTCAATGTTCTCAAATTTAAAATGGAAATAATACATGCTCACTGTGCCTTCCAGGGTCATTATCAGTGACAAATAACGTGAAAAATTTTTGAAATTTGAAGATACCAATAATTTTTTAACAAAGATTATAATTAAACATTTGAATTATAGGCCGTCACTAAATTACAAAAGATTAAACCTTTGCAAGCAAAGATGTAAGTGTATTAATTAAAAGATATATAAA
The DNA here is from genome assembly GCF_003676395.1 of Aethalodelphis obliquidens. Taxonomy (NCBI): domain Eukaryota; kingdom Metazoa; phylum Chordata; class Mammalia; order Artiodactyla; family Delphinidae; genus Aethalodelphis; species Aethalodelphis obliquidens. Next base: position 21,730,217 of record NW_020837950.1, on the reverse strand, counting down.
GTTTTACAGGTTAATAAATTCATATTTTAAATATTAAGGCAAATTGAAGAAACCATCAAATTAAAGACAAATATGATTTTCTTCATTTAAAAGAAAACCAACATTTTGACTCAATGTACCAAGCCCTGTAAACAGAACATGACTAATAAATTTATTATTCAAAAATATCTAACTTGAGAATCATTTAATAAATAAGGATATATTATAACATATATCAATTATGAATATTCTTTTAATGTTCTTGAAGATACTTGAAAACAATATGCATATTCCTGTATTTTAAACAACTTCTATATTTTTGTTTATATGATAATTTTTCTTATTTCTACTTAGTGTATTTGAAAATTTAACCAATTTTAACTTTTTTAATTACCATAAATGACAATTAATACATTATATGTACTCAGTGTGGAGAAGATTCATTACATAGGTTCTGAATAAGTACTTCCAATACATTATTTATAAGTGTATTGCTTAAACTGCATTCTTATATTAATTCTGCAGCAAAATTCTCAGGTATAACTTCTTCCTCTGTGACCAGTATACTTTTTTCACTTGAAATGCTACAGTTAAACTTGATTCATTTCAGATTACACAATTTCAAATTTATGAAAATTTAAATAAAAGCTTGTTAAAAGCTTATCCTTACTTATAAAACCACTTATAAATAAAGCAAAGAAGTTTTACAAATAATATCTGGAATGATTATTTAAAATAGCAAAATTAATTGTTTTGATTGACATAAAAGTAATTTGGAGGCAACTATGCATATGCTACAATATTGATATGCTAGTTATGAATTATTACTTATCAAAATAAATTCCCTAAAGATGCACCACTGCTAAGTAACATGCAACTTTAAAGTTAGTTACAAGTCAGACCAGCCCTCCTCCAAATAGTCAAATTCAGGAAGAGTTAGTAATGTATCTTCCATCTGTGTTGTTAGGTTATAAAATTGTCAAAATCATATATATGCAATTTACATCTCATTTTTATTTCTATAATTTGCTTAGTGTAACAGTAAGAGGTAATCTTTGAAATGCAGTAATAGTATATAATCTGATACACACCCTAGTTCATCCCCTCACTATGGCAAAAATGAAATTCTTTACTAATGGTCCTGGAATCAACTTCATAATTTTTTCTAAATATGAAGGCTGAATCCAGCCTTTGTACCCTGACACTGAATAAAATCTCAGAAACAAAGTTTTGGATGAAGTAGAAAAGAAAGGCAAAGGAAGTCACAGCAGGCTAATGCCCTCAAAACTGTGCGTCCCAACCTGGATTGGGTAGTGCGGAGTTTTATATTAATGGTTCAAAGAGGAGGGCATGAACAGCTCGTGGACATTCTGACTGGTCAGTGGTGAGGTAATTGGGAGTCAGTATCATCAACCTTCTGGTTCCAACTGGTCTTGGGTCTACATGCTTGTGGGCAGCATACAGTTAACTTCTCCCACCTGCGGGGGGGGGGTGGTTTCAGTATCTGCAAAACAGTTCAAAGATATTACTATGTATATCCCTTGGTGGGGAATCAGGACCTTACACCCAGGCTGCATTGTTATTTCTCTTGACTGTTCCTCCCTTGTCTCCACATCCCCTCCCTTACCTATTTAGCAACTGCTTGAACCTGCCCAACGGAACTCAGGGAAAGTCATGGAGGCTGAATGAAGTCTATTTCCTGTAATTAAGAAATGGGGGACACAGAAAAGTTTCTGTGCCCAGGAGCCCCATAGGGTCCTGCTCAGTTTCAAATACAATAAAACATTTTGTCATCCTTGCTTTGTAATTGAACCCAATATTTTTAATTTACATTCTCTCATTGGAGTCTTCATTAAACTAGTGCTCATGGGAAAACAAACTTGAGATCTTAAGAGTTTTTAGAAGATCACCATGTTTTCCCAGATGGATCCCTAAATGTTTTAATGTTGTCAGATTATTCCAAGTCATGTTCTCAGTTTGGAAATTTAGAAATTTTATTGTATATTCAGAAGCTATATCGCCTACAATGGCTGACTCCTTCAACTGAAATGCATAAAAAGCTATTGTATAAAATCAGAAGATCCATTTCAGTGAAAACAATAAGCAATAATTAGATCAGATATTTATTTGGGCCTAGAGAGGTCATCATTTTATTTCCCTCTCTATGCAATCCCGTGTAAGCCAGATGATAGATGATTGCTTAGAAATGATAAAAACAGAACAAAGAGGTATTATGTATAGTATTCAGATGTCTAACAACAACAAAATTACATACCTTGATGGAACTGTCTTCAATATAGAGACCTAGCTGCCCCTAAAATGGGTCAGCTGGCCTACCAGGTATTCTTGGCCCTTAACAACACTGATGACACTGGTCTTTGTAATTTTTTTCTCCTCTTTCATTCATTCTTGGTTCATCAAATAACCTTTTAATTAATCATTTTTTCAATTAATTGAAATAAAATAGTTTTTATAAGCTAACATTTATTTTAAATGCTTATAATGTGCTAGAAACCATTCTGAGCACTTTACAAGAGTGATTTCACTTAATCCTCTCAACAATTCTTCTAAAATTCAAAATTTTACAAATTAGGAAACTAAATTTTAATCAGTAAAGTAACAAGATTAAATGGACATAGTTGGTAAGCAACGGATTTAGTACTCAATCCAGATGTGTTTGAATGTAAACCGTAAAATTTTGACTCTCAGTAGCTTTCCATTTCTTATGATAGGGCAGTCTTGCTCTCATTTTTATCTACATTTTTGGGAGTGGGGACATTTCTCAACTGTTTCTTAGTACAACCAACCTTTTTATTACAGAAGATAAAACTTAGTTTTAAAAATGTCAAATAACTTGCTGAAGTTGCTCAGCTAGTAGGGACTAGCAAGGGACTTGAATCTGGATCTTCCACATTTAAAAAAAATATATATTTTATTATTATTATTTTATTTTTATTTATTTATTTTTTTTGCAGTACGTGGGCCTCTCACTGTTGTGGCCTCTCCCGTTGCGGAGCACAAGCTCCGGACGCGCAGGCTCAGCGGCCATGGCTCACGGGCCTAGTCGCTCCGCGGCATGTGGGATCTTCCCGGACCGGGACACGAACCCGCGTCCCCTGCATCGGCAGGTGGACTCTCAACCACTGCGCCACCAGGGAAGCCCCCTATTATTATTATTTTTATACAGCAGGTACTTATTAGTTATCTATTTTATATATATATTAGTGTATATATGTCAGTCCCAATCTCCCAATTCATCTCACCACCACCACCATGGATCTTCCACATTTAAGGCTCATAATTGTTGTAGAGACAGTGTCCCTTTGGTAACCACCGGAGTCCTATATGTGTACAAAATTCACTGACTGACTAAGCAAGAGATCTCTTTGGAGCAGTTATTTCTTTGGGGAGTAGTGCTGGTTAAGCTCTCTGTATACAATCTGAAGAGTCTCATCATCATTAAAAGCACGTTGCAAGTCAGTTTAGGATACACAGTTTTCTTCAGTTCATTTACACCTTAGTTTCAAGCAGACATGGCCACAAATAAACCTATCAGAACTCTCATTTAACATTCTGGGTATTCTTTTCTTTGGAATCACTTATTCCTGCAGCCTCTCAATTATCACTGGGGCCGCTGGAGATTTCCATTTGGGGAAAATTAACCTTTTTCCTCCCACCACAGTTCTTCAAAGCCACCCGCTACTGTTGCAATCTAAATGACTCAGGAACGAAAAACTGGAGCCACGGGGGGGAAAAAAGATTCTCTGTGAGGTCCAAGCCTTTCTCTCTCAGCCGTAAGAAAAAAAGGTAAGTATTGTCAAGTACAACTGAATTTCCCTTGAAAAATGTTTCAGGCAATCATGCAGTGGATTATAACACATTATATAAGACGATCTCTGTATTTTTCTTTTTTTCAACAAAGATGAAAGAAAATTGTATACGTACATGTGTATGGTTGTGCTGTCTGTATAGTAATTCTAATGTTAGATAAAACTACTTATAGCATTTATTCAGATTAAATTGACTATGAAATCAAGGAAGATTATAATCCGGGCAGAAGTGCACTAAGTCACTGTACTCAATTCCATTAAGGAAAACTCATTAAAATCATATTCTTTAGGCCCTGAAAAGCTAAGAAATTATATTGATTCCTTATTAACAAAAGTTCTTCAGCACCTAGCATAGTGTTCATAAGTAAGTGTAAGATGAATAAACGGATGAATGAAAAGGTCACAGACAATTTGTCAACATCCTTTAAGAAAAAGCACAATGAAGAAGAAACAACTACCATCTAAAGTGTTAAACTTTCACTATTTTTTTCCAATTCTAAGGACCCAAATTATTTTAGAAAAGAGCTGAGAGCAATTTCAAAAATAAAACCTTTATAAAATTGTTTTTAAGACACTAGGCCTAACTGTTTCTCTATTCCCACAATGTTAGTTAAATTATAAAGTATTTCCAATTTTTAGTTGACTTTCCACTTTTTAAAAATAATTCAATAAAATTTTTGTTATAACCTAACAATTTTCGTTATAACCTAGTCACAGCCCCTTAGCGTTCGAAGTAAGGGAAATTGTCCTATCATATTTGTAGTACCCTTTTTCTTATATGAGTAATGGAAAGATAAACCACATTGCTTCGAATTCCTGTGAAGTGGTTCTAGTGTATCACATATCAATCCATGGTATACTGAGTATGTGAACTCTTCTGCCTTGATAATCCTGTGTTTGCTACCATTTAAGGCATTTTGTAAGTCTTAGAGATGCACTCTGCATTCTGCTTTTGAGTCTTCTCCAACTGTAGGTGTGTAAAAGTTTAAAACACGATTTATAATCAAACATGGCTAAAAATACTTTTTTTTTTTTTTTACAAACAGGACCTTGTAAATCTTCACAGCAATTTAAAAATAAGTTTATTTTTATTTTATAGATGAGGATACAGATAGAACATAACTGCTCAAAAAATCATTACTAAATGGATAAAGAAAGCTCTAAAAGCCACTTTTCTAAGGTCACGTAGAAAATGAATTATTATTTTCATGTTCTAGCTTGGGAACTGGCCCATCCTATTGTTTGTGGTCCCTTGGAGTACTGGGAAAACTTGCACTAAGCACAACATATCTGCCTTGTGAAAGGAATGTTCTCAAGTTTCACTTGTAAGACAGCAATTTTGCATAAGGGCTTGGATGGCTTTCATCTCACATAGGCATTAATAAATGATTTTTATTTACCTAGATAGTTAATCTATTGCATCTCATTTTTTTCTTTTTATATTGTACTAAGTATCTGTAGTTTTTTTTTATATGTCTCTTCAATAAAACAGAATAGAAGAGGACAATAGAATTTCTGAATCAACTTAATCTGATCTATTCTCTTAGAATAAGGGTCCCCAATGGTGGAGGCTCAATTTTAACATGGTGTTTCATGAATCGACATCTACTCCATTAGCTCCTCCCTACCTTTATGTCATTTATAGACATTTCTCCAAAGAAGACATACAGATAGCCAACAAAAACATGAAAAGATGCTCAACTTCGGGACTTCCCTGGTGGTGCAATGTTTAAGAATCTGCCTGCCAATGCAGGAAACAAGGGTTCGATCCCTGGTCCAGGCAGATCTCACATGCCAAGGAGCAACTAAACCCGTGTGCCGCAGCTACTGAGCCTGTGATCTAGAACCTGCAAGCCACAACTACTGAGCCCACATGCCACAACTACTGAAACCTGCATGCCTAGAGCCTGTTCCCTGCAACAAGAGAAGTCACCACAATAAGAAGCCCACACATCGCAATGAAGAGTAGCCCCCATTCGCCACCACTAGAGAAAGCCTGTGTGCAGCAATGAAGACACAACACAGCCAAAAGTAATAAATAAAATAAATAACTTTATATAAAAAAAAGAAAGATGCTCAACATCACTAATTATTAGAGACTATGATGTATATAATTTTTACTCACCTAGGCAAGACTCTAACTCCATTATATTTTTGGAAAAGGTCTATGGCCTATTTGGCATTAGATGTTGCCAAATTATCCAAATAGAATTTGACATGACCAACTTACAAAAATATTATAATTTTGAATATAGTAAATTTTAGACAAATAGATGATATTTCACAAACTACAAACTTGGTTGATGTTTTCCTGGGTGGTCTCATGTACAGAAGATATTCTGTACTCTGAGCACATTAAGAGCATGTCTCTGCATAAATGGTGAACATTGGAGTCATTAAGATTTAGAGTGGAATTCTGGGGGAAAAATAAGGAAAGAGAATTGAAGGTTGGAGATGGAGCAGTTTAGGAAATTGTCTTCTTCTTTTTTATTATTCCTTAATTTATTCTGTCTCATCTCCAACTTCAAAACCTACTTATTGAAGCTTGCTTCAGCAGGGTGAAGATCTGACTGGAGTACATGACACTGAGAAATTAATACACTATAGAGTTCACTTCCTCTCAAGTTTTATTTACTGGTTAGAAGAGGTAATTTCTTTTTATTTATTTATTTATTTTTTTGCGGTACGCGGGCCTCTCACTGTTGTGACCTCTCCCGTTGCAGAGCACAGGCTCTGGACACGCAGGCTCAGCAGCCATGGCTCATGGGCCTAGCTGCTCTGCGGCATGTGGGATCTTCCCGGACCGAGGCATGAACCCGTGTCCCCTGCATCGGCAGGCGGACTCTCAACCACTGCGCCACCAGGGAAGCCCTAGAAGAGGTAGTTTCTTTAATCCAGTGTCCTTGGGACATGGTATACCATGCATCACTCTTCTGTCACTGGACCAATCCCTCCCTTACACACACACACACACACACACACACACACACACACACACACACACGTATTAATTAGTACCTACAATACCAGTTCTATCAACAAATCAGTAATGTTAACCACTACCAGTTCTGGTTATGGGTCAGTGTTAACCAGTACTGGTTCTAGTTCTAGTTTGGGATCTCAAAAGCTGTGTAATCTTCCTAACTTCAAGGTTCAGTTAAACACAAAAATCTAACATTAAAGCATCAACTTGGTGCATATCTAGGATGTTAACATTAACTTGTGTGAACCTGGCCTAAAAATAAAACTGGACCTAAAATAGAAATCCCTACAAATCTGTTCCAACAATTCAAAATGTTCAGTCCTCTTTCTGATAGAGTTAACTAATTCTAATGTCCCAACCTGGGAGATGTACTTCTACATGGAAGCCTATATGATAGGATAATGTCAAACCATGGAGTTTTCTCCAAGGAAATGCACTGTAGACAGCACCATAGTATTACAAAGTCTTGCTGTGTCTAAATCTCTTGCACTAATCCCAACAACCTAAATACTCCCCTAAGTGTTTCTCATTGGCGGAAAACTCCCCTTGTCTGCAGTATGAATAAACATAGGTACCATAAAAACACCCCTTTCCACATCCTTTCTCTTCAGTTAATTGGTCTCAATGTTTCCTCAACTCAAATTTCAAAATCAAATGTTAATGATTATATCATCCTGGAAGAAAAAAAGGAGGCAAGAAAGCCCGCATTCTTTGAATATATCTGAATCTGTGAACTTGGGAAGTCACTTGACTTCACTGTATTTGCTTCTTTCTCTATAAAATAAGAAAAATATTGTCAGTTTTACAAGGTTGTTGTGAAAACAAATGAAAAAAAGTGGTTTGAATTGGACAGTGTTGTGAAAAAACAAAGCTATTTACTGCTTAATTCTACCTAGTCAAGCTTTCAATAAACTGTACACATATGAATTAAATAGATGATTATTTAATGGCTGCATACATACATAAGCGAAAGAACCAGTTTTTTACTCACAACCTACAGATAATTTATGTAATACAACTTTATTGATAAGATACTGTTGTCGACATATTAATGGCCCCCAAAGATGTCATGTCTAATCCAGCAAATACATGAATATGTTAGCTTACATGGTAAAGAAGAACTTTGCAGATGTGACCAACTTAGTAATTTTGTGATGGGAATATTATTCTGGGGGGCCCAGTATAATCACAAGAGACCTAATAATAAACAGGCAAGAGGAACAGAGCTGAAGAAGGAAGTGTGATAAAGGAAGCAGATGTAGGAATGGTGAGAGGAGGGGCCCAGGAACAAAGGACTGTGGGCAAACTCTAGAAGCTGGGAAAGGCAAGGGAACAAATTCTCTCCTAGAGAAACAGGGGAAATTCTTCTCCCTCAGAAGAAATGCAGCCCTTGATTTAGGACTTCTGATCTCTGGAACTGTTAGATAATAAATCTCTGTTGTTAGAAGTGTAAAATAATAAATTTGTGTTGTTTTGAGCCACCAAATTTGTGATAATTTGTTACTTCAGCTATAGGAAACTAATATAGATTCTATGTGCTGAGCCCCATTCTAAGTGATAGAAATATGTAGATGAACAAAATGGAGAAATAAGCCGAATATTACGCTCTACATTTTACATGAATTCAAGTCATATTTTACAACTGTACAGGTATGTATAATAAGCCCCTTCTTTATTGATGAGGAAACTGGAAGCCAGAGTAATGTGTCCATTGTCACACAACTAAGAGGTGAGTTTCCTGTCTTCAGAACCTGTGTCCTTTACACTCATTGTATTACCTCCTCCAAATAACCTGAAGGTACATGTCAGTGTAATGTAGGTTATGCACCAAAGATTCATTTGCTGAGCTATGGCTTGTTTTGCCACTTGGGGGGAGATATGGGAGAAGAAAGCAAGTAAGGAGAAGAGGTTTACTTTGTAGAGATTCATTTGAAGAGTTGGAATTGAACTCACATAACTCAAGATGAGTCTGCATACCCAAGCCTACTAAAAAAAAGTAAGTTTTTCTTTAACTCAAACTTATTTTTAGTAATTGCTGCATAGACATTAATTTCAGAATTTTATTTTGAAATGTTTTTGTGAGACTTTTTATTTATAATTTGAAAGACCAAAATAAAACAAATGATGTCATTATATCGTTTCCCTTAACACACTTCTCTGACTTTTTAAACAATAGAATGGATTGAAAAGGAAGGCTAAAATCATATTTTTAACAAAAGTGTTTATGGATAAAATTTATTAATACATTCCCACTTGTGCTGAATATTTTGAGAGTTTTGGTCAAAAGCAAGTTGAAGAACCCCGAGATCCACAGATGTTGCTTCTAGCCCCAAGCTCATCTTATTTATTTATTTGTTTTCACTAATTGGAAATCACATTTCTTAGAAATGAAAACAAAAAGTATCCTTTTATAAAGAATGCCTTGCCTGAAGATTTTTAAACGAGGGTGAAAACAGTTGCAAGCCCATTAGTTGTTTTCCCTAAAATAATTTATTTTAAAAAGTCATTACCTTACTAGAAAAAAAACTGATAGAGGGCCTTAAGGATTTCTACTTTAAATTTCAGGGGTTTGCCTCATTAAAAATCAATTGCAGAACCAAAAGCCTCATGCATGTGTATGTGTGTGAGGGGGCAAGAGAAAGGGAAGTATGGATGTAAAAATCTTGCCCAGTTTTATTTAAATATTTCTGAAAATATAAATCATCTTAAATGACATTAAGAAAACTTCTTTGAGATGTTTACATTTTTTTCTAGTAGAAAATATAGTGCTACTTCTGGACATGTCGTTATTATCTCTCATAACCAGGTTAGAAATTTCACTTTCTGATAAGTTCCTTATAAATTAAGCCTTAAAATTGTCTCCATTATTTCTACTACTCTGCTGCAAATTTAACAGTGAGTGAGTTTAATAAATTGTAAACATTGCCCAACAATGTATAAGTCATGGAGAGAAAATAAATATATGCTGACTCTGTTAGTTTTTCATTCTAAGAAAAAGAAAAGAATTGGCTGAAAATAGAAACCTAAGAATCTTGGAAAAGGATGATAATAACATACTTAGCACTTTTCTAAGTAATTATTTTTCCATTATCTTAATTTATTTAAAAACCTTTGTGCTTGATAACCTGAGCTCCATAAGAGGTACTATCTGGAGGACAGTGTAGGAGTTGATATATTTGTTTCTTCCCTCGTTGGAGACTTTATGAGCTATGTTGCAATCAACTGCTGTTACTTCCAAAGACTTCATATATCAGAGAACAATGACCACAAGGCCAAGGTCATCCTTGAAGTTAGACAAAGGAAATGGCCCCAATAATATAATGATATCTACAATTATTTAAGGGGAACAAAGGTAAGGTGTGAAAATAATTTTGCCTTCTTTTGTAGCTAGTGAAGGAGTTTCTTCATTTATGAAAGGAGGGAATCTACTCAATGTCTTAGAATACATATCTTAATGTTAATTGTCATTGTTCCTTTCTTCTCTCGGCTATTTCTTCTGAACTTATCTTTTACCATGGGCTTTTAGATTTGCAAGGTGCCATGGAAGAAATTACTTTCTTCTTTAGGTTCAAAAGCAATAGTCAGGCTTGTAGTGCACACAAGTCAAAAATTTGTCATATGTTCAAAGGCACTTGTAGAATCTCAGAGCTATAATTTTAAAAATAATAAAAATAATAAATGGTTCTTCCATAATATTGGAGGGTCTAAGGAACTTAGGCTATGGAGAATAGATAGATGATAGATTAGATAGGTAGATATTCTGATATAGCATTGTCCCAATAATAGCTAAGAGTGTAGTCGAGGATTTCTGAGAATTTCTTTACTGCCTATATTGTTTTCAGGTCCCTTATAATTCAATGATAATTTTCAAAAAAACTACCCAATAATCTAATATTGGGTGAATTCCAATAGGGCACCCAGGAATTCTTTCCACTCATTCTTCAAAAACAACTTTTTAAAGTAATTATCACCCAAATACATACGGAGACAAAACTAGGGAGTGTAAGTGACTTATCCAAATTTAGCTAGGAAGTGGAAAAGTGGAAATACCAACAAAGACTTTTGATTTTTATGGCAAAATGTCTTTACAGTGTTTCTTGTCTTTTTAATTATTTGAATGCTTTTAACAAAAACAATGTAGCAGTAGGTGTTAAAGTCCCATAAGCAGAAATAGAATGAGGCACCTTTAAAAGTTATAAATTTTTTTACAAATACATTATTATACAAATTCTTATGAGGTAGACTCTCCAATTATATTGTCTTTAGAGTTAGACGTCAATGATACTATTTTTTTTCTACCTTAATGTGAGTGATAATTCTCTTTGTTCTGTTGAGTTTTTCATTTAGTATCCTTCCTGATGTAAATTTGAAAAAAAAACTTTTAAAAGATTAAAAACCCAAAGGAACAAAATCTAGAGTGACCATGTCTGAAATGTGGTAATGTCCTGAATTTTAATGGGACAGGGGAAACTATTTCTATCTTTTAAGCTATGTGAGTATATTCAGTTAAGAACACATTTCAATCCATTAGGATGTTATATGATTTCAGTATTGTCCTCACACAGAAACAGGGACATTAATGAAAAGAAAAATAATTAGCTTTGTGCTGATAAGATCATGGAGTGGTACTGTCAGATATCTGTTAGAGATGTATCCCATACATAAAGTCCTAAGAAAGAACTTAATCTCTGGCCCTAGCATAGTTGTATGGTCCTGCATCTAACATGTGAGAAATGGGTTAAGGTCCTACATCTTCTAAATTTATAGTCCAGAAGCTAGCATCACTGGCACTCCAAGTAGGCTATACAAAAAAGTTTCCAAGGAATGCAGTAACAATTCATAGCTACCTTAATGAGATATCTCTGTTGAGGGAGTAGGTTGAAAAGGCCAAGAAAAACATCTTTTCGAATTTTTGCTGAAATGGTATAATTAATCAAATCAATGAAAGAAATCATTGAAAATCCATATTATTTTCTAATAGGTAGAAAAATCCAATCAACTAATAGGAATACACTGAGTTCCCACTTGATGTTTAATATGGACATATGGATCAAGATATTTTCTGCCATTTTCCCTTGTTCTTGAACCATATTTTGCTAATTCCTAAGAAGAATGGAATACTAAGCAGTGAAATAAAAGTCAGGCAAATTTCGATTGGGGTTTAGGGCAGTTAAGAATTCTGAGGCTCCAGGGGCTTCCCTGGTGGCGCAGTGGTTGAGAATCCGCGTGCCGGTGCAGGGGACACAGGTTCGAGCCCTGGTCTGGGAAGATCCTACATGCTGCGGAGCCTCTAGGCCCGTGTGCCACAACTACTGAGCCTGCATGCCACAACTACTGAAGCCCATGTGCCTGGAGCCTGTGCTCTGCGACAAAGAGAAGCCACCGCAATGAGAAGCCCGCGCACTGCAAAGAACAGCCCCCGCTCGCCCCAACTAGAGAAAGCCCGCGCGCAGCAACGGAGACCCAATGCAGCCAAAAAACAACAACAACAAAAGAATTCTGAGGCTCTGTACAATCTTATCAAAAAATTATCTGGTAATTTCTAATTGTTATCCAAGGCAATAGTTCAGGTTCAGAGAATTCTGAACAGCAATACGAAGAAATAGGGAAGAGGTACAACGGTACATAGGTCAGAAAGAACAATGAATATAAAATAACTAATACAAAAATTTCTTTACAGATAGATCTGGTTTCATTAGTTAAGAATCTTACATTTAATAGGTGATCATTAAATTCACTGCGGAAACAAAAATACCCTTTTAAATGTGCAAATCTTTTATCCCTTCATTTTTAAAATGATGGAAATAATTTAATTTGTTTTTAGACAGGTCTCAGTCCTAAGAGGAGAAAAAAAACTTGGAAGTTAGACTGTTTGTGTTTGGTTAATATATGTGTTTAATATGCTAAAGAAATCTAATCTTGCTTCAATATTTGCAGAAAAATATGCCATTTATCAAAAACTCTTGGGCAGTCATTTTACTGCAAGTGTTCTTTGCTTAACAAATAGATTCATTCAGCAAATATTTATGGAGCATCTTCTGAGCTCCAGGCAATGAAACAGATACAAGAGATTCAGAAATGAATAGGATAAACTGCATCTTTTTGAGGAACTCATAATCCTGTGTGAGATATATACATTGAAAACACTGCAATACAAATGCCACTCATGTAACAGAATTTAGTACAAAGTTTTATAGGTACACTAAAGAGGAAGTGATAAACTCTGACAGAAAAAGTTGGAAAAAATCTTTACAAAGACATTTACATTTCTAGTGGGTATACAGGGACAGTAGATAATTTAAACATAAAGAAGTAACTGAAATTCCTTTAAAAACTTATTTTTAAGTACTGACCTTCCCCGTGTCTGGGGAGGGGTAAGGGTGGGGACAATGAAATGCAAAGAGGAGAGGACAAACAAACAGGGTATACCCGTGAGATTTGGGAGCACCAGCATTAACGGAAACAAAGCCAGATTTGGATAGGGGCCTCAGAAAATTAGTCCACCTCCTCCCACTACGTCCCTGGGCTTTCCCGTCCTCTACTCCAGGTATCGAACCAAGCACTCTTTTTTCCAAGATGCCCTGCTGGCCCAGGGGTCCAGGAGTCCATAGGTCTGGCCTCTGTGACATTTTGAATGTCTCCGTACTAAGAACAGCAGTTCACAGCAAGCTTTTGTTCATGGTCTTAATTCCTTGGTAAAGTAAATTAGTCAATGCCAAAAGTTGTGAGTTTGGTCCTCGGAGAAAATATGGGCCTTACAAGATAGAAGAGTAAATTTTGGAGGGTTTTACTGAAGAAATGAAAGATATCTTTTGTGTCTTTCTTCCCTGGAGCCCTTCATTTTCATAACTGTGTTCCTGTTGGTTTAATTAAACGTAAAAAAAGTAAGATGTTGAGTCTACCTGCCTTGGAGCAGACCCAGGTCTGAACTTTTTCAAATGCTTGATACATTTTACTTGAAGGATTTGAAACATGCAATCATAGGTTACATAGTTCAGTTTTAGGTCCTACTGGATTTATTTTTTTTGATGTTTGAAAGCATAGTTTTATGGTAGTCCTTTTAGGAAGAATCCAGTATTATCTAAAATTATTAGCAAAGTTATATGTATTTTACATAACAAAGTTTTTAGAATGTTGAGAATTAATTGAAAATAGAGTGATGAGTAAATGTTTAGGCTGAGATAATTTATTTCAATAAATTTCAAAAGACTTGTCTTGAAATACTATCAGTAAACTTCTGTGATTTTTTTCTTTTTAAATTTGTTTTGCTGAGAGCATAGCTATTTGCTTTTATTGTAAAACAATAATAATAACAATAAAAAGCAAACTCTCAAAAAAAACTTATCTTGGAACAGGTTCAAGCAAAGTCAGTCCATTGCATATTTGCATGTGATTCCTTTTATAAAATAAAATACCAATATCAACACAAAATTTTATCTTAGTGATACTGTAAGTAAGGTAAAAATGTACTGTGTTTAATAAAATTTTAGAAAATCATTATGTAACATTAGGGTTTACCCATGTCTGTTTACACAACAATGTTTCAGGACAAAGGAAGAAATGATAGGAGTGTAATATTCTGCTTCCCTTACAGCAGTGTTTCTCACTGGTATAGTTCTTGACATTTTAGGAAGGAAAATTGTGTTTTGTAAGATATTTAATATCCACGAGCCCTAGGCACTATATACAGGTCATACATTTCATTTATTTTAACAACTAAAATACTCTTTCACATTTCTAAATACATCAGGTGAGCATGGAAGTGTGGATGCTTACAGCACCTGGTTGAACAAACAAGGCATCCATCAACATGATTTGATAAAAGCATGGGTTGAAATAACAACTCCATGTTGCCTACTCTCTAGAAGAAAAATCATTGAAATGGAAAATCTCAAGAAACTTCAAAATTTCAAAAAGTTCGATTTTTAAAATTTGCCTAGTGTATGTGTGGTAAGACTATACTTCTGAAGGCCTAAATATCACTTAGCATCTTTTCACCAGGGATTGCCTAAGAGACAAAACATGAGCAGGAGAAGGGTATATAGCAGGGGGACTAGGTAGAGGAAGAGGAGAAACTGATCACCAGTTACTTTTAGAAAACAATCAAAACTAACCTCATGTACCTTCCATCCTAATTTATCTTAGTCAAGGCCATGAGTCATAAGTAGACTTTATAAATAACCCTCTTTACACCTATTTTAATCCCATATGGCTTTGTATCTGTCCTAATTTTACCCATTGTCCCACCTCCCTGACCTCCTTGTAGGAATTTCATCCATGACTCTATCAATTTTTCACTGCTTGTGGGTTCAGTGAAATTATTGCATGCCTCCCCACATGACATATTTCAGAGTCCATCACTGTAAATATCCTCTTGCACATATTTTCAGCTCCCTTTCTCCTTTGTCATTCTCCATTATACTAGTCTAACATAACCAAGACCCCCATCACACCTGGCAATAGAATATAGCTGGAAAAAATACACATTTCAGGATAAATCACTACTAGGTCTCCATTATTACCTAAAAACCCTACTCAGCCATTCCCAAAAAGAGCCATATCTCTCCTCTTATCAAAGTATTAATGCTTCTCCCTATCACTCTAAGAAAATAGAAAGGATCACATTAGAACAACTTCATCATACTAGTACCAAATCTTTCAGCTTTTGTCTTTAACTGTTTCTTCTTTTGAATATGGATTACATTTACTTGGTTATTTGAGTGTTGTATAATTTTTCTGTAGAAGCTCTCTCTCTGCTAAACAGTCTAGCCACCCAGTTTTAGAATTGCTGTAAGGTTCTGTTTGCTCTTTAGATTTGCCTAAATTTTTCTACAGCTCAGGAAATTTCTTTCTATGCTTCTGACCTTCCTCCAGCATTCAGAATATGGGTACCTTACTCTCTGCAGTGCCAGAGAATATGTTTCTTACTTCTCATGTCCAACCTTCAGCCTTCTGCAGGTGAAAGCCAGCAATCTCTCAGATTTCTTTCAATTCTCCTGCCCACTGCCCTCTCAGTCTTTGGTTCCTGAGAGATCAAGTTGTTTTGTATTTCAGCTTTTTCTTACCTGCTTTTGGTATATTGCACTTAGGTATCTAAAGTAGATCCATGGGAAAACAAAAAACAAAGAGTGGGTGAAATTTATCCTGTGCCTGGGATATCTTGGAATTCTATTCTGCCATCCAAGTGTATATCCAGACATTAATGATTTATTAACACTTAGTTTCACTTTTTCTTATTCCAGTCTTTGACATGTTCATTATTTTCTAGCCACCCTATCATTTTTCCAAGGATAAAAACAGCTCTGTCTCCTTTTTCTATAAATGGATTGTATTTCTCTGAAATTTAGTTCAGTTAGGTTTCCTTGAATCTTCAGCTTTCTGGTAAACTTAAAATATATTATTTTTTAGCTCATGTGGTTGTTTTTTGTTGTGAGTGTGAAGACTATAGACTCTAACAATGTTTTAAGTTCTAACTAGAAGCAGACATTCTCTTATTTGCTATTATTTTAGATTCAGACTCCCATCCATTTCTCTATAGATTGCATTTGAAAGTCTAACGTAAACAAGTTGGAGATGGTCTTTTGCATCTATCTCATCCAGATATAAAGTATGAGGATTTAGGGCTAGAATATCTGTAGTAAATCCTATTAAATGTGACTTAATCATTAAAAAATCTTGAGTTTCTGTATTTTTTCTATCAAGTGGGAATACTGATTAATACTACTTAAAAATAACAGTTTCAACAGGCTTTCCTATGACTTACAGATTAGAAGTGAAAATGAACTAGAGTTCATGAGAACTCTTTATAAACTTTAAAGAAGTATAGACCTGCTGATTTTTATAACCGTTAAGAAATAATACTTTTCCAGTCAATAATGGTTCTAAGATTATATCTTAGATGCTTCCAGTTTGTAAAAAAAAAACACACATTAACAACTGCCATCAGTTCTGGTGTGTATCGCTGACAACTTCTCAGATTCTTCATCCTCTGTGACAGGATATGATTTTTTTCCCTTGAGAAATGTGCACAGTATAAATGCAAGTCAGCTGGTGTTTCGCATACCTAGGGAATATCTCTATTAACAACTTATTACTAATTCATTCAGAATTTCACACCTACTTCTTGACTAAAATATATATGTAAATATTTAATGTCAACCCAGAGAAATTTGTTCAAAGTCTACAAATCTAAGTCAAATATTATTTAAATTACAAATTTTCAGTTAGAGGTAAGATGGACATGAAATGGGCAGGAAATGGAAATGTAAGAGATAAATTTCATGTTAGTACATTTTAAAAATGTGTTTGATTCCAAAATATGAGTTTAAAATTTTTTTCTGTTTTAATATCTACCATAATTTATTTATAGTCCTAGTTCAATTATCCTTTCTTTGCAACTTAGGACATTTAATATTTGCATAACAATATTATTCCTTGGTAGGAGTTGCATGAATTTTAGGTTACTTTAGATTGTTAATGAGATCTAATAATAATATTTCTGATGCCATCAATTTTCAGCTATCCAAGTAAATGTTAACAGGGTTAACATGGGTAATTGGAATCCATACATATGTGCACAATTTCTCTAAATTTTTTTTTTGCTTGCTTGCTTGCTTGTTTCAAATAATAGCTTCAAGGAAAAGAGAAATGATTGACCTAAATAATGTCTCCTTTCTCTTTCATCTTCAGTAAAGAGGCTAATGAGAACTGTGGTTGGTCGGGAGGGGCTAGAGTCAGGAAAGAAGCACGAGCCAGCTAGAGTGGCAGCTGGAAAAAGATATGAACCGAGACACGTTTAAATTGGAGTTGAATGAGGAAATTACAAAAACATTTGTGAAACCCACTCTGTGTAAAACATAAAGATTTTCTGAGAGATGTAAAGAAAAAAAAAGGGAGCATGTGAAATGCTTGCAGTGTATTTCAACATGCATTTAAGAAGCATTATTCTGCACAAAACACTGAGTATATAATATGAAAGCACAATGATAATATCAGGCCTCAGATCTGGCCTATAGGACTAAGTTACAATGATAAGTGTTATCATAGTTAAGAAAAAATCCATAAATGCTTATCTTATAGAATTAAATGATTATCAAAGTAATCTAGGTATTAGTAAAAGTTTCCTTACCAGTATATCCAATATTAATTGTGAAAAAATTCTTTTAGTAAGGATTACTAAATGGTTTCTCAGAAAGAAGAGATAATTAATGGCTAAGAGAACCAGAGAAGGAAGTATTTGCTACTTAACTTTTTTTATACCATGATTATAGAATATTATCAAAAGTAGGAAGCAAAGGATGGGGAAAAAACAACCCTCTCCCAAAGTATAAAAAATATAGCTGAAAATGACAATAAAACTCAATGTGTCCATAGAAGTCATGTAATAATGACGAAACAAAATAAATACTTGGAAATAAAACACTTAGTAATGATATTTAATATTTTGTAACAAACTTTTAAAAACTATATTTATTCTAAGTAATCAATTGTAGCCATCCTTTCTGAAAGGCATACAATCTAGAAGGGAACACGTCAATATGTCCGAGTTGATCTACTTTTATTTTTATATTTTGAATGGCAAAATAAAATGTCAGGCATGCCTCCAGCATGAGGAAAGAGACACGACATTTCAAGGCAAAGCAGCTAGTTGCGATACCACAGTTAGTATTCTCTCCTTAACCAGCTCCATTTATATCGGCTCCATTAAGTTTACTATCCCACCTCATTTGCAGCCCAAACCTTCTGACCTCTGAGTGTATTGTTTGCATTTTCTCTGATAAGTTTGATGTTCTTTGACTTCATTCATTGTTCTCTTTCTAAAATTTTAAGCTTTATAGTTAATTTTTAAATGTTAATGCCTCTGCTGCTTACTATTTCAGTTTCTGAACATCTGGATAGGGGATGAGAAAATGTTATTTACTCTATAAAAGGAAAATGTTATTCTTAAATATTCCTTTCTTTTCAGATATCATGAGCTTCATCATATTTCCAACTCCCGTTTACTCAAGTTCAAAGTACTGCAAGTGTCCCCTTAGGACTATCTGTTTTGATCCCTCCTATTCTAAGTCATCTCTTAAATTACAATTTCTTCATAAAGTTCTTTGATCATATTCCTTTTCTCCAATATCTCCACTGCCTTTCTCTCATCTCATTTCGTTTTGCATTTGAGTCCATCCCCAATCTGTGAAAGAACAACATCTCTGGTCTCATCTTTTACTATTTTCTCACATGATTAATACAAATTATTTGTATCCTGTGTTTCCATTTTCCATAGTGTGTGCTGCTCTTTTCTCACCATTAGTAGTATTTTTTCTCTTGGTCTCTATTTATTGATATCTCATCCACTCTTTTAAGTTTAGCTGAGTACAGCTCTCTATAGACTCTATGCAACCTTACAGGTACTTAAAATGAAATGTATCTAAAACTTAATTTATTATTTTTTTAATACCCAGACCTACAGATCTATCTATCTGTGATGTGTATACCTTGGTTATGGCATCATCAGAAAAAAAACCATCCAGGAAATACATCTGAAAACATCCTTGGCTTCCTTTCTCTTCTGTAAATCAATTCTGATGTGTCATTTGTATCATTTGAATATGTCCTTTCCACTACATTCCCTACAAATACTGTCTTAAGTCAGGTGCTTTACCAATTTTCACCAAGGTTTTATAATAATAGTCAGGGCTGGCTGCTCCCCACCAATTTCATCCACTCAATCACCACTAGCATGGACATCTAGATCTGGATGTCTCAGAATCAAATTATACTCAATATATTTCAAACTAAATTCACAACTCACCTCTCTCTCAAAAATGGTGCCTTCTCAATTCCCTCCACTTTAAATGACATCCTAATCAAACTGGTTATGCAAGCCAGGGACCCTGGGGAGCAGTGTGCTGGCACCACCTCTCTCCTGACTTGTGAGAGTCAATGGTGCATATTTCTCCCAATTCCAAATCGGTGACATCATGCTGATATGTTGAAGTTCGCCTTAATGGGAATATTTATACCATGGAAATTGGCAAATCGTACAATTTCAGCACTTACTATTTTTATTTTTTATTTTCCTTTTTTATCAGGGAGCCAGTTTATCAGCACATCCCTGGGGGCATTCACCATGACAGTTATTCTCCTTTTCCAATTCATCTCAAATGTTTCAGGGTTTTATAGATGTTTAACTTATCTCATGTCAGTTTATTCTTTTAATTCTATGTCCATTTATACTCAAGGTGTATCACTGAAATAATTTCCTCAAAATTTTTATCTTTTCTTCCTTGGAATATGCCTACAATACTGCTATTAAAGTGATCTTTCTGTAATGAAAATCTGATTATATAATTCTTCTATTTAACATTAACAGGAGCTCCAAAATACTAGAAAATAAAATACCAATTCTTACGCATGTTGTGGAGGCCATTTGTACACTGTATGGTCTTTACTGATCTCTCTAAAACACTATCCTCCTGCTTGGTGTCAGGTATCCAAATGCTATGCCTGTAGAATTATTTTCAACTCCTCCCTCAGACTCAAGCAGCCTTCTCATATCATTTCAAATGCTGTTCATTCTCATTTTAGTACCCATTTTGCAAGCTCAAACTGCCTTGCCTATCCAAAATCCAACTGTAAAATCTCATCTGGTAAACTATTCCAGATTTTTTCACTTATGCTCATTTCAATCTTGTCCTATAAATAAAACTTCTATTACTACTAATGTAATGCTTTGTAACATGAAAGCACAGACATTCACATTTTTTAATTCATTTTTGTATTCTTGGGTCCTGGCTTAACCTTGGTGACTATCTTACACATGACAATAATCAACATGAAAAATGTCAGTCTAAATGACAGAGATCTTTTTTCTTTTTTTTGCGGTACGCGGGCCTCTCACTGTCGTGGCCTCTCCCGATGAGGAGCACAGGCTCCGGACGCACAGGCTCAGCAGCCATGGCCCACGGGCCCAGCCGCTCCGCGGCATCTGGGATCTTCCCGGACCGGGGCACGAACCCGTGTCCCCTGCATCGGCAGGCAGACTCTCAACCACTGCGCCACCAGGGAAGCCCCAGAGATCTCTTTTGCTCCTTTTTTCACTTCAAGTCAGGGGACATTTCCTGTGTGTCTTCTGTGCACCAAGAACTGTGAATATTGGTTTTAGATCCTTCATGATGTGTGTACTTGTAGCACTGTTTTATGATTAAAAGGAATAATGTTTGTCGTGTGTGGGTGTGCAAGTAACTTTCTTCTAAGAATTATGGCAACAGGTTTGACCTGTAGACAATATTATTTAGTTTTAAAGATAGTGTCTAGGCTTGATAGGGCACATACTGTGCCAATGAATTTAGGAATTATGGCTAACATATTCATTGCACTTAACATCTATCTATCTATCTATCTATCATCTATCTAGTTTATATTACAAAGGAGAATTTTAACTGCTAAGTGCATATGTGTGTATTCATTTAGTTTCATAGTATTATCATCCACTTTCTACAAGTGAATTAACTAGACAGAAATTAAGCAAACTTTACAACATCACACAGGAAATACATGGAGAAAACAGAATATAAACCTAGGCAGTTTGGCTCCAGAGTATCTGCTTTTAACTGCTATTTATTGATTCAGTTACTAATTGATAAAATATCCAGACATTTAGGAAAAAAGTACAAAGATGGGTCTTCCTTTAAATTTTTAAATCACCTCAAACTTTTGTTTTCTGCTTTGTAAACATAAAACCAATTTTTTGGTGGGATTAAAGAAAGCATCGTGGTGCCTGAGTCAACTCTTTAGTATACCTCCTGATGGAAAAACAGGTGTTACTAAGGAGAAACATGTGTGTTTAAGAGAGTATATTTATGGAACACATTAGAGATTAAACATAATTATTTTTTTCAGAACTTATATGAAATTGGGGGGGCATCAAACTTAAGCAAATAGTGTTTAATTATTTTAAATTAAACTTTGTTGAACAAGACAAAAAGGAAAAAGATAATTTTAACATATACCAATTATTTTCACTTTATGGAAGTCTAAATAAATTCAATTCTTTGGAAGAAAAATGTTTTTCTTTGTAGCTCAGTGCAGCACATTCCTAAATCGGAAATAGATTGTTCTGAAAATAGTGTTAGTAAGATATTTTAAATGCACTGTTTAAACATGTGGACTTTGCTGATTTTTATATTTGAAATAAGGCACAGCTCATGCAAAATATTAATTGATTTATAGCTAGCTCAGTTGACTGTGATTTCATGCAGCGCAAATGTACTTACAGTAAGTGTTATGACCTCCCAGGGAAGAGTCCACAATATTGAGCAAAGCAGCATTGAGCAAAACAGCCACTGGAAAAGTATTAACCAATTTCTGCCTAGCTTCTAATGTGCCTGAAGGGAGCTTTTGTTGTGTAGATTATCTTGCTGCTTTTGCTATCTTGTCGGATTTTAGCCAGGCTTATAATATTTTCCAATTACGGGGGAGAAAAAAAAGATGAATAAATGGAACTGTAAAATAATAAGATATGATCACAGACTAGGAAAGAGAAGAGAGGCAGGAGGCCAACCAAATCCCATTTATATACCATGTCAGTCTGCTCTTCCCTTATGTGCTTTACTACCAAATTCCTTCACTTTCTCTCTTCTCTCTTCACCATCCCTCAGCTGGCTGGACTGAAAAGATAAGGACCCATTTCCTTAGGGGAATCAGTTCTTGTAACAGTTAATAAACCCACTAAGTGCTGAAGCACCCAAGGTAAGGCGCCCGTAGATCTGGAAAGAACAACCTGCCTCACAAGAACCATGGCTTCCCAGAGACATTTGGAAGTTTATTGATTTCAAGAGAATTGAAATCTTGGACATACGTGCTGTTTTCTCTGAGGAGTTTATCAGAGCACTATGACCTTTTTGGCTCTGTGTCTCTTTGGGTAACAGAGAGTCATTGTCACGGTTTAAACATTGTGCTGGGAAAGCAAATATCACAGAGGGATTTTAAGAAATCTGAACTTCATCTCTTTTATGGAAATGTTCCCATTATAAATAGTGACAAACTTATGCTGATAATTATCTCTTTTATCTTGTCTCTTTTCTGGTTTTTATGGCCCCAGAACGTGTCTGACTCACCTTTATATCTCTTTTCAAGTCCTAAGAGGGTGTTCTGCCTTTCGTAGGTTCTCAATATGGAAAGAAGATAGTTCCCTAAAATCCATGTGGCTTTTGAAATATTTCGATAAGAAGCACAAAAATACCAACTTAGAAATGTACTTAAAATCAACTTCTGAATCTTTATTTTTTAATTTGTTTTTTAAACTAATATCAAGCCCACATAATGTGTATAGCATTCTTGATTACTTTCCTTAAAAAGTTATTTTGCATTCGGACTACCTTGAAGTATTCTTGCCAGTCTCAATATCATTTTAAAAAATGTGTTGGCTGTGCCACTTGTGGGATCTTAGTTCCTCGACCAGGGGTTGAACCCAGGCCCATGGCAGTGAAAGCCCAGAGCCTTAACCACAGGGCTGCCAGGGAATTCCCTCATTATCATTTTTAAAGAGAAGAAATGAAGTACCCAACAATTAAATGCTTTTAATGGTGAACAATAGAATTCAAACCCAGCAAACTGGAACCCAAGATTAGAGTTTTTCCACTATACTATGCCTAGATCATTTTTTTTCAAATATTTAATTTTAAAAACCAACAAACAATCATATCAAAGAAAGAATTCTGCTTTTTAAAATTTTCATTATATGCATATATATTTTAAATTTCAGAATAAGAAAATATATTTGTGTGAATACTACAAGTGATGACAAGGGGATATGGGACTTAAAATGGTTTTAAAGAATTTTGGGATGTGTGACTCATTCTAAAAGCATACCAGGTAGAAAGCAGAAAACTATAGTAAAAATTATTATCAAAAGTCTGCTATCATTAGAAAATTTGTTGAGAGTGCTATCTTGCAAGTTTAAGGGTGTCAGGCCAAATTCTGATTTAGAGTAAGAAGTACATGTTTGCTTATCTGTTTGATAATTGGTTAATTGAATCAAACTTTCTTGACAATCTTAACTTAGGAAGAGACATGCCATATATTTTTGAGAACGTTTTAAGTTTATATTTTACAAATTTTAATTAATTTAAATCTGTTGAGTGGTTACATTTTTAATGTGCATCTTTATAGGCATTTCTAGACATTGTAATGATATTTTGGCAAAACTTAACAAACGAAGTTATCATTTGCATGATCTAGAGGATTATTGTGAATGTATTTATAAATTAAAAAGAATTGTCTCAGGGGTTGCACTGACTGCAGTTAGAAAGATGTGCTTTATTTTCAGAGCAAGCAGGCAAGAGGAATTTTTTTCACTCTATGGTTTATGATGTCCATTGGGTTGATCTTGACACAGATTCTCCAACCTCTGTCACCTCTCCTGTCTCTTCAATAGACAATGAGATAGACGGAATAGTTTAAGATAGGATAGACTAGGATGGGTGGAAAATAATAGGGTAAACTAGACTGGGATAAAATAGAATAAAAATACAGAAGTAGGGCTTCCCTGGTGACGCAATGGTTGAGAGTCCACCTGCCGATGCAGGGGACACGGGTTCGGGCCCCAGTCCGAGAAGGTCCCACATGCCGCGGAGCGGCTGGGCCCGTGAGCCACGGCTGCTGAGCCTGCGCGTCCGGAGCCTGTGCTCTGCAACGGGAGAGGCCACAACAGTGAGAGGCCCGCGTACCGCCAAAAAAAATAAAAATAAAAAATAAAGAAAAGAAAAACGAAAAAAAATATATATATAGAAGTTTTTTTAACTAATTCTTTTAACTAGTTTTAAGTTCAAGTTGGAAGTAGTGACCAGATAATTTAAAGGATAACCATTATTGACAGGACGTATAGAAAAGAGGTTTAATAGAACGCTGTCAGATGGGGGCTTATTGGTTTTCATATCCTTATTTCTCATCTCCTTATAGTATAGGGTCTTGTTATTGGGTTAGCAATTTTTTCTGGATACTTCCTTTCTACTTTTAGACTGCTTCTTGCAAAAACCTTTTGAAGATTACATCTCCTAATAATACTGATTCCATCCCATCCTCACCACTTTTCCTTCATACCCTTTGGTACCTGGATCATAGGTTAACTTCAACCCTTCAGTTTTTTTGTTTTTTTGGGTTTTTTTTGCGGTACGCGGGCATCTCACTGTTGTGGCCTCTCCCGTTGCGGAGCACAGGCTCCGGACGTGCAGGCTCAGTGGCCATGGCTCACGGGCCTAGCCGCTCCGTGGCATGTGGGATCTTCCTGGACCGGGGCACGAACCCGTGTCCCCTGCATCGGCAGGCAGACTCTTCAACCCTTGCGCCACCAGGGAAGCCCCAACCCTTCGTTTTAATGATTGGCAACATTAAGAGGTACGTAAAGGCACCACCTTTGAAAGTATGGGTTTCCTTAACCTTTTCTTTTCACCCACTTCTGCTCTTTTCTACTCAAGCAATATATTCTTAGGATAACATCCTAAACTATCTCACTATCTGAAGATGTAACATCTTTCATATCTCAAAATCTGATATTCCTCTGACTGATTCTAAATAACTACTCTTTCAAAGTCCCCATACTCCTCCTACTAAAGTTGGTGTTCAGCTTAACATTACCAAAATAGCACTTTAATTTCCTGTTTTTAACTATTATAAAAATCCATCTGACTTCATTTTCCTTCCAATTTAACCTAGAAAGTCTGCTAGTCATTTCAATGATATTCTCACTAGCATCCTTTACTCTTATATTTTTAAGTGTGTGTATTTTCTATGTGCAGCCTCTAAATTGCCAGTGCTATGTCAACCAAACACATTGTTTTCTGTGATGCAAGGATGAGGCCTGTCTAAAAAGAACCCTATTGCTCACTCAAGGTTTATTGGAAGAGTGAACTATCAAGACTCCTTCTTCAAGCAAAAGAGCTGCACTCAAGCTAGATTTTCCACGGAGTCAATGTTTTTCTCCTCCTCAGAGATGACGGGAGAATTTTCCATGCACCCTGGTCTCTACATACTGGATGCCTGGCTTCCTCAGATAACTCCTGGAAACAGCTGCTCCCAAACTCAGATTCTTGTCACCACGATGATAATTTTATTTCCAAACTTGATTTACAAATAGAAAAAGCAAAAGCATACGGATGTTATATGATGTTTCTAATATCTATATTTATCCCTATTATTTTGAAAGTAGACACAAGTTTTCTGGGGCAGAGAGAGATTATTACTGTTACACCAATAACCACATTGATTTCTCCTTGGCTCAATTTTTCTCTCTTCTAGAGCATTGTGATGAGAGCCAGATGTCACCCTACATGAGCCTGCTGCCCTCAATGTGTTGACTATGAAGAATTAATCTTTCACACATTTTTTCCTGGGGTTCCTACTGCTGCATATCTGATACTTTTCACTGGCTAGTCTCTCAACATTGCTCAGCAAATATTTTGCTCAGCTTTAACCAACTGCATTCCTGATTCCCTATAATGTCTGCTTTATAAGTCTAAAATCCTCTAAATTTCAACACTATTTCAGCTTAATAAGTTCCTTCCCTAACTTCCCTGGTGGTACAGTGGTTAAGAATCTGCCTGGCAATGCAGGGGACGTGGGTTTGATCCCTGGTCCGGGAAGATCCCACATGCCCTGGGGCAACTAAGCCCATGCACCACAACTACTGAACCCATGCTTTAGAGCCCACAAGCCACAACTACTGAAGCCCACGTGCTCTAGAGCCCATGCTCTGCAGCAAGAGAAGCCACCACAGGGAGAAGCCCGCTCACCACAACGAAGAGTAGCCCCTGCTCGCCACAACTAGAGAAAGCCCGCACTCAGCAAAGAAGACCCAGCACAGCCAAAAAGGAAAGAAAAAAAAATCCTTCCCTTTTTTATTACACACATACATACACACTTATCAATACATACCCTTACTTCTCCATTCCTTTATCATTACTCAGCTCTAATATTAAGCCTTCCACTGTCCCCTTGATCTTAATTCCAGCTACCTAGCCCATGAGCATTGCAATAAAGACCATAATATTTTTCTTCCAACAAAATTGCCTTTAAATATCCTTTCTGCGATGTGTTAGCTATGTGATCTTGGTCATATAATAAATGTTTCCGTTTCCTCTTTGGAAAACTGAAAGTACTAATAACTACTCTGGAGGAAAATTAAAAGAGATAGAATATGTAAAGTGCATGTCCTTCACTTACCTTAACCCTATCAAAAAAAAAAGTCTTATTTTTAATAGATAATTATTTGGCTCACAACACTCTCCAATTGTATAATTCCCTCCTTTCTGTCTTTTCTTTTGTTGCTAAACCCCTGAAATCCTAGTATTTATTTGCTTATTGTGCTCACTGCACTCATGGCCTCATCTTCAACTGTTTCCTCCTTTTCCCATCGTTTTGTGCTCAGTCTTGACTTTCTAATAACTGTTAGATGTGACCTCATCTCAGTTCACATTCTATTTTGCCATATTGTAATATTTACAAACATTGACCACATTGTCTTAAAATAGTCCTTTCCCAAGTTTTCTAAGACCATTTTCTTTTCTAACTCTTCATCTATTTCTCTGAGCTCTCTTTGCTATTCTCTTTTGTTAGCTACATCCCCTTGTATATGTGTGTCCCCTGGAAGTATTATTGTCCTTGTTTGTCCCTTGTTGTAGTCGATGTCTGTGAGCTAATCACTAAGGACGAGGCTTCTCTTTCTTAACTTGAAAATGTCCCTGCCTGCACTTTGTTTTGTTGGGTTGGTTTGCCCATGTGGTAAACTATTGGTTTTACCATCATTTTCAACCCTAACTAGATAACCCAAAATCAAATGTATAATCTAATAAAACTCTTTTTTCAAAGGATTTCTTGTGTAACCCAACTATATAAAGAAATAAAAAGGGGAGAAAAGAAAAAATAAACAGTAAAGGAGAAAACAAGCATAGTTCTATAATTTACTCTCTGAATGCTTGATTTTGCTGTGTGTGTGTGTTTGTTTTGTAAAATTGCAAGAAAAAGAGGCTATACTCTTCATGATGTTCATAATACCTTAAACCTTTATCCTCACAAATTCTTCTGAAAAGGCTCTGTGTGTTCTTAAGATATTAAAATAACACTCTACTATTCACTACAAGAGCAAAATGAGTATGTAGGAAAGAAAAAAAGGACATTTTTTATTTGACTTTTCCTGAATAAAAAAAGTCTCTAAAATGTCACAAGCACATAAATGCATATCCCTGACTCTGAAGAGCTCTTATTCATTGTTCCCACAATTTGCATCTATTTGACTAGTTTTATGAATCCTTAATTAAGACTTTGTTCACAAAAAGTAATATTTGGCAAATCTAATTACTTCTTGATTTAACTTAAAAAAAAATTCTTGCCTCTGTTTTCTCTCTCTTACTTTTTCTCACATCTGAACTTCCACCTTCATATTACACAACTGGTATTGCCTAAAATCTACCTCTTCTACTAAAACTGTCTTTTCCCACATCAACATCTTGTGCCTCACTTCCGGCCACTCTGCATTTTATCCGGTGCTCTGCTCCATGGTCCTTCTGTGACTCTGGCCTGCCTCTTCAACAACTTCCATGGGGTAGCTCATAATTCTCTCCCTCCTCCCACACACAGCCACCTCCTGGCACAATCTTCCCTCAAGTACTCGGTGCTGCTGCTTAGAAACAGAAACTTATACAGTGAATAAAAACTACAATACAAATCTTACAGCCACGAAGTATAGGATATATCAGATATTCAGAATGCAATAGTATTTAATTTTTTTAAAAGCCTTCAGAAGAGATTAGACTTGTATCTTTAGCTAAGAATCAGATAAAGGGAGACATCACATTTGAGATGGCTTTGCTACAGTTCTTTTGGTTACCAAAAGCGGGTTCCGGCTGCTCACCACTCAGAAGCCAAAAAAAGAGTCAAGATTGGTGGAAAGGAAAGTTTGCTTTATTTTGGAGGCTGGCAACCGGGATGGGAGTGGGGAGGGTAGACTCATGTCCAAAGGCCGACTTCCGCCCCCGCCCTGCACAATCAGGGGGCAAGAGCTTTTATAGATGGAGGGAAGGGGCTACACGCAGAAACAGCACAGTCAGCTCTGACAGTCGTCTTGAAATTGGTCATGCAGTGGTCTGACTAGCGTCATCTTGATTGTTTTAACTATAGTCAGTCTTCATTTCCAGAGGTGGTTTGTTCTCACTTCTTTGAGTCTAGTTCTCAGAATTTTGGCAGCTTAGGTCATAGCTACAGTCTGGTCATCATGTAGTTAACTTCTTCCACTTGATGGGGGTTTCAGTATCTACAAGACAAAGACAGTTCGCAGGATATGGCTCAGGATATTATCTACAGCCCTTGAGAAGGAACGAAAGGCTCCTGTCTTTGTTTCATGACTATTATTATTTGGTCTCGTTTGCCCATTTTCCTTTGCTTCAGCATTTTCTCAGTTCTCTGATTAAACTTATTCTTTGGCTAAAGTTTTTCTACAGACAAAAGGCAGGCAGAGGACATGGAGTAGGGGGAGGACCATAGGGTCCTGCTTTGTTTCATTTTCTCTGTCTGAAATGATTTTTCCTTAGATGCCTATTTGGTTCATTCCTTCATTTCCTTCGCCTATTTGCTCAAATCTTAACTTGTCAATGAGATCCACCCTGACTGCTCTGTTTAATACTTCACTCTGTTCCAGTTGCCCCCTCTGGCATTCTGGATTATCTCCACCTTGCTCTAATTTTGTTTTTTAAATTTTCCCCATAGGACTTAAAATCTGATAATATATTAGATCATCAATTTACTATATTTTTCATTCTTATTTTAAAGTCTTCACTATAAGACTTATCTCAAGCAAAGCAGACACTTTTGTTTTGTTGGATCCCAAACACAAAAAGCCTGGAATAGTGGGCATTTAAAAAATACTCTAACAATGAATGTAAAGAAGGAAGGAAAGAGGAAGAAACCTAGGGAGGGAGAGAAGGATAGAAGGAAGGAATGAACAAAGGATAGCAATTATAAGCCAAATAAATGAGTCATTTTCCTCTCTCTGCAACTTTAATGCATATTTATCTCAGTTCCCTTCAACAACTGTTTGCTGAATACCACCATAATTTAGGTATTACTGAGTGTCACACTACATAGATAAATGATATATTCGTCCTCAGTTAAAGAAGCTTGTAATGATTTTGGAGTACCACTGTCTCTTTATAATGCATTAAAGTATTATAGATGTTGGAATATTGTGTAGTGGAAATGCTATGATAAATTTGCACTTTAACTCATCCTAGTTGCTTCTAGATAATACAGTGGCTGGGATGGCAGCGCAGTGTGAAGTGCAACAACAGAGACAGGGAGACCAGTTAGGAGGCTTATGCAATAGGTTAAGGAAGATGTGTGTCTGAACTAGAGCAGTAGTAGTAGTGACAGGAAGAAAAGAGTGGATTTCTGAAGTATTTAGGAGATAAAATCAGAGGAACAGGGTGAATGATTAAGGATGAGAGATTTGCTGGTAGTAAGTCATGGATTTACAAATAAGCAAATTAAATCAATTCATCATTGTTGCGACCATGATTTAATACCGTTACATGAAGTAGAAGGGATAAACACAATCCAGTGATCAGAGCGAAAGCATCAGGAGAACGTGATACAGAGAAATCCCAGTTTAGAATGTTCCTAGTTCTTCTAGCCACTGAAAGTTAACTGATGCTATCAAAACCAGGCATTGTGAAGGAATCAGGGGAAGTGTCAGCTCAAAGCACCAACAGTTATTCAGTTTTGGTTTATGTTTATGTATTTGATTTACTCTAAGACAAATTACTAACATTTTTAAAAAATTCCCAGAGTGATAAGAAAGGTTGAATATGCCAATTCAACCCATTTTCCATGAGACCAAAGACCTTGGGAAATAATTTGGAAAAAAAATGCATGAAAATTTGTTGCACCTGTTTAAAACAAGAATGCCATTGAAAGGTTCAACACATTAACTTACATAATTTAACACATGTCTATTAGTGACATAGTGCATAATTCATCACTCCACGAGAATGGGCATATCTCCATGTTTGCTTCTCTGGCCCTAGCATCTAGCTCAGGTCTTGGCAGTGATAGGATCTCAATAAATCTTCTTCTGATGGCTGAATAAATGAATGAGTAGAAAGATTATTAACAACGTGGATTTTGGATTCAGAGGGAAATGTTTTAAATTCTAGAACTGCCAGCTACTAGCTGAGACAGCTGCTTTATTTTCTAAGCTCAGTGTCCTCATGTGTAAAATGGAAAAAATAATAACTCTGCCTCACAGGGTTGCTGACATTTAAAGATAATAATCAATTATTATTTAAAACGCTTAGCACAGTGACTACAATGTAGTGGATGTTCAATAAATATTAATAATTTTTATGCTTCCGTTTGTGTGCCAGGTAGATTTTTAAGCCACAAATAAATTTGAATTTTTAAGGCAGCCTTCAAAAACGGTTACCATGGGCTTCCCTGGTGGCGCAGCGGTTGAGACTCGGCCTGCCGATGCAGGGGACACGGGTTCATGCCCCGGTCCGGGAAGATCCCACATGCCGCGGAGTGGCTGGGCCCGTGAGCCATGGCTGCTGAGCCTGCGCGTCCACAGCCTGTGCTCTGCAACGGGAGAGGCCACAGCAGTGAGAGGCCTGCATACCGCAAAAACAAACAAACAAAAAAACCGGTTACCATTGCATACTTAGTAAGCCAGAGGGCAAATCCCTTTAATGGAGTGTCCGTGAAGAAAACACATATTCAACTCCTATTCCTATAAATCCTCAGTTATATCATTTCACCATTTTTTCTCTTTTTGACTTCTCTTAATCAGGATAAGAAATATGTCATATAATGAAATGTTTAAATATGAAATTATTTGCCTTATAGTGGCAAGTGCTGAGAAGTGACCAGTCATTTTTAAAAAATATTTTGTTCTTTTAGAGAATGTGGTTGAATTATATTTATGCAAGAAATATATTCAATAGCTTCTACAAACTTAGAGGTGTCTTAGAAGTGTAATACAAGTTTCACTGTATCCCTAGAAATTGATGAGATCCCACATAGCAAATGTGAGTTCAATATTCTTTAGGAAAGTTCCACAATCCCAATAAACCTAGAACACATTAAAGCTGTTAACGAGATGGGTTAAAAACTGCATAATCAGGTACCATCTTCCTTTTAAAAAGTCCTATTTATTAACAAGGCAGGTCTGGAGGAGAACATAAGAGAAACTAGTGTTAGACTCACTGACCACCTGGTGACTCAAGTACAAGATCTAGACCAAGAAATATAAGAAGCACTAAAGAGCTCTGGTAAAGTGAATGAAACCTAGCAACCAAAATGGACTCATAAGAACAAATTCTACTTATTTTATTCATTCATCCATTCAGGCACTTTTTTATGTGGTCTGTCATGCCACCCATACTAATTAAATGCTGAATAAGTGTCAGACCTTTTGCTAGATACTGTCAATGGTAGGTAATGGTTAAGAGGTCTTCTATCCAACTAACAAATTAATGCAGTCATCCAGCTAACTTGACTCTTCTGTGAAGTTATTAATAATTAGAGCTACTGATTACTAGTGTTAGCTACATGACTAAATTCTGAATTCTGAGAAACAATAGTTTTGTTTTTGCCAAAAATATATTAAAAATACATGATATACTGAGAACAGATACTCAAGTGGCAGAGAATTCCCTCTGCGTGTTATGAAGGATATTCTAAATAAATAAATATATACATACATACATACACAAATAGAGTAGGGAAATGATTTATGTTTAGGAGGTGTTGCCTAAAAGCAGGAAAACTTTCCTAAAAGACTTTCCTTAAAATTCCTTTTGCTACTATGGATTATTGATTTGAAAACTTGACATTAGCACTCCTGTAGAATATTTTTTTAAGGTAGTGTTTTGCCAAGAATTCTAAGGAAGAGTACTAAGGCCAGCCATGCATATTGCAACAATTGATATTTATAATTCCCACTCAGGCTTCAACTGTACATAGGAAAACATTCTTATCTATCAGATTATTATTCTGTCCTTCACTGCTAGACATGGGGTTCAGAATTAGAATCCTTCTCAACCCCGCAAAATTAAAGATAAATCCTATTTGTCTCTCAGTTCAATAAATAGAAGAGCTAACTATGTTATTGATATAATCCATCATTAATCTTGGTGATATCTCATCAAGGTAAATGAGCTTATATATTTAATGTAGAGAACCATGTAAAATTCATTGTTCAATACTTAAAAAATTAATACTAAATGCAATTATTGATTGATTGAATACTTCAATAGTATGTTACAATGTGTGTGTGTGTGTGTGTGTGTGTGTGTGTTTAAGGTTAGAATGAAGGTCAGAAGCAATGACTTTACTAAAATGTTTGTAATTTTTATATAAGTCATAAGTCTACGATTATTTGAAAGACATAAGAAAAATGACTTGGATAATATATGCAAATTCTCTTGCCCTTCTTGGAGAAAAGATAAAATGTAAAGCTTGGAATTAATTCTTTCAAGCATTAAGTTTCCTATATAACTAACATTTTAGTGCTAAAATATATTTACTTCTATAAAACATTATTGTCTAAATGAAAGAATAAGTGTTTAAAATATAAATCAAATACCAAATTTCTGTGATTAATATTCATCAATGTCTAAGATAAATTTTGACAAAGCGGGTGGACAATAATCAGAAAACAAATCTATTGTATAACTTCATTCTTGAAACCAATGAAATATTAGGAATTCAAGTTGCATTTCAAAGTGGGGGTGGGGTGGGTACTGCACATTTATAGACAATTAACCAGTCAATCAATGTGTATGTGTTACATATATTCTATGTCATGTTTGTCAAAGTAGAGGCCAAAAACTGCCTAAATCAATGGCCAAGTTTGTAGTGAAGGGTCAAATTCATCTATTTCATTCTCAGGTATGCGATCTTAGAAGGAACAATATTCATAAAGTACTTATGTATGATATATAGTTTTTTTCTCCTTAATAAATGTCTTTCAAATAGAAATTGTAGCTATTTTAGTAACATTTACTGTAAACTCTAGACACTTGAAAAACATGCAGAGAGGTTATCAACTAGTGGGAGAAATTATAATACAAAGCTTGGAAGAAACTCTGATTGTCTGCTTGGAGGTTCAGGTTTTGTAAGTCTGTGTTAGCTTAGATATACATTACAATAGAAGAATACAAGTATTAGATATTGGAAAAACTAGTTTAATTAGCAATTCCAGGTGAAGGTGCCTGATAATCTACATATCTTATGTGTATCTGATGTAATACTGATGAATAATCAACTCTGAGAAGCCCTGATGTGACAAAACTTTGATAAGATCTGACCACTGAATAGAATGCTATTACCATCTAGTTGTGTAACCCTTGGACAAAAGCTACTTAACTGTTGTGGGCCTTAGTTTATTTATGTATTAAATTAGAGTGTTTGGCTAAAAATGATCTTCAAATATCTCTCAATACTTAAACAGGTTATGAAAACAATTTCATGTATTGTGACAAACGTTGTTAAGAATAAGATAGAGTAGAATAAAAGGGAAAATATCATAGGGCATCGCATATACTAAAGGTAAATGCTACATCATGAAACTTTATTTTGGTTGTGTGTAAATAAGTACACTGGGGTATGATTTTGTTTACAGTGAGTTATGGTCAAAAATTTCAAAAACACTTGACTAAATGATTTCTAAAATTCCTTTCATTTGAAAATATTAGAAATATAGTATTTCTTTCCCTGGGCTAGGGACTTCAAGTGCAGAATCACTAAAGGGTTTAAAGAGGAAAATCAATCTACATATCTTTTCTATATCTGACATGTATTATAATAAATCAAGTAGAAAACTGCAAAAATTAGATTATTAAAAAATTGCCCAATTCAAGATCAATATATTTCTCTATGCTAGAAGTAACAAATGAAAACAATCTAGGGAATAAATAGTATCTATTTTAATGGTAAATGAAATATGAAACATTCATTAATACACAGGGCATTATATAGATATAATTTAAATTAAAATAACTGTTTTAAAAAGAAAATAAATAGAACAAAATAAAAATACTTAGGAAAATATGAAAATGTCTAGCTCAAATTATATTAGAACATGAATGAGTCAAAAATAATTCAAATATTACATCAGAAATCAGTGGAATAGAAAGTCAAGAAATAAACACATAAAACATACACAAATATACACACAGATATACAATTTAATAAAGAATATATTATACAACTCTGAAGCAGTGATTTTCAGCCTTAGCTGCATATTGTAATCACCTGGGGAGCTTTAAAAAGTACTGATGTCTGGATGCCAACCCCAGAGATTCCAGTTTAATTGCTCTGGGTTGTGGCTTAGGTATTGGGAATTTTAAGACCTCCCCAACTAATTACATATAATATTCAACCAAAGTTGAGAATTATTGCTTAAAGGAATTGACGCCTTTATTTACAATCACACATCAAAATTTGAACTTTTGACAACAAACCCTCCAGGTGCATAAAATGAACTAGATCACATATTCTAATTCATCTTGATTGTCACTTTCATGGATTTTTCTCTCCCCAGTTGTCATTATCAATTATAACTTCTAAGCATAGTTGAGACAAATCAGAGTTTAAAAAATTTCATTACTTTGATATATAATGGAGGAGAACAAAGAAATTCAAATAGTACATAAAATATATATATTTCAAGGAGAGTTTTTTTGAATCACCTATATTTAACTTGTAACTAAAGCCCATAGGCTTAGTCCTATTTCATTCTTTATTCCCCATATCTCCTTGGCACTGGACACTTTTCAGTCAAGGCCAAGGGAATATATATCTTTGCCCACTGTGGGTCTTTTCACTCTGCTCAGTTTTTCATTTCTCCTAAGATTCATGCTTCTTTTCAGGGGCATCAAGTAAAACATATCAATGGAGATATTTTTATGCATTAAACATGTTTATTCTCATTATGAGATCAGTAGTATAATATCATGCCCATCAAATTCTTATAAACATGCACACACACACACACACACAAACACATTTGGATTTTTAAAAACTAAATGTAAGAATAGCTTAGAATGCCTTCAAAATGGGAGAGGTTAAGAAAAACTAGTTTTACTAAATGCTGGAGAGGGTATGGAGAAAAGGGAACCCTCCTGCACTGTTGGTGGGAGTGTAAATTGATACAATCACTATGGAGAACAGTATGGACGTTCCTTAAAAAACTAAAAATAGAACTACCATATGACCCAGCAATCCCACTACTGGGCATATACCCTGAGAAAACCATAATTCAAAAAGAGTCATGTACCAAAATGTTCATTGCAGCTCTATTTACAACAGCCAGGACGTGGAAGCAACCTAAGTGTCCATCAACAGACGAATGCATAAAGAAGATGTGGCGCATGTATACAATGGAATATTACTCAGCCATAAAAAGGAATGAAACTGAGTTATTTGTAGTGAGGTGGATGGACCTAGAGACTGTCCTACAGAGTGAAGTAAGTCAGAAAGAGAAAAACAAATTTTACCATATGCTAACACATATATATGGAATCTAAAAAAAAAAAATGGTCATGAAAAACCTAGGGGCAAGATGGGAATAAGGATGCAGACCTACTAGAGAATGGACTTGAGGACATGGGGAGGGGGAAGGGTAAGCTGGGACGAAGTGAGAGAGTGGCATGGACTTATATATACACTACCAAACGTAAAATAGATAGCTAGTCGGAAGCAGCCACATAGCACAGGGAGATCAGCTTGGTGCTTTGTGACCACCTAGAGGGGTGGGATAGGGAGGGAGGGAGGGAGGGAGATGCCAGAGGGAAGAGATATGGGGACATATGTATATGTATAACTGATTCACTTTGTTATAAAGCAGAAACTAACATACCCTTGTAAGGCAAATATACTCCAATAAAGATGTTTAAAAAAAAAAAAACCTAGCTTTCCACAAAAACCATAAAAAGATTTTAAGCAAATGATGGATAATAATCATTAGTGTTGTTTATTGGAGATCAGTTAGGGAGGTCAGCCATATTCCTACTGTACACTAAAATAAATTACAATAATATTAAAATTCAATGGAAAAAATGGAAATATCAAATATTAAACTAAGGGAAATTGCAGAAGGATTTAAGGATAATAATCAATTGATCTTAACATAGGGAGATAAACAGGATTATGCAAATTGGCCAATATAGTCACTCGAGCCCTTACAAATAGAAAAAGATGGCAGAAGTCTAAGTGTGAGAGGTAACTGATCAGCTGTTGCTGGCTTTGAAGGGGGCCATAAGCCAGGGAACATGGGTGAGACTCTAGAAGCTAAGAACAATCCCTGGTTTACATCCAACATGGAAGGGGAACTCAGTCTAACTATACAGAAGTGAATTCTGACATCAACTTGAATAGACTGGAAGCATGAAAGGAACACAGTTCTGCCAACACTTTGATTCCAGCTTTGTGAACTCTTAAGCGTACAACTGACTGGGCCACACTGTGCACAGACTTCTGACCCATGTAAACCACAAGATAATAAATAGGTGTTGTTTTAAGTTACTAAATGTGTGGTAATTTGTTATGGCAGCAACAGAAAAGTAATACAACGCGTCTCCACCTCATTCTATACGGGGTAACTAAAGTAATTTCAATGGCTCCCGCCTGTCCCCAGATGAAGTTCCTCAAATGAATTATAAAGCACTTCATGATCTGATCCTCACTTATCTCTTCAGTTTGTTCTTATTCATGACCACCTCCCAATGTCTAATTCCCAATGTATTTTTTTCTTCATATAGCTTATAACTCTCTTTTTTCCCGAGTTCTCAGCTCTTTCTCAATTTCCCAACTTTAGATACACTGCTAATCTTTTATCTCCTGGTTTATACATTCTGTGGAAACTTAGGAACTGGGTTAGGTTTAACATTTTTATTAACTATTATATAATCTGCACCTAGCATCATAGTACTTTTATCATTCAGAATTATAAATATCTGTTTGCTTATTTATAGTTTCTGTAGACCTATCTCTAATTCCTATAAACTGAAAGCTTATTGACTTATTCACTCATTTTTACTGTTAAACCAAATAACATGATACTCCAGTTGATAATATTCTGGAAGATAAGGAACTAAGGAAATGGTGTTACCAGAGATGATTTTTCTGTGGAAATGATATTTAAGAGGAGATTTAAAGTATTAGAAAGGACCAGCCATTGGAATCATTGTGGAAATGGGGACTGGCAAAAGGGATGATACTCTATATAGGTTGGGAGGCAAAAATATCTGAGATTAAATCTTGAGTTCTTGTTGATTTCTGGAACAGAATTTGTATTTTATTCTTATTTTAATGAAAATGATTAAAGATAGTGATGGGCTATATAGAGAGTGGTTTGGTGGACACATGATAGGAGAGTTTGAATTTATTTCCTTAGTCTCAGAGAGGATATTAGTGATAGGTAAAGTGTTGGTCATGGACAAAGAAAAATGAATTTGGATTAAATCAAAGGAACTTACCGATGTTTTAATGTGTGCATAATGGAGAATAGTAGATCATTGTGGGCTTGCTGTTCACAGTTATATACGCAACACATAACATAATTTCCAACACAAAGTAGGCACTCAATAAATAATTATTGAAAGAATGAATGAATGGGGGAAACATAACAAAATGCTTATGAGACTAAAAGGGGATTTCTTTGAGGAAAGGAAATATATGTCATCTATGTTGGCATAAATTACACAAAGCAGAGTTCCTGTCACATATTTGGTGGTCAGTAGATGTCTATGAAAGGAATACATACTTTTTTTTGCAAAGTTAAATGTTACCTCAATTCCAAATATTTCTTCTCACTTTCTATGTTAATGCCTTTTGTCAAACTTGATTCATAAAATGAAAATACATATGTTAGCAAGGATTACCTAGTTTCTTTGACATAATGGGTATTTAATAAAACATGATAAAAAGCTGAGTAATTTTGATGCAATGCCATTTTCTTTTTGATACCTGTTACATCGATTAATTTTCTCATTTGCTCTTTTAAAGTGCGAAAGTTGAAAAACAGTGTACATTTTTTTTTTTTTTGGTACGCGGGCCTCTCACTGTTGTGGCCTCTCTCATTGCAGAGCACAGGCTCTGGACACGCAGGCTCAGTGGCCATGGCTCACGGACCCAGTCGCTCCACGGCATGTGGGATCTTCCTGGACTGGGGCACGAACCCGTGTCCCCTGCATCGGCAGGTGGACTCTCAACCACTGCGCCACCAGGGAAGTCCAACAGTGTACATTTTAATTATAATATTTATTTTGTTTCCAATTTTCAAAGACAGAATTCTAAGTAAATAGTTGAGCAATATTTGAATATTGCAATGACTCAAAAATATTTATAATTAAAGTCTAATTTAGCTAATTTACTATTCTTAAAGTAATGTTAATATTTCTAAAGAGATTGAGGACCATTTCTTCAATAATTTAATATTTTTTAAAAACTATTTTTTACTTAAATGGACTTAGTTTTTCTTGGTTTAAGATTCAAACAACAACTAATTTTTGCTTTTTAGGTAAAATGTCTGTTAACAGTTTTAGCAATTAGTAGGCTACAAATTTTTACTTATCAATATAAAATATCTAGTTGTGTTGTCACTTGGATTTCTTTAGACTGCATTATATACTTTTCCTTCTTCATTAATTACAATCTATATAAAATTATTTTTTCTCACAATGTTAATGTAATATTCCTTGAATATTATGAAGTATGCTCTACAATTTCCTTTGGGCCATATAATAGATATTTTACATAAAATATGAAAAAATGCATTATTACATGAAATCAAGCATACCAAGTTGAGTTAAAAATGAATGTTTCATGACAGAATATTTTATGCTTTTGTTTAGGAAAAAACAAGTGCTCGATAAGACTACATTTAGGTCAAGCTTTATTTCTGTTTCTAATACATAACCTGACACTTTCCAATCCTTGGTGTAAATCCTCCATTTTTGAGCATTTATAAAGGAGAAGGACTAACCTGAGCCCTTTCCAGAATATTAACTTTAGTAAGGTGTTCCAAAAAGGTTATTCCCAAGACATGGGAGTAGCAGAACACACACTAATTATTTTACAGCAGGTCAGTGAGCTTTTCTCACTATCTATCCATCCCTTATTTTCTTCAGTAATCAGTTCATTTATTTGTCCAACATATATATTGAATGCAGGCAATGTCCTTGGCACATGGATTTATAGGTACGGCTGAAAATGATATATATTGTATATGCTCTCATAAGCTTATCATCTAGTCTGGGGTACAAACAAAAACATGTAAATGCAAATTATAATAGAAACTAAAAAAATATGAAAAAAATCTAATAAATAATTTTTTTTGCTTGAGCTCCTTTACCTCTGACTTCACATCTACCATTAATATAGAATGAAAATTTAAAAATATGATACTTTCAGGCATTAAGAAGCCACCAAACGGTTAAAGTATAACCCCTCCCCCACAAAAGAGGTGTGTCCACCAGGAACCCATAATTGTGCCTTTATTTGGAAAGAGGATCTTTGCAGATATAATTAAGTTAAGCATCTCAAGATAAAGACATCCTAGAATTAGGGTGACCCCTAAATCTATCAACAGGTGCCTTCATAAGAGATGGGCAAAGAGGAATTTGAGACACAAGGGAGAAAAGATACACAAGGGAGAAAGCCAAGTGAAGATGAAGGCAGA
Source organism: Aethalodelphis obliquidens (assembly GCF_003676395.1). Lineage (NCBI taxonomy): Eukaryota > Metazoa > Chordata > Mammalia > Artiodactyla > Delphinidae > Aethalodelphis > Aethalodelphis obliquidens. Next base: position 21,689,704 of record NW_020837950.1, on the reverse strand, counting down.
GACAGGAGTTATGCAGTCATAAGTCAGGAAACCTCTGAAGACAACCAGAAACTGAAAGAGGCAAGGAGGTATTCTTCCCTAGAAACTTCAGAGGAAGTGCAGGCCTGCTAACACATTGATTTAGGACTTTTGGCCTCCAGCACTGTGGGAAATTTAATTTCTGTTCTTTTAAGCCATCAACTTTGTAGTAATTTGTTATGAAAGTCCTAGGAAACTAATACAGAGGGGCACAACCTGACTTTTATTTCCATTTTTAAAAGGCTATGGAAAGATAATTATGGAAGTGTGAAGGCCAAGGGGGGGCTACTTCAATTACCCAAATAGGGAATGATTATGGTCTGGATTAACACGTAAATTGAGATGGAAGACGTGGATGCAAGGTAAATCAATTTACATGAGAAGGATGGGGAAAAGGGCAATCAATATGATTCTCAGAAGTCTGCTGGAATAGTTGGGTAGATGGTGATACTGTTAACTTAGGTGTGAAAGACAGGAGGAATAGTGGGAGAGAGGGTAGTTTTCATTCAATTATAAAATAAGTAGGAGATGATAAAGAAGAGAAAATTTCATGATGGATTTTGATTAGTAAGATCAGTCTATATACACGAGATTTATGGACCCACACAGACACACACCCACACAAACACTTAGATTTGTGTTCTAAAACCCTATTTACACTACATTCTAAATGCAGATTACAGGTTCAAACATTTGAAAGCCATATTTTAAAGATTAAAAACATTAATGTAAAAAGTTTTTTTACCTAAGGAGGCAAAGGAAGCAACGAGCACAAAAAGAAAGGGTATTGATATTGCAGAGAGCAGTGAGAACTCATCTCTACCTATGATGGGAGATATAAAGGTCAGCAAGTTTCAAGATTTAAGTTATCAATATGGATAGAACTGTGTCATGTGGCCAAGGAAGAGGAGAATTCTTTCTAGTAGAGCAAGTATAATATGCAAAACCAATGATGTAGTAAGGCATGCTATGTTGAAAGTACTTTAGTAATAAATAGAATTTTGCAGATGTACATGAGAGAGTATATGCAGAAGGGGGTGGCCCATATGGAGGCAAAAACATCTAGTGGTTCTAATATGTCATTCTAATAAATGCTGCCTTGGATCTTTGTGATCTGGGAAGCTGCTGAAGGATATTAAAAGGTAGAGTTCAGGATCTGAACAGATTTTTAGGGATATTATCCTGGTGGTGTGAGATAGTACAGAAAAACTATAGTCTGTGTCTGCACAGAGTGTATTACTCCCAAGAAGCACCTAAAAGTAAATGGTGGCTTTAATTAGAACAAAGAATATGTTCCTGCTCTATTTGTTTGAGACAAATATACCTACGATAACTGAGGATGAAAGCAATGCCCTACCACTCCCTTCTGAGAATAACAGCAATGTTCTGTGATTCTCTTCTGTTTCCATCCTTCAAGACAATCAGTATTTATAAAAGTGGAAGTACAAAGAACAGTTTTAGAGTCAAATTGACAGGGGGAGGCTTCAAACTTGAAGGAAACATCATCAATAAGGGCATCTAAATCCAGTTTTTTAGATCCAGTTTCTCTCTTTCTCTCCCTCTCTTTCTGATAATTTGAATAGTCCCAGGGTATAGAAAGACAGTCCCCTGTAAGGATATTAAAATGTTATTTAAAAAAATAGAAAGAAATGTTCATGTTGTTTTGTTTGGCAATAAAGTATTATTTAATTCAATAAAGTTTCATGAGTTCCTATCAGGTATTAATAGTCTTCTAAATTGTGAGGTACAATGATGATGAAGAATATACTCAATTTTCAGTAGCATGAATCTGAGTGAGAAAAAATAACTAGTGGCTTTTAATTGCCAGACAGTAATAGAACATAAGAAAGAGATTTAAATAATTTTCTTTCACAATATATGTATGCTTCTTGAGGAAAGGGTGGTACAAATTATGACCAATGGGATCTGGGAAGCCTTCTTAGAGGAAGTAGACTTTGTGGAAAATACTTAGGACTGTGGAGGATTGGGAGTGTGGTCACAGCATCTTTTGATGAAGTAATCTTGGAATGTCAAGGTGGTGACTGTGTTGAGAATCAGTGAAAATTTTTTGAACATTCTGGTGTCATCAAAAAATTTATCTTTCTATAAAATCATGCTCTTGATCGTGTTTAGACTGTGCTAGCACGAGGATGCTGGAATAAATTGTCCTGAATCACAACTTCCTTCACATTTGCTAGCCCCTCCTTTCACTGTTTTCTTTACCTATATCTTATTTATAATTCATTCATTTATTCATCAGATTGAAGGGTTTTATTGCAAGTTATCACAAATACAGATTTAAATAATTTAAAGGGATTCTTTGGATTACATTACTAAAACATTCAGAGGTAAGGAAGTCTTCAAGCTATGTTTAATTTCATTGTTCAAGTCACACTAATCTTTTTTTTCCTCAATTTTTTAGCTCATTCTCCTTGAAGTGGATCCTAATCTCATATAACTTTCTATTCATAGTTTTGAATTGTTTCCTAAGGTCTCAGCTCTAGATAGTTTCATGTTCAATGGATACTTCTACATTTATATTCCATCGATAGAGCCTCATTTCCCCTGACTGTCCAAAAACAAAACAAACAAACAAACAAACAAAAAAATACCTCCAACCTTTGATCTGATTAGATCAATTTAGATCAGGTGCTCTTCACTAACATTAAACTGGGGTCTTCAATATCTGTACTATTGATATTTTAGCCAGACAGTTCTTTCATAGAGAAAGGGATGGTCCTCTGCATTGTAGTTGTGGGGTAGCATCCCTGGCCTTTACCCACTAGATGCCAGTAACAACTCACACCACTGCTTCTCCTTCACACACACACACACACACACACACACACACACACACACACACATACATATACACACATGTCCCCAGATATTTCTGAAGGTCTCTGGAGGACAAAAATGCTCCTAGTTGAGAACCACTAAATTAGGCTGATAGAGTTAAGTCTGAACCCAAAGCTAGGAGCAGAGAGGGATTCCCCAGAAGCCAGGTCCAATGGTATAGACATTCTGTTATTTTTGTTTGAGGACCACTAAGAGAGAAGGAGAAAAATTCTAGTAGTCAATAGACAAATTATTCGCTAAAAATACATTTTTCCATTCATTCATTGAACAGATATGAATTACAAACCTATTATGTATGTGATAAGATGATAGAAAAATTGAAGAGTGAGATAAGTCTAGTATCCATGCCTAATGGCTCATACAGTCTACCCATCACAGTCTACATTCCAATTTACAGTGCTTTTGGAATTATAAACAACAACAACAACAAACATTTGTCCCTATAGCTTTCTGAGCATAACTCTGGCAGAGCTCTTATTATATTTTTTACTCAATGATTTACTTCTCAGTTTTACCCCTAAATACATCATAATCTCCTTGAGAGCAGATATTATTTATTCCTGCTATACATATCGCCAGTGCCTTGAACAAAGTAAGCTCTCATTAAATGTTTTATGAAAGAAGGAAGCTCTTTTTATGCAGCAATTATCATTCTCATTAATGCCAAGGATTCTTGATACAGAATCTCTATATCTTAATAATCATTGCTTTGTTGTAAAACCTGATGATTAATAGTAACATACCCTGTCATATATTCTTGTTTACAGTTTGATTTTACATAAGCTGTGATAAAATACAGAGGAGCAAGGATTATGAGCTCCCATACATCTGTCATAACCTGATCTAGTAGGCACTACACCAAAGCTTCATCTAACAGGGACATAATTTATATTAGCCCACTACCATGGCTTTTATAACACTTGTGCCTATTAAGACCTGCTTTGAGTATATGTATTTTTTCCTAGATGTAACTTACTAGTCTCTAAAATAAAGGATCACATAGATGCTGTAAAATTTCTATTGGGAGATGTATTAATTGATAATAGCAGGTGGTAGATAAGAAAGAAAGAGTACTAGGGAGTTTGGTAATATATGAAGAGGATTAACTAAAATCCTTAAGTGAGAAAAAGTAGCGGTTTATTCCAAGAATATCAGGTGGAATTGGAGAGACACTGCATACCTTGAATGTGACTAAAGTATCAATCCAAAGCCTATATATCAATGAAGATAAGGTTGACCCTGTTCCCATGCCTTAAAATTTGGTTTAGCCCTTATCGAACAAGCAGCCAGCATCCAATATACAGAATCTGTGTTAGAAACACTAAAATTTGTCCCTGATAACAAAATCTAAACCCTCATTGTGCAGCTCTGTCTTGTTCTTTTTCTGGGTTATTTGACTCTGAATTTCTTATTTTCTGATTTAGGCTCCATGCTTGTCCCTTAGACCTGAAAATAAGTATTTTTTTATAGCTACCATGTATCAAGTGGTATATACAATCAAGATGTTAAATTCATCACTTAAGATTATTACCCTTAATCCTAAGAACTTTGCTGAGACTGTTACTCACTCCTCATGTGGTAGGCAGAATTCTAAGATGGTGCCCAAGATTTCCCGTTCCTTGTGTAGATGCTCTGCATACTACCTGAGGCTGTAAATAGGAAGTATTTTATTCCTGTGATCAGATAATGTTATGTTGCATTTATGTGAGTTTAAGAAAGGGAGATTATCTAAGTGCACCTAATTTAATCACATGACTGTGAGTTAGTTTTCCCTCAAGACTGTCTGGCTTTCCAATCTCTGTACTCACCCCTACTGAATTAATCCGGCTGTCCTTCAACACTCCCCTTGGAATACAGTCTTGCATGTTTGTCCTCAGGCTGTATGGGCTTCTCACTTCTGTGGTAACTAACCTCTCCAGTTGTGGAGAGGACATCTCACAAATCTAGAGGAGTCCTACCTCAAAAAACATTAAAAATCCAGGTCCTTTCCATAATTTCTCACATCTTTAGAGTTCTAGATCTCTAATATAACAAATGATCCCTTGAAACATCTTCTGAAAAATACAATGGGAATTCCCTGCTTTCTACATTTTATGCTGGGATTCTGGGGAAAAGTTTTGCTATGTGTTCCTGACCTTTTGTCTTTCGCCTACTTGCTGATCTCCACCTACCTTCAGGAAATGTTAGCAGTTAGAACCTCACCCCCAGCTATAAATAGCACCTGCCTACAGCAGAACACGTGGACCCTAACCGATCAGTGATCTGTGTACAGATCCCTAAGAAGTATCCACAATCCCATAACCAGTTCCCACCTGTAGTCATTCAGGAGAAATATTTTATTTACTCATCTAAAACCTTTTAAAACCCTTTTCCATGGTAAATGAAGCCCTGGAGCGGTGGTGAAATGTTATTAGAAAGAAACATTACTAAAGAATTCAAGTTTTTACAATTTCATAAACCAAAAAGAGTAACTCTAAAACGGAAATTGGGCCTCTACCAGCAGGTTTTCTCCCCAGCTTAAAGACTGCACAGTGATGAAAATGTGGACAAATTGATTGGGTTAGAAGGATAATTGTCTGCTATAAAAGTAATTGCTAAAAGTTAACGAATTTAGAGTGCTCTAGTGGAGGAGAAATAGCTTCAGGCTATAAAAACTGGCTTCTGCAAGTTCTATTTCACACAAATAATTATTTCAGGAAACAAATGACGTCTTATTTATTGGCAGTAGGACATGGATCCGTGGTGATCACCAGTGAAAAAAGGGAAGTGTGAAATTAATTTGTACTAAGCAAAACACTCAATCCAGCAAAGCTGTCCTTTGAATTTCAGTTGGTATTTAGGTAAGTTATTATCACCTCAGGTCATTTGAACACTTTAGCCAATGCGCAGTGTTTTCACCACAGTTGTCCAGTTGGATATTTCATTTTTAACATGCATTGATCTACAACACATGACAAGAGTTATTATCTGTGATGTATAATGATGAGACTATCAGCTAAGGGGGAAATGCTTAAAAATTACTTAGTCTCCTATCAATGTTATCACTCAAATGAATTTATCTTATGTCTCAGGAAGAAAATCATTCATTAGGAGCTTTGAATTATTTATTGCTATTTGTTCTGAAAGTCCTAGAAAAGAGTAAAGAAGAAAAACAATCACTCTAAAACTATCATAAGCATGCAAACCATGTCTTCACAGATATGAAAAAAATGTAAAATGTCAAGTTGTTCTAGCCTAAAGACACAAACGTATTTTCCTTTTCTCATCAAGTATTTTCTTTTAGAATTATATATAGTAGTATGTAAACATCACTGTATAAACATTTTAAAATGACTCAAGGGGTGGTAGTGAAGGAAAGCCTTGATTTATAATACTTGTTTATTTCTTCGGTGTAAATATCCCCCACCATGGATAATTTCAAGTTGCCAACATAACATCATGGGAAGAGGATCTGGGAAGAGATGCTCACAATCAGCTCACCCAAGCCTGTAGGAGCTGTTGGCTCCAGGACACCACTGATTGTATTCTTCTGTTATCCTAAGAGCCCAAAAGCAAATGCCCTGAGAAAAATGACTCAAAAACCCCTATTGTGCATGGTACTTCCTTCGATTCATCATAAGTTATTAGTGTTTTTATTTACTAGTCTGCATTTCTCATTAGAACGAAAGACTTTTTGGGTGGTTTACTCATAGGCATGGTAGCCAGCTGAATCCTTAGACATAAATATACAATAAACATTGTTAAAAGAATTTTCCTGTGTTGTCTCATCATAGTGCCTCCCAAGACTCACATACAGGAGCCAGCATTGAGCTTAATGCAAAGATATTTTTAGGTGCTTAGAGTTGGTCAATCCTTTAAGGAAAAATCTCAAACCTGATATAGATCCTTCTCGCCTTTAACTCCCAGACTGCCCTTATATTTTATTGGATGTTGAACACAAAACAGTTATTCTCAAGCATATGTAGAAACATATTGAATTCAATAATAATATTTTGCATGGCGATTAGGATGTATTCAATCACTTTTCATCTTCAAAACAACTCAGAGAGTCTTATATCCTTTCACTAACTACAACAAACGGTTATTTTCCCAAGGTCATGAAGTTAGTTGACAGTGAACTTAAAAGTAGAAGAAAATGCTTAATTTCCTCTTTCTCCTCTTGTACCCTATTTCGATCATTTTATTTTTTCTCAAGAAGATCAATCACATTGAATTCTACTACCAAATATTTGGCCATCCTTGTGCTAAATGTTGAGACCACAAGGATGCAGATAAGCTTCTGTTCTAACTCTTCAGACATGATCAAGGATAGATACATGTGATTAAATAGTATACACTGTTATTTATGCTACAATAGAGTTATTAACATACTGTTATGAAACTAAGAACAGTGGGCGATTATTTTTACCTTGTGAATGAGAAGGTGTCACAAAGTAATTTTGTTCAGTGATGCACAGAATGAAAGCATCTAGTTTTAAATCGATTTTGAATACAGTTTGAAATTACCAAAGTCATTATATCATATCTTTATATTTTAGTTGAACACTTAAATTCTTCTTTAAAGATTTGCACTAAAACTTTTCTGTTCCCTTATTTGTAATGCTGTGATCTTTAGAGAAGCTCTTATCTTTCCCTGATCCAATCCTTTTCTTTTTATTTTTAATTATTTTTTGAAGTATAGTTGATTTACAATGTTCTGTTAATTTCTACTGTGCAGCAAAGTGATTCAGTTTTTTCTCTTTTTTTTTTAAAGTTATTTTATTGAAGTGTAGTTGATTTACAGTGGTGTCTTAATTTTTACTTTCCCTGTCCCAATCCCAATAATAGATAAGTGGTCAAGAAAGAGATAGTCAATTAATTTGTAAAGAACTTCATAAATGGAATAAATAGTTTAGCCATCTACTTTGAAGTACAAAATATTTTTATACAGTTTTTTATTTTTGCAAAATATTTTGTGTGGCTCTTTGAATTAAATGCACTCATAATATACGTCATGTGTATTATAAAATGTTCTGTGAAAATCTCACAGAATACTGTCACATGAACATGAGTGAAAGTTCATTAAAAATAATTCAGTATTTATTGAATACATTTTTCTTTTGTGCTATGGTGAACACTTCATCTCAAAAAGTTTTTGGAGGGTTAGCATACCTCATAAGGCCATGTGACAAACCCAAAGGCAGGCTTAAGGGTTCAATGATATGCAGTTTTGTATATAGTATACATTTCAAAGAGAATAATGGAATTTAAAATCTGAATACTATCTCCATTTCTATGTTTATATTTTTTGAATTGACCTCACTCCTTCTCTCCTTCCCCCACCCCTGTTTCCCCATCTCTTCCAACATCACATTTCTCTCCCCCCAGAAATGTATTCCTCATATTTATTTATTGCTTTTATTTTAAAGAATAGAAGGGGAAAAGGCTTTTTCAAAAGGTTTCAAAGACTAGCGGTCATCACGTGCTCAAGGCTAGGAGCTGGTCCTTATGACCAACTGGCTGCTCAGTATCCATTTCTTTTCCTTTGGGGAACAGCCATCCTTCCATGTGCCAAAGTGAAAGTCACTGCCATGGATGAGAGATGTTCACATCACCAAAGCATGACCAGTCAGTCTCTCTCCCATGGGAACTGTGGAGAAATAGGATTGGAAGCAGTGAGTCACCCACAGCAAAACTGAATTTGGCTAAGCCATTAACTGCTGCCATGGTGGACAACATCAGAATCCCCAGCCTATTCATTTCTGTTAGGGCCCCTAAATCAAGACAAGGCAACTCACCCTATCCCTGGGATTTTCCTCCCACACAAAGAAGAAGCTTCTCACAATCAGTCTACACCCCACATTCTGAAATACGCTTTAGGCAGCTGCCCCAGACCCAGGCTCTTTCCCATTTTCCCTCTTCCTCTTGCTGCTGGTGGGACCCCTCACACGGGACTCCCTCTGCTTGCATATTCCTGAGTGATAACCCACTTAATTACTTGTGACCCTGTCACTGGTGTGATGTTTTAGAAAACTGAAACCTTTAAAGTGGGGAGAGTGGCAGACACTGGCCAAAGACAGAAGTAGGACTAGCGGGAACCTTGAATCTGAAGGGGAAGCATGAGAAAACCAGTTGGAGTTTATTCATTCAGGCAGAGGCACCCAAGTGATCCTCCTGAGTAATCACTGTTACCATGACTGCTGGGTTTCTCACCTCTCTGCAACTGGTTCTTTACTCTTCCATTTGATCATGTGCATCCCCCCAAATTTCAGATAAATTTTATTTATAAATAATTAGCCAAAGTTAGATTGACTGCTGCCAAAGAATTATAAATGATTTAATGGATTTAATGAGACTAGTCTTTCAGTTGGAAAAAAAAAGAAACAAAAGAAATTCAGGACTTCCCTGGTGGCATAGTGGTTGGGAAGCCGCCTGCTAATGCAGGGGACACGGGTTCGATCCCTGGTCTGGGAAGATGCCACATGTTGTGGAACGGCTGGGCCCGTGTGCCACAGCTACTGAGCCTGTGCTCTGGAGCCTGCGAGCCGCAGCTGCTGAGGCCTGTGCACCTGGAGCCCATGCTTGGCGACAGGAGAGGCCACCGCGGTGGGAGGCCAGTGCACTGCAGCGAGGAGTGGCCCCCAGTCACCTCAACTACAGAAAAGCCCACAGCGACGGAGACCCAGTGCAGCCAAAAATAAATAAATTTATTTTTTTTAAAAAAAGGCAAATCAGAGCTATTTCTGAATACCTACCCACACATACTCTTTCTCTCTCTCTCTCTCTCTCTCTCTCTCACACACACACACACATCTACCCACACATACTCTCTCTCTCTCTCTCTCTCTCTCTCTCACACACACACACACACACACACACACACACACACACACACACA